>NC_054825.1:7405234-7705234 GCF_018345385.1 Vulpes lagopus
CCCTTCCCCACAGTTAGGGTTTGTTAGGAGAAAGATGGGCCTGTCCCTGGGGCTCCCGCCCCAATACCGGCATTACCCCAGGGGCTACTCACTTCATACCCACAGGCAGGAAACCCACAGCTCTGTAACTGAGTACGAATGTTTGCCTAGAAGACACAGATTCCCACATATAGACTGAAATGAGGCTGCTGGCAACCTTTATAGGGTTGGTACAGCTGGACCCAAAGTAAGGACACTGAACATTCTGGCCCAACCCCACAGAAGACAGGAGAGCTGAGACATATACAGGTGCTGAAAAGAAGGAGCAACAGCTGATTCCTGCTGTCCCTGCTCACTAATCCCCTTAGCAAAGCCTCTTCCTCCTTTGCCTTCTCTGCTCTCAATTTTAAATTAAAATCCTGAAAGTTGCAAGGATAAACTGAGTCAGTGACCTTATGCCTTCAGTTCCTAGGAAAAAACACACTCTCGCCTATCTTGGTATTAAACATTGACCTTGGGACACCTGGGTGGCTCAGGGACGCCTGGGTGGCTCAGCGGTTGAGCGTCTGCCTTCGGCTCAGGGCGTGATCCTGGGGTCCTCGGATCGAGTCCCACTTCGGGCTGCCTGCATGGAGCCTGCTTCTCCCTCTGCCTGTGTCTCTGCCTCTCTCTCTCTCTCTCTCTCTCATGAATAAATAAAATCTTTAAAAAAAAAAAAAAAGACATTGACCTTGCTGGCTTTAAAAACCGAAGTAACCACATGATAACCCGTCCTACCTGCCAGAATGCCAAGATTTACGAAGACAGACACCACCAAGCGCTGGTGGGGAGGCAGGGTGCCTGCAACAGCCAGCTGGCCGGAACATAAAGTCCTCTGGGGAAAGGCTAGCTGTTTCTGATAAAAACTGAAGAGCCACTTACCCTCTGACCCAGCAATTCCACTCCTAGGTATTTACCCAAAAGGCCTGTGAAGAAGCACTCCTAGCAGACTTCCTCCCTAATAGCCCAAACCTGCAAATAGCCAGGTGTCCATCAACAGGGGAAAGACCAACCGTGGTATGTTCACTTAACGGATCAGCACTCTGCAACCAAAAAGAGTAAATACCTGCAACCATACGGCTACATCCCAACTACAGTATTGTTGGGGCTGCTCTGACCCCGTGGATTCCAAAGAAAGGCTGTCCTCAGGGCACCTGGGGGGCTCAGTTGGTGAAGCATCTGCCTTTAGCTCAGGTCATGATCCCGGGGTCCTGAGATCGAGCCCCACGTCAGGTTCCCTGCTCAACAGGGTGTCTGCTTCTCCCTCTCCCTCTGCCCCTCGCCCCTCTTCTGCTCTCTCTCCAGTAAATAAATAAAATATTAAAAAAAAAAAAAAAAAAAACAAGAGTTTTTTTCCATGCCTGAGGCCCTGGGGGCCTGGAGATTGAATAGCCAAGGTCAGTCCACAGGTGCTGTGTGCCTACCTGACCGACCCTTAATCAAAACCCTGGATATGAGGCTCCAGGGAGCTTCTGCGGGTGATGACACGTCGCAGGTACCATCACACAGCTCTGCTAGAGAATTAAGTGTGTCTCAGGGCAACTCCAAGGGCGGGGACCGCTGGGAGGTGGCACCTGGATTCTCCTGGAGTTTGCCTCTCCCCACTTTGCTGAGTTTAATCTGTGTTTTTTTGGTAACTGAGTCTGACAACTGTTCTGAGACCTGTGAGTCCTTCCAGCAAATCATTAAGCCTCAGGGTGGCCTGAGGTCTGGAGAACCCCTGACACAACTAGATACTGGAAGATTCTATTTATATAAAAATCCATACGAGGCAAACTTATTCATAACAAAAAAAAAAAATCAAAACAGTGTGTGTCTCTGAAGGGTCACGGGATGGGGACTGGCCAGGCAGCACATGAGGGACCTTTCAGGGTGATGGTAAAGCTCTAGATCATGAGCATCATGAGCACGACAGGGGTCTGGGATACACAGAGTGGGCGTCTGTCAAAACTCAGCAGAAGTACACTTGAGATTTTTGTACTTCACTGTGGATAAATTTTATATCAAGAGAACAAAATGTAAACAGATGTTGAACTCTAGTTAATGACGTGCTGAAGTGTTTTGAGGACGTGTACCGACATCTGCTATTTACCTTGAAATGCATCAAAAAAATAAGATGAAGGGGCGCCTGGGTGGCTCAGTTAAGTGTCCGACTCTTGATTTTGGCTCAGGTCATGATCTCAGGGTCGTGGGATCAAGGCCTGTGTCAGGCTCCACAGTCAGCACAGAGTCGGCTTAGTTTGTCTCTCCCTCGCCCTGCCCCTCCCCGCTATGCCACACACGCACTCATTCTCTCTCCAATAAATAAACAAATAAATCTTAAGAAAAAAGATGAGATGAAAAGTTGGACGAAGGGATGGGTAGACATAATAATGAAGAAAATACAGTAAAATGTCATTGGTAAAGTCACGGTGATGAGCATATAAATATTCCCAGTAGAATTCCTTTAACTTTGTTGTATGTTTGAAAATTTCATAATAAAATGTTGCGGGGGGGTGGAATCCATCAACGATAAAACTTGGAAAAAGATTCGAAGTCTGAAAACACAGGCATGTTTATGGAAAACAGATGTAGGACTGCAGCCGAGGAGGTGCATCTGCTCAAGCTCTAATATCAGCTCCTTGGACTCATCGATTAATGCGCCCTTCAAGGCAAATCCTGAATTTCCCTCCTCTTCCCACCTCATTCCACCCCCATCCCTCCCTTTGCCCCAGGGGTGGATATTTTCTTTCTTAAGTTTTTCTCTTTCTTTGAGGACCTGTTCTAAAGACACTGGCAGAGATCCCAGATCACAGAGGAAGGATTTTGAGAAAGAGGATTTCTAAAGGCTGGGCATGTTGCCCTCAACTGGCACCAGCGCTATGGATTTGACACTCAGGCCTTTCAGGGAGCACCCTCAACCTCTGGGGGCCCCACTCCTGCCGGGAGGCAGAAAAGTATGCTTGCTTCTGCCAGTGGTTCCTAAATAAAAATACCAAGTTCAGGGGAAGAAAGAGGGCTCAGTGCATCGACAGGGAAGTGTCCTGAATTCTGAAACACTGCTTATGTTTCTTCTTTTTAAATATTCAGAAGGCACCAGATAATATTGCTCCTTCCATTTCTTTCCAGAAAAACTCCCCACTGAGGGTCAAAAGGGCTCTTTCCTTGCATTTAGACTAAGATCAGGATGTAAACCTGGTGCCATTTGCCAGAGCAGGGCTGGTTTTCACAAAGAGTTCAAGTTCAGGGTTGGGGGTGGGGGGGAAAGGCTGGGGGGTAGCCTCCCTTCCTACCTGCTCCCCCAAACCCTGAAAGCTAGAATTCTGCCCCCTTGACAATTCCCTGCCCCCTCGGTCCATTCTAGAACAAAGAAAGCAGGCTCAGGGTTTTGCTCTGCAAAAACTGTTCCGACAGGAATGTGCCTCTAAGAATCCTCTGGTGCAAGGCCAGGGGTGCAAGGGTCCTGGTCCCCAGCAGGAAGCCCATGAGGTTTCCACCTCACAGGCCCATGAGCACCAGCGGCAGGAGCCAAGTGTTCATGTCCTTCCCAGTGGCTTGAGACAGGTGAGAGGGACACCCTCTCTCAGCCGCCACCACGCCCAGGATCCAGCGGGCTTACCATCATGGACAAGCAGGTGTGGCCGCAGGCCTCGCTCCTTCAGGATCAGGGAGGCGGCCGGGGCCGGGGCGGTCACCTCGCCCTCCGAGATGTCGAAGCCCAGGTGCCGAAGCAGCCCCACCAGGTTGCCCCGGGACTTCTGGCTCTCATTGGTGCAGAACCTCACCTTCAGCCGGGACCGCTTCAATCTGGAAGTGGGAACAAAGGCAGGGGGTGCTGTCAGCACTGGGACATGTGGCCTCTGGGGAGGAAGCTAGGTGGTCCCTGCCCAAGGGCAACCGGGACCTCCAGCGAGGGCCAGGCGGCGGCAGCTCCCTGAGGCCAGCCTCGGCTGACCCTCGGGTGCTGGACGGGGTTGCTGAGCTGGAGCCCACCCTTTCCAGGGAACCTCGACCATGCCCCACACCCCTCCTCTCCATCCTCACTGAGCTTGTCGACCGGGGTGCATCCCCGCTCCCTCCGCCTGGGACAGGTCCCCACCTCTTCATCAGAGAAACATCTCTACACCCACGGCCTAGGACACATTCCCTCCACTCCCACACGGGACACACACCTCCTGCTTCCACCCGGGGTATGTGCCCACTCTCTGCCTAGGGCTCATCTCCACACCCTCCATCTGGGAAGCATCTCCTCTAATCCCTCTACCTAGAACACATCTGTCACTCTCTCTGTGACACATCCCCACTCCTGGGACACATCCCTGTTCCCTCTCCTAGGACACACTGCCTCTCCACACGTGGCAATTCAAACACCTCCAGAGACCCCCTGGACATGTCCCCTCCACCACTCCACCCACCCAGCCTGGTTAGAGGTCACCTGTGAATGTCCACAGTAATTTCTCTGGACCGTTCCACTGTGATTAGCACTTGCACTCTGCAGGTGAGCTACCTATGCCTAATTAACTCTGGATCCGTACTTCCCCTAAAGTGCAAAGGCTGAGGGACCAGGCTCAGTGTGTCTTCTCATTGCTGTCGCTGAAGAAAGGTTTGCCAGATGTTCATCAGGTACACGGATGATCCCGGGATGGACAGAGGGGACCCAGGGAGCCCCTGCAAGCCCAGCATTAACCTCAGACGACCCGGAGATGCTGCGGCAGGCCAGCTACACCCACATTTCTTCTTTCCTGAGCTCCCAGGATACCTGCTGCATCCTGGCTGCATTTGGGCAGGTTCTCGGAATGCAAAGCCACAAAGCAGATGCCTAAAGAGGTCCCAGATGCAACAACATCCAGCCCTTCCAGTTACTGAGCACCTACTAAGTGTCCGGCTGGGGGCCAGTGCCCAGAACTGTAACCTGAGAACACAGGCAGGCTCCCCAAGGGGGCCACAGGCCAGGCAGTGGGAGGAAACTTGGCAAAGGAAGGGGGATTTGTGATTGTGGACAGAGAAGTGCTCTGAAAGACTGGATCGGGATGAAGAGACAGATGGGGGTTAGGAAGAGGCAAAGGAGCAGCACCCAGCGGAGGGAAGAGCGGACTGCACGGGAAAGGAGGCATGGCTGAGTCCCCAAGCAAGGGGTCAAGTATGATGGCAGCTGTCCACGTGGGCCCAGGGCCTAAACACACAGCCCTCCCTGGACAAGCCTCGGCCAGGGCAAGAGGAGAGTCCTACTCAGCATCTGTGCAGAGCTGCCGTGTGGGGTCGTGGAAAAGACCCCAGGCTACAAGTTAGGTGGCCTGGGAAACCCTAGGAAAATTAACTGAGTATACTAATCGCCACCTAGCACTGTTCGTAAATAGGTCTCTAGGGACGCCTGGGTGGCTCAGCGGCTGAGCGTCTGCCTTCAGTTCAGGGTGTGATCCCAGGATCCAGGATCGAGTCCCACATCGGGCTCCCCACAGGGAGCCTGCTTCTCCCTCTGCCTCTCTCTGTGTGTCTCTCATGAATAAATAAAATCTTAAAAGAAAAAAAAAGGTCTCTAAATACATCCATGTCAACGGTCTCCAAACACACAGGAAGACATTTTTACTTTTCAGCCATCCTTTCAGGTTTTACATTTTTTATGATATAAATAATACATTTAATACAGTGTTAAGTGCATAATTTATCATTTATTATTTATCAATAAATACCCATGTACGAGAGCTGCACACTCCAATTTCATACTCACAGATGGCCCATGTGCAGAAGTAACACACGGAGGAGACCCAGTTACTTGAACTATGGACTTGAAATCAACCTCCATCTGGGCAAGTGAGACCCTAAAAATGCAACTCTGCCTCAACCCCAGTGGTAACATACTTTCTATCCTGCTTTAGGAGTGAGTCTTAGAAAGGTCAAGAACTTTCTGTCCCTCTCCCTGGATCTGAGGCACCGGGGACATGGGCTAATTCCTACTTGGCCCTAACACGGGTCCTGGAACTGATACAGAGTCAGGAACAGGAAGCACTTCCACCACAGCTACCCCACAAAGGCGGGTCCAGAGCACGGAAAGGTCTCCTCTCAGGATGGGGTCTCAGAAAAGACTTCCCAGAAGAGCCAGCTCCAACTCGAATTGTGCAGACAAGATGGCCAGGGAAGGGTGGGTGGAGCAGAGGGAGGAGCAGTTGCAATGCAGGCCCTGCCTTCCTGGGACCTGGTCAGGCGTCAGAATCTTCGAGCAGCCCAGGGTATGGAAGCAGAGCCAGAAAATGAGGCTGGAGAGGAGGCTCACTGAATGGGTAGGGATGCCTCAGGCAATCTGCACCATCCTGGGGGGGCAGAGAGCTCCAAATGCAATGCTCCTTAGTGATGACAGACCTGGGAAAAGGTGGCAGGTCTCTCCAATGTCCGCTTGTCCACCCTGTGTGATGCTGCCCTCATCCTACTTCTGCCAGTATTTTTCTTTCTTTATAACGCTAACCAGTATCTCCAATTCCAACTTTTATCTTTGTTTATTGTCTCTCTCCCAGACCTCTGTGCTCCATGAGATCAACAATGACATCTGGTCCATTCTCGGCATCCCTGCTTCACACAGGGCCGGCACGCAGCAGGCTCCCAACTACTAAACGACCGAGTGATGAAAAAATCCAAATAACAACCAGTGAGAGGGACCCTTCCTTAGTACCACACACCTACTGCCTCCCCCCAAGGGTGTCCTGGGCCTCCAGCCCCCTCACAAGCCCCATCAGAAACAGGCAGGTGTTCCCACGTGATGATGAGCCTCCTGACCCTCCAAGCACTGGAGCTGACAGGTGCCCCTTGGAAAGGAATTTGTAGATCTACCATCAACACAGTGAACACACACCTCAAGTCTAACCATGTCTTAATCAACAGCCCAGGTGGTTCAGTCCTTTCTTAATATTTGTCTTTCCTAATCAGAGGGTTATGAATGATCAATTACGCTTAGTGGTTAATTGCCCTTCATAAAGACAGCTTTTGTATTTTTAAATTAGGCAGTTAATATATTGTAACTAATAGCATCACCTTGTGCGTTATGGACGGATCTTCATTGATGGGCGCCTGGAATGTGTGATTCGCACCCAAGTTAATGGAGCAGTTGAGCGAAGAAGTGCAGGGGTGTCGGGGGACTAATTATTGCTAATGAATTATGATGTGACCTTCTCAGAACAGTGAACAATCGGTGTGACAGTGAGATGACAGTGCCTCACATCTGCTATTCAGAACGTGACTTCAGATGCCGATGACAAATGAGTAAACACAACTCACTTCGGGACACTTCCGCCACAGGGTGTCCTTTGAAATACTCACCTAAGTTCACAAAACACGTGCTTTAAAGTCAAAGTACTGGTTTTAGGATTAAATCAATCCCTGAAAAAATTGAGTGCGAAAGGTGCAGGAAGTCCCCTCCCTGTGAGTCTGTTCATCCCATCTCGGCCGACTGCACCCCCTTTCTGACCATTTGGGACGAGTCCCAGGTTCTCTCTCTGCTTCTCGCAATCACTGAAAATAATGAAAGTGTGTGTTAGTAACAGAATAAAGCATGATGATGACAATGTTACGTTGAGCCCTGCCTCGGGATCAGCATCTGTGATCTGATGTCATCCAGACCCACGTGGTTTTTTCTGTACAAACATCCCCTGGGCCTGGCGTGCAGGCTGAAGTATGAGCTCAACGAACAATGAGCCAAGAAATGACAACCACTGTCCCCATTCTACCGCTGACAAAACAGAGGCTCTGAGAGGCAGAGACCAATAAAGTCACGCGGCTTGTGAGCAGCTGAGCCCACAGCTGTGAACCGACCACACGGTGGCAGCTACAGGGTGGCATGCCCAGGCCTGCATGGTCCCAATAAGGGAAGTGTCATGTAAGACACAGCAGCCCAGGAGCGTGCATGGAGCACACATGAGTGTGCTCGGGGGACAAGAGCGTGAGATGACGGGTTGGCACTGAAGGGAAGGCCCTGAATGGCCAGTGCTCTGGGCCGAGTCGTGTCCCCCATCCTGCAGCCCTAAGGAGGTAATGGGGGCTAAGTGAGGTCAGGAGGCTGGGGCTGTGATAGGACAGGATTAGTGTCCTTAGAAGACGCGCCAGAGATCTCTCTCTGCTGCACAGAGGCGGCCACATGAGGACAGCAGCCCCCAGAAACCAGGAAGAGAACTTTCACCAGAAACAGACCCTGCTGGCACTAGAT
This sequence comes from Vulpes lagopus, assembly GCF_018345385.1. Taxonomy (NCBI): domain Eukaryota; kingdom Metazoa; phylum Chordata; class Mammalia; order Carnivora; family Canidae; genus Vulpes; species Vulpes lagopus. The sequence goes on from NC_054825.1 coordinate 7,413,423, forward strand.
CTTGGGCTTCCCAATAAAGTCTGCTGGAAGCCCCCCCAGCCTGTGGTTTTCTGTTGTGGCAGCGTGAACAGACACGACAGCCAGAGAACCAAATCCTCAGCATCTCCCGCCGGGTCTGCTGCCAGATGTCACAGATTTGGCCTTAGGGGCCCTAGACCACAAGGATTCAGAATGTCAGGAAAGCTCCAGCCAGGCACGGCTTCGGGACTTGAGCACAGCCTGCAAGCAAGAGCGGGAGAGCAACTTTCCAGGATCTCAGCCTCAGGCTGGGCCCAGCTCCAGGACAGGCTGCTATCCTCACACACCCCCAAAACCCAAGAACTCCTGGAACAGGTGTTCTATTGTGGGGCTCTGATGTCCCCAGGTGGGGCTCTGGCCACACTGCCCCTTTGAGACCCCGGGCACCACCTCAGCCTGCTGCCCCCTCCTCCCCAGGAGTCCCACAAGAGTGGGATTTGCCCCCACTTCCTGCAGCCACACCAGATCTTTGAACTGACCTTTACCTCATCCCGGCAGGCCAGGACGAGCCTCTGAGTGACAACGTCGCCTGGTGCAATTATTGTGCATCACATGAACTGGTCCCTTGCAAATCACCTCGGACCTCACACATCTGCTGGCTGTCGGCATCTGCCAGGGGCGCTCACCCGAAAATAATGGAAACCCTCTCATTATGGCTCCATAGCAGGTAGAGCACTAGGGCGATTACTGGACATCCTGACCGACCTTGGCATAGCTCCACAGCCCACTGTCCTCTCTGGCTCGCCACAGAGGGGCTGGGAGGGGAGGCCACCCGGGGGGGGGGGGGACGGCAAGAAGGCTGCCCCAGACAAGGCCCTCCTGACTGTGCCCATCCTCCCTCCTCACTCCAGTCCCAGGGAAGCTGTCACCTTCGTGGGACCCAACAAGGCCTCCGGTCACCCAGAGGCTGCTGACTACAGGCACACCTTAAGTCATCCTTCAAGGCCAGGTTCATGTTTCCCTTCCTCCAGGAAGCCCCCCGGACCCCAATCCCCCAGGTGCCCAGGCACAGCCCATCTTCACAGCTCTTGGAGGGTGACAATGCCTTTCTGTGGGAGTCCCTAACTCACCCAAATTGCAGATCTGATGGGCCCACCTGGTAAAGGAACCACATCATTCCGGTACCCAGAGGAGCTCGGGAAGAAAGCCCATGCTCCCAGGTAATCCCCACGCCCCACCCAGGAGGAGAGGCCTCTACGGGACTGTGGAGGGAGGAGGCCTCGAGCTGAGCAGGTCCTGGATGAGAAGATGAGGCCACCGGCTGGCAGGTTAGACTTGTGACAAATGAAGTTAGTGCCTAGAGGGGACGGGTGACTTCTCTGCCTCAAGAGAAAGCTGAGTGTGCTTTCTTTGGTTTTCTCCTTCCGAGGCTGGTCTCCTGAGAGCTGCATGAGGCCCCCCTAGGCCGCCCTGGGCCACAGCTCTGGTCTCCAGCTGGGGCCACCACCACCTCTACTTCAGGGGTCAGGAACCCTCTCCCACGTGACAAGTGACCAGGAGGGGGGGACTGAGGGTCACAGAGGGGGAGTCCCCCCCATCCTTGCCTTGGCCTGCTCTGCCCCTGGGGCCACAGCTCAAGAGGTTCTCTGGTGGGGCGGGAGGCAGGACTACTAAAAGGGGAACAGCAGCAGATAAACAAAGCTATGCCTCAGTTTCCTTACAGAGAGGAAGTGACATTCACAGCACCTCAGGCGGGTGTTATGAACCAAAACACGGGTGGCAGCGCCTGGCCAAGGCCCCCAGCGAACCCCAGTCCCAGCGACCCTGACGGCACCCAGATGCGAGCCTGAGCAGCGCTCTACGGCCGTGCCAGCTGCTGTCTGACTTTAAGATCTCTGGCTGCTTCTCTCATGGAAAGCCACAGGGATTGAAAACACACATTTGGAAGAAGTGAATCCTGCAAAGTACTTATTTGCTCTAAGAACCCAATTTTTTAAAATAGAAGGTCAAACAGGAGCGAGTGGAACAGGAACAGTTTTGCAGCAGAAAAACAGTCACTGACGCCTACCAAGAGGCGCCCACACTGATTCAGGGAGGGACCCAGCCTGGCTCCCCAAGTGCCCCAATGATGGGCCTCAGCTGGGGTCAGGGAGCCGCCTCGTGGCTCGAGCAGCCGCAGAAGGGTTTTTGCCCCGTGAGAATAGGTCTGGCTTCCCAGCTGGGGTCCTACACTTGCACCTGGCAAATGCCTTTGGCCAGGCATCCAGACACCAGACTCTTGGGGTCCCTGAATCCCAGCCATTGACATGGGGTAACAGCAGTGCCTGGTCCTCTGCTCTCCAGGTGTGGGCATGCCGTGGGCCATCCCACATGCTGGTGTCACCACTCGACCAGGAACGCCAAGGGGCACCAGTAACAGCTTTTGCCAGTAGCTGGGGCTGGGCCCGCCGCACCTTCCCCTTCCTTCCTACAATCCACCAGGGCAAACCTTTCAGCTAGGCTGACAGCCAGCTGCTCCCCGACCCTAAAGTCCTTCCCCATTCTCCATCTGACATTCTGTGGGCAGCGATGCACATCACTGTGTCGTCAGAGTTCAGGCAAGAAACAGAGTCCAAAGTCTGGATGGACAGAAGAGAAAGAACAAAGGACAGGGTGACGCACATGGCTGGGCCCTGGCTGGGCCTCTCAGTCCCAACCAGCTGGCTGGTGACCTCAGGGAACAGCGATGAGGTCAAACAGACATCGGGCAGGCTCCAAAGCCAGAGCCGTTGCAAAACCCCAGGTGCCTCTTTCCTGTGCCTGTAACCACCTCACCTGCCACCCAACATGTTCTCTCTGACCTGCCTGAGCCTCAGAGCTCAGACCAAAGGGACATGCTGAGTCCACAGACATCAGTTTACTATTTCTTAATAAAGACAACTTAAGGGCAGCCCGGGTGGCTCAGCGGTTTAGCGCTGCCTTCAGCTCAGGTCATGATCCTGGAGTCCTGGGATCGAGTCCCGTGTCAGGCTCCCTGCATGGGGCCTGCTTCTCCCTCTGCCTGTGTCTCTGCCTCTCTCTGTGTCTCTCATGAATAAATAAATCTTTTAAAAAACTATTTTAATAAAGACAATTTAAAATCAAGTGCAGGGAATCTAGAAACCAGAGGAGAGCTGGGGCAGCATTCAACCAATGGCTCATTTCACAAAGCGGGAGACAGAAACAGAGGGACACAAGGTGCCTAAGGGCATGGGCTGAGGAGTTGTGGCTTCTTGGACCACTCCCCAACCTGGGAGAGTCCGTGGCCAGCCAGTCCTTCCAGCGCGCCATCATGGGCTGGTCCGGGCCAGGGGCTGCAGGGGACAGAGGCCAAGGACTCCCGGGGCGAGGTGGCAGGAGGTGGAAGCCCTACTCAGAAGGCAACACACCTGTTGCACCTCTGCCACCTCTGACTCTGTGGCTGAGGCTTCTGACCCGACCCTTTCCAACCTCAGTCTGCCTATCCATAAAATGGGACACTAACAGAAGCTACTTGATTGGGCTGTTGTGAAGACAATAGGCAGAAGCCAGATCAGAAGCACCTGGCATGCTGCAAATACTCAATAATGCCAGTGAAGACGTGGGTGGTGACAGTGCCAATCACCCCTGTGGCAAGCCCGTGCTGGGGACATCTGGGCCCTTGAGGTGGGCAGTCTGACAGGAAGCCACAGGCCAGTGAACCAGGGCCCAGGAGGGGCCAGGAGGTGAGGGAGCCCAGAGAACACTGTTAAGAGGGCAGAGGGAGGCTGGGGCAAAAATCCAGGGCTGACCATCCTGAAGAACAATCCTGGGGCACCCAGGACAAAGGGAACCCCAACAGCAGCTACAACAGCTCCCGGTGACTGGCTGCCAGTGCCTCCCCAGCCACCCAGTACATCACCCACAGGCTCACAGTGAATTCGCAAGACAATCCGGAAAATGGGTCAATATCCCCATTTACAATGAGGACCTTGGGTTCCGAGGGGATGAGTGCCTCTCCCGGGAGTGGGGCACAGACGAGAACCCCTCATTATGAACTGGCCTCACGAAAATGCACACAAACGTGAATAATACCCTGTGGGCCGAGCTGAGAGATTTTGGGTTGACCAAGTACCAAGTTCAACAGGTGAAAGACTCCGCTTATCAGCAGAAGAACCACCTCCCCACCATTAGCTGACCGTTCAGGCCACAAAATGCTCCGTTAGCTCCCAGAGGTGGCGCAAGTGAAATGGCAGTGTAAGAGGAAATATCTCACTTGACTTCCCCCCCCCCCGCTGACACAGGTGGGAAACTGAGGCACAAAAAAAACTATGACACCTGGCTGAGACCACATCACAACCACGGGACAGAGCTGGGACTCAATGCCCAGGGCCTCACCCACAAGAGCTGGCACCCACCCTCTGTTGGGTGATACGAGGAAGCAGCACCCGCCCTGGGGAGGGCACCAGCCCCGCTCTCCCTCCCCGGGGGGCATCTTTAACCCAGGCCTCTGAGTCTCTGGTTTCTCCTCCACACGTGGGCAGCATCCTGTCAGCCCCAGGGTCATGGAAATTTGCGGTGGACGCCACTCCAGGCAGGGCTGGGGCCGGTGTGCCAGCATGGATTCCCCGCACGTCCTTGGGGTGCTAGAGGTGGGGCGCCTGGGGGGCGCAGTCAGTTAAGCATCTGCCTTCGGCTCAGGTCACGATCTCACGGTCCTGGGATCCAGCCCCACATCCTGGGATCCAGCCCCACATCTCCCTCTGTCTGTGTCTCTGCCCCTCTCTCTCTCTGTCTCTCATGAATAAATAAATAAAATCTTTAAAAAAAAAAAAGAATTCCATTACTTTAATAAATGTATGTATATATGTTGTGCTGTCATGGGGTCTATCGTGCACTGAGCACTCAGCCAAAAAATTCACTTACATCACGAGCCATCAGGGCACCTGCCCTGCACCCCCTCTCCACTCCTCTCTATCCTTTCAGGTGCTCTAACCCAACACTGGGAGTCATTCTTTATTCCATCTTCTCTCTGGCCCCCACAATACTCACTGTATCAGTAGGCTGTCCTGGTCCTACTTCCAAAACACCTCTTTCATTCACTCCTTTCTTGCCACCCCCCTGGCCCACATCCCACCATCTCTCTCTCTGGACCATACAATGGTCTCCTATCTGGTTCCCCTGCCTCTTTTCTTGAGCCTTGCCACCTACTACACTGCCAGGCCATTCCCCATTTTGCAACCAGAGTGATCTTAAAATATTTGTAATTTTTTTTTTTTTGGTGCAGTACCTTTTTTCTAGCTTTAATGACATATAATTAACAAAATACCTGTAATTCAAATTTACAAATAGGAGATACATTCATGTGGTCCAAAAACGTTAAAAAAAAAAAAAGGTTAATACACAAAGCTGTACAATGAAGAAGCAACCACCCAGCGCCCCCCAATTGTCTGCCCCCTTGCTCTTCAAATAGTGAAACTCTTCTCTCGGTTTCTTTACGCAAACACAGCAGCAGGAACACAACACTGCATTTCTGCCTTTTTTCACCCAAAGGACAGACATTGCCCAGTCTATTCTGTGCTTTGCTGTCTTCACTGACAATATGTCTATACGACAGGCACACACTCATTCCTATTTATGCCACATTGTATTCTACTGCATAGATGGGTGGGCCATGACATTTCCCTATTGGTGGTTGACCTGTTTCCAGTGTTTTCCTATTTCAAAAGTTCTTGTCAGGAATGACCTCGCACTGATGTCCTTTTCTCATGTATGAGGTAGGGCAATTTCCAGAAGTGGAACTGGTAACAGATAATGCCAAATGTATCTTCCACAAGACAGGCTCTGTTTCCACAAACTCTCACCAAGAGAACGTATGCCCAAAGTTGTGCGTTTTTGCCAAGTTTCTCATATTGAAGAAAAATGGCACATTGGCATAGTTTCAATTTGCATTTCTCTTATCTAAGTAAGGCTGAGCATCTTTCATATGCTTAGGGGTCACACTTATTTATTCTTCCTTATGAACTGTTTATATCTTGCGTGCATTTTTCTATTAGGCTGTTGATTTTTTTTTTCTGTTGACTTCTAGATTTAAGGGCATAATTATAAAGGTCCTCTACTCCAAGATTTCAAAGAAAATCTCTCCTGTTTTCATTTGATACTTACACAGTTTCACTTTTTACATTTCAAGTTCCTTAAAACAAAAATCAGATCACACCACTTTCCTGCCTAAGATCTTCAGTGACTTCCCAGGGCACTGAGGATAAAATCAGGCACCTCCCGTGACAAGTCTCTGCTACGGCTATGCTCCCCGTCTCCAGTTCTGTGAACATGAATGTGCCAAGCCCTCTTCTGCTGCAGGCCTTTGCAGTTGCTGTTCCCTCTACCTGGAATGCACTTCCTCTGTCCCTTGGCCCAGATGGCCCTTCTTACCCTCTAATTCAGTCCAATGTCTTCTCCTCAGAGCAGTCCAGCCTCTCCTCTGTCACCGTCCAGCCAACCTTATGTTTACTTGTCTGCATCCAAGTTTACTATCCATTTCCGCCTCAGACATGAGCCCCATGAAGACGTGTCTGCCTCAGTCACAGCCCTAAGACTGTGGTCTCGTGCTCCCCCTTACTAGGTCCAGTTGACCCCCCAAGCACAGTCTTGTTCATGACAGAGCTTCTGCGAGGCCCTTGGGACACCAAGGCAAAGGGCAGGACTTAAACCTGGACTTTAGGAAATGAAGCTCCCAGGGCCATTGGGAGTCTCCCAGGTCTGAGCTGCCCTTCACATGCTCTCCTGGAGGCCTTGTCTCCATTTTCTGACTTCCTGGCTTCTCAAACACCTCCTGCTTCGTGACACAGGACAGTTTGGCTCCTGTACAGATCAGTGGGGTGGGCTCTCAGAGAAGGACCAAGGCGCTCACCTAAGTGCCATCTAGGGCAGCCCGGGTGGCTCAGCAGTTTAGCGCCGCCTTCAGCCCAGGGTGTGATCCTGGAGATCAGGGATCGAGTATCACGTCGGGCTCTCTGCATGGAGCCTGCTTCTCCTCTGCCTGTGTCTCTGCCTCTCCCTCTCTGTGTGTCTCTCATGAATGAATAAATAAAATCTTAAAAAAAAAAAAGAATAGAAAAGAAAAGAAACTGAGGTTCAAGGACATGGCATGCTTTGCTGATAATCCCTAGCTCTGGAGCTGAGACTGGTCCCTGGGCAGTGGTGTGCTGGCAAATGTCAAAGACCCGGCTCGCTGGCACAGAGAGGGCTTTGGGCAGGTCCTGGTTGCGTTTGCTGGTTTCCATGGTGTAAATACTTCCACCATCGCTGATTTCAGGCTATGGGCATGGCACTGAATGCAGAGTCGGGAAGAGATGTGTCCCACCAGCTCTGGAGAAAAGCTGGAATCAGCTTTTGTGTCTCTCATGAATAAATAAATAAAATCTTTAAAAAAAAAAAAAGTGCTATCTATAGGTAGGTAAACTGAATCCTAGTGCGGTCAGGCCATGAACCCAGGGCCCTCCAACAAGTGAGTTTGGGAAGCCAAGTCCTGGGCAATTAGCCCTTCCTGGGCTGCCCCTCAAAATCATGGCAGCACTGGCCTGTCCTGCCAATGGCAACTACAAAGCAGAGGGTCCGGTGGTGCCAACCGTCCGTGGTGGCCCTTGCGTGGTCTTCTGTGAGCAAGATGCCCTCCTCCTCCTCTTCCTCCCCAAAACAATTGATGCCAGCACATACATGATTGAAGGTTCTCTATGAACCACATTAACAAAAGCAAAAAACAGGTGGAATCTAGCATCTTTTATTTAACCTAATATATTCAAATCATTATCACTCCAACACGTCATCCCTAAAAAGCAACACACGGAGCTCTTGACCTTTCTGCCAGGAAGTCTTGGAAAGCGGCGTGGACTTTGCCCTCAGAGCACATCCCAACCCAGCCCGGCCCCATCCCGAGCGCTCAGCAGCCGCAGGAAGCCAGGGGCGGCCCGGGCGACAGCGCAGCTCGCACCCGCACAGGCTCTGCGTCCCGCGGGGTGCGGGGTGCGGGGTGCGGGGTGCGGGGTGCAGGCTGCGCGGCGCTGCGGCGGGGTCCGGCCCGACGGGGTTCTCAGGGCCCGCGGCGGGGGCGGGGCCAAGCCGAGGCCACGCCCCCGACACGCCCCCGACACGCCCCCCGGCAGCGGCCGGAAGCCGTGGGCAGGGGGACCCGGCGGAGCGCCGAGCCTCGCGCCCCCCGCGGCCCACTCACCTCGCCACCGCCTCCACGGAGCCAGGGATCGGCGAGCCGCCGTCCTCACCGCCATCGTACAGCACGCCCGAGATGTCGAGCAGCACCCCGCGCACGCCTGCCAGCCGCTCGCCCCACGCGGCCATCGCGCTCCGCCGTCGCCGCGCACTCCGTGTCCCAACCCGCGGCGGGGAACGGCGGCCCGGCTCGCCGCGCAAGGGCGCCTGGGAAATGTAGTCCTGGGCTGGGCGGGCCGGCGGGGCGGGGCCAGCGGGGCCGGCGGGGCGGGGCCAACGGCACCAGCGGGGAGAGGCCGGCGGCACCAGCGGGGCTCCCCGGGTGCCGCCAGCCCCACTCCCGGGTCACACGCCCCCGAAATGGAGAACTCAGTGGACAAAAGGCAGGAAAAGCAAAGACAAAAAGCAAGCAAAAAAACCCAACAGTTAACCTCCCTATAAACCAGAGCAAGGCCAATCGAGACAAGGAGGCACCTGGAAAAGTAGCAAAAATCAAAGACACCAGCGCTGCATTGGTGTCCTCATCCTTTGGCTGAAGAGTGTGACAGCCCTAAAAGCAGTGGAGGTAGTTGCACCGATTGGCTGGATGATGGGGTGCCTGGGAAGTGATGCTAAGGAAGTGATTGGAAAGACGGTGGGTGAGCGCACCAAAGCTATCATGCCAGCTCAAGCTGCAAGAGTCCATGTGCAAGCAAGTACGACATGGCTATAGAAAGAAACATTATGCCGTCAAAAATGAAGACAAGGCAACGACATGGAAAATGCACGTGTTATATGAGAAAACAGACTACGAAACTGCAGTGTGGACTTCAGCTCTGCAAGATTAAGGATTCAAAGGAATAGGGCTGGAAACAAAATGGGAAAGTTAAAAAAAAAAAATGGGAAAGTTGCAATGTGTCAGGCCAGTGACCTTACGGATGAATTGTTACATTCCAATTACCATTAACTCATTTTTGCGTTAAATAAAAATTGAAAAGGGGAAGTTTCCTTGACTACCCCTATGACCGTTCCAGGTATTTAGACTGAAACTTGAAGGGCGTCTGGGTGGCTCGTGGGTTAAGCATCTACCTTCGGCTCAGGTCGTCATCCCAGGGTCCTTGGATCCAGCCCCACATTGGGCTCTCCTCTGCGCTCAGCAGGGAGTCTGCTTCTCCCTCTCCCCTGTCGCTTCCCCTGCTTGTGCTCTCTCTCTCTCTCTCTCTCTCTCTCTCTCTCTCGTCAAATAAATAAAATCTTAAATAAACTGAAACTTGAAAAAATCAGACTTCTCTGGGTGTGACTTAGCTTTGAGGTATCAAAAGAAGACCATAGTAGAATGGCTACTTCATTTAGGTTCTCGAGTCACAGATAGGATGAAGAATTCATCAGAATCTTAGAACTTGGGGGATCCCTGGGTGGCTCAGGTTTAGCACCTGCCTTTGGCCCAGGGCGCGATCCTGGAGTCCTGGGATCGAGTCCCATGTCGGGCTCCTGGCATGGAGCCTGCTTCTCCCTCCTCCTGTATCTCTGCGTCTCTCTCTATGTCTATCATAAATAAATAAATCTTAAAAAAAAAGAATCTTAGAACTTAATTGTGCATATCATGTGCCAAGTTTACTGGGGAACTGTGTACTCTGTTGATTTTATAGGAAAGATGTAAAATGTAGTTCCCATTCTTTGGAGATTTATAATCTGGTTGTGGGAGAAAAGAATATTAGACCTTACGTTAGCCATGCTTCTTAGTTGCAGAAAATAGAAACCATTCCAGCTAAAGGGTTATGTTTATACGAGGCAGTAAGAAGCTTACAGATTTCCATGGGAACTGGAGTTTCCAAGCTCGAGGACTATACAGCCAGGAGCCATGCAGCTATGAGAAATACCCAGTTGCATTATTCCATTGGAGTACTGTTCCATCACTTGGCTCCTAAGATGCCAGGGGAAGTACAGGCCCCAAAGAATCAAATCTGCCCACCAGTGTGCCCTTAAAGGATGCTCTCCACCTGAGGCTACCACCTACCTTGCTTTCACTTTGTCTAGCTTGGTGGAACCTAGCCCAACGTGCAAGGGAGTCTGGGAAATGCAGGTTTTAGCCTTCCAGATTCTGTGGTAGGGGAGCTAAGTGAATCAGTCTGGATAATCTGCCATGAACATCATGCTCTATATACATGTATTGAACTTCTGTGGGCTCAGGGCTCTGGGTTGCAAAAAGACCTAAGGGTGATCTTTGCCTTTGAGCCAAGACTGAAGAGAACAAGACGTATGCCTTGAAGATTGCTGACCAAATGTGTGCCAACTGCCAACGAGTAACATAAACACAGCCACCAGGATGGGCTCTTGTTCACCACAGAGGGCAGCAGTGGTTTCTGAGCCGAGAGACAGCCTGAAATGGACCTTGAAGAATGGCTGGCCTGTAGCTTCATGACAAGGAGGAGAAGCAAGGGCATTTCTGCCAGTGGTGGGGAGCCTGCCCATGGTTCTCCCTCTTCTGCTGGCCATGTATGACCTTGGGCAAATCACCTTCTATACCTAGATTATGGTAGACAAAATAATGCCCCTAGAAGGTACCCACATCTTTCTCTCCAGAACCTGTGAATGTCCTACCTTACCTGGCACAAGTGATTTGGCTAATGTAATTAATCTAAGGATCTTGAAATGGGAGGTTATCCTAGGTGACCCAAATAGGTTCAGTGTAGTCACAAGAGTCCTTATAAGGGAAAGAGGGATACAGGAGAGTCAGAGAAGGAGACATGACAATAGAAGCAGAACTGAGAGAGAGAGAGAGAGAGAGAGAGAGATCCAAAAATGCAGCACTGCTGGCCTTGAATATGAAGATGCCAGAAGCCAAGAAATGCAGGCAGCCTCTAGAACCTGGAACAAGGAAAGAAATGGATTCTCCTCTGGAGCCTCCAGAAAGAATTCAGGCCTGCTGAAACCTTGATTTTAGGGTTTCTTGCCTCTAGAGCTGTAAGATAGTAAATTTGTGTTGTTTTAAGCTACTACATTTGTGGCAGTTTGTTACAGCAGCAATAGAAAATGAATACAGGGACTCAGGTTCCTCATCTGAAGAATGACATTGGTCCAAGATAACATGGTATCATGGGCCACTGATAGACTCAGGCCTAGCCCAAAAGTCCATGACCTTTCTTTGGATATAATGCATGAAGGGCATTATGTAAGTTAGGGTTGCATTTGGCTGCATGTAACAGAAATCCATCTATATTTGCTCAACAAAATGAGTTACTTTTCTCATCTATCAGGAAGTCAAGGGACACTGCCTGGGTGGCTCAGTGGTTGAACATCTGCCTTTGGCTCAATGTGGCCCCAGGACTCTGGGATCGAGTCCCACATCGGGCTTCCTGCATGGAGCCTGCTTCTCTGCCCTCTGCCTATGTCTCTGCCTCTCTGTGTCTCTCAAAAATAAATAAATAAAATCTTTAAAAAAAAAAAAAAAAAGGAAGGAAGTCAAGAGGGAGGCAGGCTGGGCAGGTACAAGAGCTTCCAGGACTATGAGGGAACAGGCACAGGCTACTTCTATCTCCTGCTCTGCCATCCTTAGCATGAGGCGTTTGCCCTCATGTTCTCCACGTGCCTACTGTACCCCTAAAACATTATGTCTACATTTAAGGCAAGAAGGCATTTAAGGCAAGAAGGGTAAAGAAAGGGCAAAGGGCCTGCAATAGCTAAGTCTTGCCCTTATACTAAGAAAACAAGCTTCCTCCAGATCCTGATCCAATCGACTCTTGTTTATACCTTTCAGGCCAGAGCTAGTTAAGCAGCACATTAACATCTAGTGTGCAGAGCTTTGGGCCTATTATGCTTCCAATTATAAGTCTACAAATCACGTCTGAATTTCTGCTTATATGTGAATCCATTCAATCTTGTATTGCTATAGTAGATGTGGTATAATCCTTCTGAATTTGCTTGTATCAGCTAGGACTCTTTGGTTGCCAGTAACAGAAACATACTTTCAAATGGCTTAAATTTCAAAGGAATGTATTGGCTCACATAACCAGATAGTCCAGCAATTGATGGCTTCAGGCATGGCTGGTTCCAAGGTAGTGTTCTAGGCTCTCCAGCTCTCCATTTCTTGGTTCTGCCCCATGTGTGGGTTGACCTCCTTCTCTCTCAATGTGGTCAGGCTTTTTCCAGGCAGCTAGGAGAGAGAGCTGTGACAGTTCCAGCCCAATGGAGTCCCAGGTAAACCACATGGTGAAGAACCTTTTCCTCAACTTGGTCTGACATTTCCAGAAAGAACTCTGGCCCTCTTGTATCAGAGCCCCCAAACTCCTCATGTCTGTGTTCAGAGGGACGTGGCCCTATGATGATCCAGCCTGACCTCGGTGCCCTACCAGACCCTGTATTCACAGTCTTACCACACATGGAATTAGGGAGGAGAAGCCTCTCAGCAGAAAGCAGGGCACTATTACCAGAGCACTATGGTCTAAAAGTTTGTGTCCTCAACAAAATTCGTATGTTGAAATCCTAACACCAAATGTGATAATAGTAGGAGGTGGGGCCTTTGGGAAGTGATGAGGTCATGAAGGTGAAGTCCTCATGAATGGGATTACTACCCTGATAAAAGCAACCCAGGGAGCTAGCTCACCCTTCTATCCTGTGACAGCACTGCAAGAAATCAGGCAGTCTGAAATCTGGGAGAGGTTGCAGCAAAAAACCCAAGCATGCTGGCACCCTGATCTTGGACTCCCAGCCTCCAGAACTGGGAACAGTAGATTTCTTTTTTTTTTTTTTAAGATTTTATTTATTGATTGATTGGAGACACAGAGAGAGAGAAAGAGGCAGAGACACAGGCAGAGGGAGAAGCAGGCTCCATGCAGGGAGCCGGATGTGGGACTCGATCCTGGGTTTCCAGGATCACACCCCTGGCTGAAGGTGGCGCTAAACCTCTGAGCCACCGGGGCTGCCCAGGACAGTAGATTTCTGTTGTGGATAAGCCACCCAGTCAGTCTGTAGCATTTTGTTTAAGCAGTCCAAATGGATAAGACAAAGAAGGAACAGATACTGTGCAGGCAAAACGAGGGCCCCCCACAGGAACATTCTGTTCTTTTTTTTTTTTTTTTTAAGATTTTATCTCTTTATTCATGAGAGACAGAGAGGGAGGAAGAGACATAGGCAGAGGGAGAAGCAGGCTCCCTGTGGGGAGTCCAATGCTGGACTTGATCCTGACCTGAGCCAATGGCAGATGCTCAACCACTGAGCCACCTAGGTGCCCAGAACCTTCTGTTCTTATCAAAGTTTGTCTCCCCTGGAAAGTGAGACCAGACCAAGTAAGGTCTGGGTGGGCCAAGGGGTCTTCCGTGTTACTGAGGTAGGCCATGGTAGAAAAGAAAGAAAGGAGCGAGCCATCAGTCGAGAAGTGCCTCTCAAAGTTTCATGTTCATTAAAATCACCTGAAGGGTGGGGGGGCTCCCTCCTGGGGCTCCCTGCATGGAGCCTGCTTCTCCCTCTGCCCCGCCCCCCACCCCCGTCTCTCATGTATAAATAAAATCTTTAAAAAAAAAATCACCTGAAGGGCATATTCAAACAGAGATTTGGATTCAGGGGGTCTGGGATGGGCCTGAGACCCTGCATTTCTTACAGGCTCCCAAGCAATGCTGATGCTGTTGGTCTCTGGATCTAGATGGATGTTTCTCAATTTTTAAGATACACGTGAATTTCCTGGGGGAACTCATTAAAATCTACATCTGGTTCAGTAGGTCTGGGGTGAAAAGAGATTCTGCATTTCTTTTTAAATTTTTTTTTTTAAGATTTTATTTTTAAGTAATCTCTACACCCAACACGGAGCTCAAACTCACAACTCCAAGATCAAGAGTTGTGTGCTCTCCAGACTGAGCCAGCCAGGTGCCCTGAGATTCTGCATTTCTTTTTTTTTTTTTTTTAATATTTTATTTATTCATGAGAGACACAAAGAGTGAAGCAGAGACACGGGCAGAGGGAGAAGCAGGCTCCCTGCAGGGAGCCCAATGAGGGACCCAATCCCCAGATCACACCCTGAACCAAAGGCAGATGCTCAACCGCTGAGCCACCCAGGCGTCCCGAGAGTCTGCATTTCTAACAAGCTCTGCAGTAGGTTGATGCTGCTGGTCCACAGACCATACTTTAAGTAACCAGAGTCTAGATCCTGACTCTAGAATGATCTCTCATGCCTGTGGCAGCTCTGATATGATCCTGTGATGGGTTTTTTCTTTTTTCTTTTCCTAAAAAGAGATCACTTTGTAGAGGAACATGTTCAAGACTTTGCTCACTTATGTGCACGTTGTTAGAAGAGATACTGATTGGACAGGCTGTAAATGATGCTCATCACGGGGTTCTTCCCTCCTTCCTGTTGCTGCCTGGCAGGGTCTCCTAGCCAACACCGAGGTGAGGCTCGGGCTGTCAGTTCTGTTGCTTTTGTGCGACCCGGGCAAAGTTGTGTGTGGGAGAGGACACAATGTGTGATACTTTCTCAGGATTTCCATATTTCTTCAGCCTCTCTTTGGCCATGGAGTCACCTGCTTCCTGTTTGTACAAATAGCAGGGAGTTAGTTTTATTTATTTTTTTTCATTTTTTTAATAATAAATTTATTTTTTATTGGTGTTCAATTTGCCAACATACAGAATAACACCCAGTGCTCATCCAGTCAAGTGCCCACCTCAGTGCCCGCCACCCAGTCACCCCCACCCCCCACCCTCCTCCCCTTCCACCACCCCTAGTTCGTTTCCCAGAGTTAGGGAGTTAGTTTTAGATAAGTATACTGAATTAAGGGGTGCCTGGGTGGCTCAGTCGGTTAAGCATCTGCCTTAGGCTCTAGTTATGATCCTGGGATCCTGGGATTGAGCCCCATGTCTGGCTTTCTGCTCAATGGGGAACCTGCTTCTTCCTCTTCCTGCCCCCCACTTGTGCTCTCTCTCTCTCTCTCTCTCTCAAATAAATAAATAAATAAAAATCTTACAAAAAATTTTTTTAAAGATTTTTATTTTATTCATGAGAGACACAGAGAGGCAGAGAGGCAGAGACACAGGCAGAGGGAGAGGCAGGCTCCATGCAGGGAGCCCGACGTAGGACTCGATCCCAGGTCTCCAGGATCACGCCCTAGGCTAAAGGCAGGCGCTAAACCACTGAACCACCCAGGGATCCCCACCAAAAAAATTTTTAAGTATGCTGAATTATATGGATCTGGTATCAGACCATCAGCACACTTACATGAGGACTTTTTATTGAAGAAACTACTTCCCAAAGTATGGGTAGGAGTAAGGGGAAGCAGCAAAGAAATTGTACTCAGAGGCTAGCAGTGGTGGAGGTGGAAGCTTTAACACCCTAGGACTTGACTTCTTAATACAGGTGCACAAGACCTATAGCTTGGTGCACAGGTGCACAGGACCTATAGTCCTACTATAGCTGTAGGACCTGTGGCCTTGGGTGCCATCACTGCTAACTGGGAGCTGGATAAGGAGAGACTACATAATCTCTTTCCTCCCATCCCTTCTACCCCTACAATTTTCTTTTTTAAAAAAAGATTTTATTTATTTATTCATGAGAGACACAGAGAGGGAGAGAGGCAGAGATACAGGCAGAGGGAGAAGCAGGCTCCATGCAGGGAGCCTAATGCAGGACTGGATCCCAGGACTCCAGGACCACACCCTGGGCCAAAGGCAGGTGCTCAACTGCTGAGCCACCCAGGCTTCCCTACCCTTACAACTTCCTTCTGCAAAGGGCATGGTTGCCCAGCATGCAGGCCTGCTTAAGAGCATAAAAGTTATTCCACAAAGGCACGGGATTTCCCCTGAGAAGGGAGGACCCATGGAGAACCTAACCACCTAACCATGTGCATATCTACACATTTCTGGGTCCTATTTATATTTTCTTTTATTTTCCTTTTTTAATTTTTTAAAGATTTAAAAAACCTTGTTTATTTGAGAGAGAGCAAGGGTAAGAGAGCACAAGCAGGGTGAGGGACAGAGGGAGAGGGAGAAGTAGACTCCCTGCTGAGCAGGGAGCCCAATGTGATTGCGGAGCTCCATCCAAGAACCCTGGGATCATGACCTGAGCCAAACGCAGACATTTAACTGACTGAGCCACCCAGGCACCCCCAAATTTTATTTTCAGCTTAGCTTGTACCACCTCTTAAGGTGTGGGGTTTCTGATCCATATTAATCAGACTATAGGGCTTTGGGTTTATGCTATTGGGCCACCATTTATTCCTTTGCAATCTTCAATCTGCTAAATGCCAGGGTGTTGATGGGCACAAAGACAAATGCTGTGTGGGCTCCAACTTTTCTTTTTAAGATTGATTTATTTATTTATTTATTTATTTATTTATTTATTTATTTATTTATGAGAAGGAGAGAGAGTGAGCCTATGGAAGGTAGGGAGGGGCAGAGGGAGAGGGAGAGGGAGAGAATCTCGAGCAGACTTCCTGCTAAGCGTGATGACCCTGAGCTCATAACCTGGGCTGAAATCAAGAGTCAGACACTCAACCCATTGAACCATCCAGGCACCCCAGTGTGGGTCCCAACTTTAGGAAAGTGCAAGGACCAGACAATCTGTACCCCATATAGTATGACAAAGGCTGTGCCAATCAGCATCTCTGGATCCTGGCTCTTTGAATTCCAAAATGTGAGAGGGCATGGTGAACCTTGGGAAGGCTGTAAGATGATTTACAGAATCAAAGAAAATGCTGGATAACTAGACCTTGAAAAGTACTAGAACCAAAAGCTCCAGAGTGAAAATTAGTAGATGACTTTTTTCAGGCATTACTGCTGAGATCAAGCAGCCCCAGTTCAGTGCCATGTTGCTTCAGATTCCCAGGAGAGAGAACCTGAAGAGTCCTGCAGGAGCCCACTCCCACTCCATGGCCAGGACAAGGTGGGGCCCTCCTTGGCAGTCCCACCTAGGAAGGAGGGTGATCTGAGCAGAGTCAAACTACCAATGCCAGAAAAGGAATGAGGATGCTTATCAGACAAAAGGAAGTGATGTCTACCAAGGCTGGCTGGAAGGCTGGGCCCCCCTTGGAAAGGAGTGCCAGGGTCAGCTCGGGCAGGGCAGGGCAGGGCAGGGCAGGCCTCCCAGAGGAAAGAGCACTCGAACACAAGAGACTTGAAGCTGAAAGCAGGTTCCCCGGCAGGTGTGGGATTGATAGAATATTGCTGGAGCGACACACACAGGTGTGAGAGCAAGCTCTATCCAGGGTTCCTCTCGTTGCCATGACTAGAGTCACCTCAGGGTATGTGATGGTTCATTTTTCTTTTTAAGATTTTATTTATTCATGAAAGACACAGAGAGAGAGAGAGAGAGAGAGAGAGAGAGAGGCAGAGACACAGGCAGAGGGAGAAGCAGGCTCCATGCAGGGAGCCCGACATGGGACTCGATCCCAGGTCTCCAGGATCAGGCCTTGGGCCAAAGGCAGGCGCTAAATCGCTGAGCCACCCCAGGCTGCCCTGATGGTTCATTTTGTCTATCAACTTGACTCGGCCCTAGTGTGTTCAGAAGTTTGGTCAAACATTACTCTTGGTGTGTCCATGAAGCTTTTAGTGGATGTAAACATTGCAATTGGCAGACTTAATCAAGTAGATTGCCTGCTCCAATATGGGTGGGCCTCGTCCAATCAATTGGAGGCCTAAATAGTGCCCAAGGACTGACTCTCCCCCAAGTAAGAGAGTCCTTGCTGCCTGACAGCGACAGCCTTCAAACTGAGACAAAGGCTTCTTTCCTGCCTTCAGACTCAAACTGAAACATAAGCACTTCCTGGGGCTCGAGCCTGCTGACATTCAGACCAGAACTACACCATTGGCTCTCCTGGCTCTCCAGCTTGCCGACACATCCTGCAGACCTTGGGACTTGCCAACTCTCATAACTGCAGAAGCCACTTCCCTACTTTATTACTTTTTTTAAAGATTTTATTTATTCATGAGAGACACAGAGAGAGAGGCAGAGACACAGGCAGAAGGAGAAGCAGGCTCCATGCAGGGAGCCTGATGTGGGACTCCTCGAACTCCAGGATCACGTCCTGAGCCCAAGGCAGCCGCTCAACCGCTGAGCCACCCAGGAGTCCCACTTCTCTACTTTAAAAATCTCCGTTTTTTGGGGCACCTGGGTGGCTCAGTCAGTGAAGCACCCGCCTTCAGCTCAGGTCATAATCCAGGGGTCCTGGGATCAAGCCCTGTGTTGGGCTCCCTGCTCAGCAGGGGCCTGCTTCTCCCTCTGCCCTCTGTCCTTCTCCCTTCAACTCACGCTCTTGCTCTCCTTCAAAAAAATAAATAAAATCTTTAAAAAATAAAAATCTCCATCTCTCTCTCTCTCTGTTTGTATATCCATGCAGCAGATTGCAGCTGGCTCCCTGGAGAACCTTGACTAATAAGGGTGGCCCGCATCAACGTGAGGGGGAATGTTTATAAGGATGCACAGAGGCTCACAGGGAACCCAGAAGCAGCTGTAGGGCTGGCCTCTGGAAGAATGGAGCGCAGACAGTGGCTGGTGCTCGCCCATCTGCCTGTGTCTATCAGAGCTTCCCCGCTGTGCTCCGCACATCTGTTCTGTTCTGCTCTCCCGGCTCCCACTGAGTCTCTACTTCCTCACTACTTACATGCCCATGTGGTCCCACAACAGTCGCCCCATCTCCGTATCTCTTGCCCAGTGAGCTCAAGCACCCACCACTGGCAGGAAACATGTCCATGGGTCTTGATCAGACTCCTGGGATCAGACTCCTGGGACCTAACTGGTCCAGCTCACCTGGTTGAGCTGACTGCTTTAGGCATCCCGGGAATGGGTGTCCCCTCACTCCCAGCCTGGCCCATTGCCCACTCACCGGGACCCAGAGGCTGGGCAGGGCCTCTGAGAAGGCAGCGTGCATGGGCAGGAGACCCAGGCATATCTCATAAGGACCGTCACGGTCCAGGGATCAGAGTTGCATAGGCAGTGGGGTTGGACTGTGAAGAACCTCACATTCGGAGCTAAGGCATTTTGTCTTTACCCTGTGGATCACAGTAGCTATGGACATGCCTTGAGCAGTGATGAGGTCACTTGGCGTGAGCACACCAAGAATAACAGACTTGGGACCCACAGACATGCTAGGGTTTTTTTAAGATG
The DNA here is from genome assembly GCF_018345385.1 of Vulpes lagopus. NCBI lineage: Eukaryota > Metazoa > Chordata > Mammalia > Carnivora > Canidae > Vulpes > Vulpes lagopus. The sequence goes on from NC_054825.1 coordinate 7,432,645, forward strand.
TATTTTTTAAAAAGATTTTATTTATTTATTCATGAGAGACAGAGGGAGAGAGAGAGAGAGGAAAGAAAGAGTGAGAGAGAGAGAGAGAGAGGCAGAGACACAGGCAGAGGGAGAAACAGGCTCCATGGAGGGAGAAACAGGCTCCATGCAGGGAGCCCGACAACGTGGGGACTCGATCCTGAGACTCCAGGATCATGCCCTGGGCTAAAGGCAGGCGCTAAACTGCTGAGCCACCCAGGCTCCCATGAAGATGTATTTATTTATTTGAAAGAGAAAGAGAGAGTGTGGGCAGAGGGAGAGAGAATCTCAAGCAGCCTCCCTGCTGAACACGGAGCCCAACTTGGGCTCTATCTCAGGACACCGAGATCACAACCTGATCCGAAATCAAGAGTCGGATGCTTAACCCAGGCGTCCCCACAGACGTGTTTCTGATGGGCTAATTTTTCAACATTTTGAATTGGTGGCCAGCATTTAAAACTTTGGACTTGGGCAGCCCAGGTGGCTCAGCGGTTTAGCGCTGCCTTCGGCCCAGGGCCTGATCCTGGAGACTCGGGATCGAGTCCTGCAATGGGCTCCCTGCATGGAGCCTGCTTCTCCTCTGCCTGTGTCTATGCCTCTCTCTCTGTGTATGTGTGTGTGTGTCTCTCATGAATAAAAAAATAAAATAAATAATAATAAATAAATAAATAAATAAAAATAAAACTTTGGACTTCTCATGTATGAACCCACTTCCCAGCTACTTTTGGGCAGCATGGACATCTGGCAGCTCTGATCACTCCAGCTGACGTTGCACCCCTAGGCCACGGCCGGGCCCTCTGAGGGCTGGGGTTTGCACACCCAGGCGAGGTGAAGAGCCTGCGGAGGTGGAAGGCTGGAGGCGGAGAGACCAGGGAAAAGAAGTTGAAGGCATGAAATTTAGACACAGCTGTGGGGAACAGAGGGCTATGACACCTACCTTGCAGGAGACTGCCTCCGAGCGATGGACCGTACTTACCTCCATTCAACACGAAAGCAGGTGCTTCATACACCTGCAAAGTCCCACCTCGCTTCCTTGTCTTTATTCTGCATGTGCCTCCCTGGGGAAGGGCGTTAACATGGCATTCAATGCTCATGGTCAGCAAGAGCCCAGACTGCACTCATGTCCCTGTTCCTTCTGGCTCTGTCCCTTATCAGTTCTCTCCCTGTTTGTCCTCATCTTGTCACTTGGTATTTCCCACCTGTCCCCCCATTCTCCTTCTTCCATTTACATGTCTCTACTTTTCCAGGTGCCCAGAGCAATTTGGTTTGCCTGGAAATTCCCTTGTCTTGGGCTCCTCCCAGGAGTATCTTGGAACATTAAAAAACAACAAACATAAGAAATGCCAAAGCTGGATCACCAGCGTACCCTCCCAGGCAGGGCTGGGCTCAGGTATTTTCCGGCAGGTCTTCTTACACATCCCAGCTGTCTGTGTAACTTTGAAGGAAAACCATTCGATAAATGTCTATGATTAGATTTCACCCTGGGGCAGGAATGTGATTCCCTTAGTTCTGAAATCTCACCGCTCCGGGGTCAGATCCCAGCTTTACCACTTCCTAACTCTGGGGTCGTGGACAAACTGGCGACAATAGCAGTGCCTGCTGTGTGGGGTTGTGGGGAAGGATTGGATGAAATAACCCAAAATGAGCGAAGAGCTTAGCCAAGTGCCTGGTCCAGAGCAAATTCCCAAAAAGGATCATCATCAGAAGCAATTAACACGTGTTCTACTTATCAATATAACTGCTGCTTTATCCTCTTTGATGCTTCCCCAACATTTCTGAGATAAAGAAGTTGATTTAAAAAAAAAAAGTTGTTTTTTTTTAACCTGTTGATTTCCAAGAAAAAATATTGATTTCTTAAAGCAAAATATGTTGAGTACCCATCTTTCTTTCGGCTGCAATGGGGTTCAGTGGGAAGGCTACCCTTTGAGCTTTCACAAATCAAAGTCTCCGAGGTGGGTTTTTAAAAGGAATACTTGCTCTGCTTGGCAGCCAGAGTTCAAAGCCCCGGTGGGAAACTGTAAATGCTACCCTTTAATTGTAAATGAACTCTCCAGGGCAACAAGGGGTGTGGAGTCAAGTAAACATTAACACCTGATTCTGCTACTATCAGTAGTTCCCTTTTACAACCCAGAGCCTCACACACACACACACACACACACACACACACACTCCCCGTTTTGCAGAATGGTTTTGAATTGAAATATACTTTGGGGAAAGCTGGCCGAGGTCCCAAGTAATGGGGTTGCCCACACGGCCACCCCGCAGTTGACTTCTCTCCTTCTGTCACCAAGCCCTGCCTTATGAAGCTGTCTCTTTGGCATATATGTCCTACCCAGGGGGCTGGCCCAAACTGCAGGGTTTTACCTAGAGAATTTGTTTATTTTATTTCAGGAACATAAGATTTTATCTAAGGTGCCTTGACACAGCTCATAATATTGCTCTCGCTCTGCATAAACAGCAAATTCTTTCCATGCTCACACTGTGCACGTCTCGGGCAGCAGCTCTTCAAGGCTGTGCTGGAATTATAGGCCACTTTGTTTGTGGAATAGCTCGGGAAGCTTGGCACCATCGATTTGCATCAGTGCCTCCGGAATAGCCTTTGCCTTCTCCTTAAAGATACTATCTAAACTGTGAAATTCATTAAATAGCCCCAGAAATGGATCAGGTTATTTAACACAACATCCCTAATGGCGCAATATCTCAGCTGTCTGCACTGATAGCGAACATTGTCTTGGATAGTGTTATCAGCCCAGGACACCCGCTATGAATATTGATCCTGAGCTTGTTACAGCCATCACTTGCCATCAGGACAGGTCAGGGTTGGAACCCACCTAGCATCAAAGCAATTTAAAGACAGCACTCAGGCAGAATTTTAATGCCCGTGTTGAAAAAACAAATCAACTCCATGCACAGAGGGAAGGCAGCTTGCTGGATATGGATATATTTATTATATAGGGACACCTCGTGTAGAGATACACGTGTGAGGATGTTAGTGAGTGAACACAAGGCCAAATTGTACCTATGGGAGGTCTCGCTAGCTCCTGGTCATTTACAAAGCAGTGGCCAGAAAGACAATTCCCTAAGGCCCCCTTCCCCTCACCAAATTGATGAATTTTGCCTATTTGTTGGGTGGAGGAATTTCTAAGTTGGGTGAATAAGAGGGCATATTTTCTATTCCTTCAATGTTGATGGGAGACAGAAAGGTGTTTCTAATGAGTCATCTATTTCCAGAAGCCACACGCATAACCTGTGCTGGACTGAGCTCACATACCAGAAATATAGGGGGAAAAAATAAAGGCCAGGAAAATTAAAAATAGCTAAAAGAAGTCCTTAAAGATTGAGTCTTTAAAAACATGGTTTCTCTGTGCTCTTGTCTTTGTCTCCAATTTGTTGCTTCTCCCTTTGCTGCTCCTCTTCTAAATTTAATACCTATCGACCTCGAAGGAAAGGTGATTCATATCTTTTAAACAAAAAAATTTTGAGCCATTTTATAAAGTGAAATGAAAATGACCCAGATGGGGGTTGCTCCTGGCTGACTGCAGCTTTCTCTGTCGCCCTGGTTTGGGTACAGGGTGCCTCTGGAATGCCAGCCCACCTACCCAGGGGGGAAATGGCTGCAAGGTTGCTAACAAGAGAACAGATAAGAAGACAGATCGTGGGATGCCACAAATACCCCTTCTAGAGCTACCTTAAGGTATCTATTTCTACCCTGAAGAACCTAAATGTGGAAGAGAAGTGAATGTGGGTGGGAAAAAAGTAAAAGGAGGCTGGGATCAATATGGGGCCGGAGGGAGAAAGAAAAGGATATTAAAAAAAAAAAAATCAAGTGAGATCTGGGTGAGAAAGAGTTGTCAAAACAGAAAGCAAAGTACCCTATCGGTATGTGTTCCGGAAGGTTCTGTGATGTGCAATCCAAGTTCCTGGGTGCCACTGTTTATTTCCAGGGCCACCCTTTTCTTTGGCTTTCACAGGGCGTGCATTCCCTCTGGTGGGAGGTGGGCCAGGGGGGCTGGGGCAGGGCACTTCCCTTCCTGCCTTCCCGTAAAAGCACAATCCATCATAGCTTTAGGACCAGGGCCGGTTTGAATTTCGGCAGGGCTTTAAAATCGGCAGGGAATACAGGGGCCGCCTCTGGGAGGGGCCACAGGTTTGAATGAGAAAAGCTACAAGGAGCCGGCACGTAGGGTCTTCCCTTCAATAACAGATGGGATTAACCGCGCCCCACCCACCCCCGCACTTTAATGAGGGAGTTTCTCCTCCTCTTCCTACTGCTACCTTCTCGGACAATATTAATTGCCAAGTCATTGTTTGGAAGCCCCATGGGGGCAGGGAAGAAAGGAGCAGCAGAGTTAGAAGTGGTTCTGGGCAGAGGGGTAGGAGAAGCCTCAGAATCTGCCGCTGGGGCAAATGATCCCTGCTCCTAGACTGCCCCCCAAGCCACAAAAAGAAAAAGGAACGTTAGGATGGGCCTGGCTGCTGGAAGTTTCAGGAGTCCACGGGGGGGGGGGGGGGGGGGGCAGATGGGAGACCCGCTCCATCATCTCTGTTCTCTGACCTTAAATTCAAACCAGACAAGCATCTTTGAATCTTTTTCCTTCTTGGGGCTAGAAGGGGAGGTGGGGCCAAAGACGCAGCCTGGGTCCCAGGGACCCAGTTTCTGTTGCGAATGATTGAATCTGTGACTGTGAAGAAGGACTGGAGGGCCTCAGGGTTGTGCCTGGCGACTCAGCCAGGGCAGCCTCCCCCCCGCACACCCCCCCCCCCCCCCAGCCACCTGGCTCACCTGGCTCACCTGGCTCTGAACCCGCAACGCGCCAAGGTTTCCAAGGCGGCGGGACACCCTAGCGGGGGGCCCCTATCTCCCCCCTACTCCTCTCTGACCCCGCGCGGTTAGGCCCCCCGTTTGGGGCAGAAGGGAAAGCCTGGGACACAGGGCAGGTTTCGTCTCCCTCCGTTTGGGACAGGGCAGGATATACTGGAAAGGGTCCCGGAAAAGAAGACCTCTCCGTTCAAATCCGGCCGAGGTCACCCGTCAACCGTAACCTCGGGCAAGGCTCTTCTCATCTCTGATTCTCAATTTCATCTTTATTTTTTTTTTAAGATTTTTATTTACTTATTCATGAGACACACACACAGAGGCAGCAACCTAGGCAGAGGGAGAAGCAGGCTTCCCGCGGGGGCCCTGATGTGAGGACTGGATCCCAGGGCCCCAGGATCGCGCCCCGCGCCCCGAGCCAAAGGCAGACGCTCAGCCCCTGAGCAACCCAGGTGCCCTCAATTTCCTCATCTTTAAATGGGGACGAAGGTCTTGCCAGGCCGCTCCCACCTCAGAGGGATGCTCAGAGAACCCAGTGAGACCGCGCAAGCCCGGGGGCTTTGTAAACTGTAAATGGTGAGAACCTTAGAGCTTTGAAGCCGCGGTGCCAGGTCTGAGGCCCTCACTGTGGTGCCCCGGCGGGGCAGGTGTGCACGCGCTGCCTTGCAGTAGATCGCTGCCGGCCTCAATTACATCCCCAGTTCAGAGTCACCGCGGAGAAGTCACAAACCCGAGCCCGAGGCAGCGTGTGCATGGGGGAGGGGGGTCCCCAGGATGGAACCGGCCCGCGACCCCTCGCTCGCGCACATCCGGAGTCCCCGCGGGCCGGGCGGAGGCGCGCGGAGCCCGCGGCGAGGTACGGGCGGGCGCGCGCCGGGCTCACGCGGGCGCCCCCGTGCCGAGGCGAGCTGCCCCCGCGCGGCGCGGGGCAGGCCCGGGGCAGCTGCGAGCGCGCCCCGCACGTGGCGGGGGTCTGGGCCGCGCGAGTGCCAATCCCCGCGCTGCGCCCCCGCCGCTCCGTCCCGGCCCCGCCCCCGCGTGCCCCTCCCCAGCTCCACTTGGCCGCCTGGACCCTCCTCCCCGCTGGAGAGCCGCGGCCCAGCCACAGCCGCAGGCGAGCCCGAGCGCGGCCGTCCCGGACCCCCGCCGCCGGCCTCGGGCATGCTGGCATGGCAGGACGGCGGGGCCAAGGCGGCCCCCTCCCACCACCGGATCTCCTTCTCTGTCCTGGACATCCTGGACCCGCAGAAATTCACCCGCGCTGCGCTCCCGGCCGTGCGCCCTGCTCCCCGGGAAGCCAAGAAAAGTTTGGCAGAGGCCGACGCGGGCAAGGACGCCAGCCCAGGGGACTCAGCTCGGCAGCGGGAGCCCTCGGGTAAGGACGCGAAGCGGCCCCGGGTCCCGGGAAGCCCCAGCCCAGGGGATGCGATGGGGGGGGGGGTTGGGACGTGGGTGGACAACCAGGGACCGAGTGAGTGGCCGTTAGCGGAGCCTTCACCAAAGAGAGAAGGCGCACAGGACAAGGTGCAAAGTGTCGCCTCGTCTCTGTGTTGGAACTAATTGAGGCAGAAGAGAGGCTCCCCCCCCCCCCCCCCCCCCGCCTCCGCATCCTGGGTCAGGGATTTGCCTACCCAAGTCCGTCCCTGCTCACTAAGCAGCACAGCTGTTTTGCTCGCGCTGGAAACTAAACAGCCAGCGTCCACCTTATCCAGGCCCATTCACCGATGGGGCATTTAGTGCACCCAGCACGTGCCAGGGCCTAGAGCAGACACTGAGATAAAAGTCATGGAAAACTTCAGAACCTGCGAGGTGTATACACAGCATCATGAATATTGCCCCCATTTTACGGATCAGGGAGCTGAGGCTGAATCATGCGTCGGTGTCTTGGAGCGCGAGGCCAGGTGTGCGCACCTAGTGCCCACTTCCAGCCAACTAGACACCTGCAGAGATTGCGCTGCCCCACGCGCTCGGCCCTCTCTCCCCAGACCCAATCGTCGACTGGGGCGGGAGCAGGGGTGGGGCGGGGTGATGGGAGGCCTTTGGTCCTTTCTCCTGGAAAGCTTTTCACTTACTCCTAACTCTGGCGGGCACCCGATGAGAGGTCTGCGAGAGTTTGTCCCTGGAAGGAGGGACAAAAGACAGCGGGATCCGTGCTGGGTGGAGCGTGGGCACGAGGTTCCCTGGAGGGACGCGGAGCCAGGGGCGCAGGTCCGAGAGAGGCTGGATGCGGCACAGCCCCCCCACCCCCACCCACTTCTCCTCCCTAAGTTTGGCCGTGATTGTCTGGGGTCTCGGGGCGCCTCTGGCGGCTGTGCTTGGGCCCGGGCACTCCGCCCGGTAATTGTTCCGATCGCCCCTCCGAGGGGCTGCGCTCCCCTCCCCCCACAGCCATGATCGATATTCTATTACTGGAGCCTGCATATCTCCTGCCCGCAGCTTGCAGGTACCGACTTCAAACCCCCTTTCCCTGTCTGATCCTAATATCGTTCGATTAAAACTTACCTTTAATAGATGACATCTATCGATCCGGTCCCGCACAAATCTGAAACTCTATTAACACGGCAGGAGAGAGAAGATGGGAAAGAGGGAATTTCACTTTAAAGGGGGGAGGGGGGAAAAGGGAGCTTAATAACTTCTTTCTTAATTGCTAGGAGTTCCAGACCAAAATAGGCTTCTAGGGACTGGGGGGTGGGGTGGGGGGAGACTGAGCCCTGAACGCACCCGACACCTCGATGTCTCCATCCATGTACAGTGCTCCCACCCGCCCGATACCGTGCAATATGGTTATTATATATTCTTAATGGGGGGGTCGTCATCCGTTCATTCATTCATTGCAAATTCATTTCTTGGACGTCCACGAGATAGCAAATGCGTAAAGGGCAAGAGGACACCGCACCCCTAAGCCCCAGCTCCTGGAGGGGTTTGCGAGGATGCGTGCCCCCCGCGGAGGGGGTGGTGGAGGGAGCGAGAGGCCCGGGATGCGCAGGGCTGGGGGCGCTGCAGAGGAGGGGGGGGAGGGGGGAGGGGGGAGGGGGTCCGGCGACCCCGAGGGACTGGGTCGTTCCGGGCTTCTGGTCACGCTCCCCTTCTCCGCTAGATGCTGCGGAGCGCGGCGCGGGCGCGGCGTCCCCCTTGGAAGGCTCCGAGGCCGAGGAGGCGGAGGACGAGGACGAGGACGAGGACGCCGAGGACGCGGGCGCGCGGCGGCCGCACGGGCGGGCTGAGCGCCTGCAGGCGGCCCCGGCGCGCTCCCCCGAGCCCCGCGCGGCGGCGCTGGCGGCGGCGGAGCGCGGCCCCCGCGGGCTCGCGGGCTCCCCGGGCTCGCCCGGCTCCCCGCGGCCCCGGCGGCGGCGCGCCGAGCCCCGCTGCGCCAAGCCGAGGCGCGCGCGCACCGCCTTCACCTACGAGCAGCTGGTGGCCCTGGAGAGCAAGTTCCGGGCCACGCGCTACCTGTCGGTGTGCGAGCGCCTGAACCTCGCGCTGTCGCTCAGCCTCACCGAGACGCAGGTCAAAATCTGGTTCCAGAACCGCAGGACCAAGTGGAAGAAGCAGAACCCGGGCGCCGACGGGGCGGCGCAGGCGCAGGCGCAGGCGCAGGCGGGGGGCGGCGCGCCCCAGCCCGGGGCGCCGGGGCCGGCGGCGGGCGCGGGCGCGGGCGCGGGCGCGGGCGGCGGCGGCGCGGGGGGCAGCCCGGGAGCGCCGGGCCCGGCCGCGCTGCCCTTCCAGACTTTCCCCTCCTACTCGGCGGCCAACGTCCTCTTTCCGGCCGCCAGCTCCTTCCCGCCGCCGGCCGCAGCCGCAGCCGCAGCCGCCGGGGGCCCCTTTGCATCCTTCCTCGCGCCCTCCTACCTGAGCCCTTTCTACGCCCCGCACCTGTGAGCCCGGCGCCTCTCGGGCCTGTCGGGGGCCCACCCGGGCCGGAACTCACGAGCGGCTGGCGTGGCCGTGCGGCTCCCGCTTGCACCGAGGGGCGCCCACGCGCACGGACCGCCCCCTCGTGGCGAGCCGCTGTCTGCGCGCCCCTTGGCTCCCGGCTGTCGGGAGGCGCCAGCAGGGGGCACGGCCGGGCCGCTCCGGCCTCTCCCCCTCGACTCCCCCCTCCCCGCCCCCCGGAACCCACGCGGGCCGCGGAGGGGGTCGAGGAGGGCCCGGCACCCCGCTGTCCTCCGCGCTTCCCGCTCCTGCCCCCGGCCCCGGCCCTTCTCCTTCGCTCGGGCTCCTCTCAGCTCTGGGGTCTGCGTGTCCCGAGCAGGGCTGCTGCGGCCGCTGCGGGGATGGAGATGGGGGAGCCAGGACTTCCTCCTGCCCGCCCGTCGCTCACCCTAGGATGGAATCTTCTTCCAACATTTTAGCTCCCTCCGAGGGCAAGCAGCGTCCCCCCTTCCCAAGCGGATTGTTTCCCTTTCCATACTCGATGTTTGGCCCAAACCCAGCGATTCCTCCCAGATACTGAACGAGCTGGGTCCACGAGCACACGCGGCCGCTGTGAGATGGACTATTTTTAAATGCACAAAACTGCACATTTTTAGATCCTCGTTTAAGATTGGGACTGGAGCGCAGTTCTTGTTCCAAACAGATTCCCCACAGGCTGTCCCTGAGAGAATAGGTATTTTACTTTTCTAAGAAGACCAGAAGTTTCTGCTAAGAAATGTTAGTAACTTTCTGGCTAGACTTACCTGCTCACGCACATGCAGTTCCACGGTCCTGCAGATTTTGAGAGCAGCTTTGACCAACCAGGCCAAGGCCTCCGTTGCTTAAAAATGTTAATGAACGGACTGGTGGCTCAACCAAAATCTTGACGTCTATGCCTCAGGCTGCCTGTTTTGCTTTGCAGTATTTGATTTGCAATATTTGATACTTTTCATACATCTGTCCTGGCGTTGCCTACGCTCCCAAATAGTGAACAGCGCCGAGAGAGCACAGCTCTCCTGCTACACACGAAAGTCATGAATCAGACTATTTTTTAAAGGCACAAACTCAACATTTTTAGAGCTTCATCTAGAGCAATCCTTGTTCCAAACAGACTCTAGGATGGCATAACATGCGAAAGATTGTCACGGGTGTGAAAGAAGCAGTTCTTGGGCTGCAGGAGGGCCTTGGAAGCAAAAACATTTCCATCATGGATCCAACCGTGGGAACTTAACGCATGGCCCTTCGTTGAAACTGCTACTTTTATTATGTCCTTGAAAAAAACTGGCTGTTTTATAAAATTCTCATGTCAGATCTGTTTGGAATACTGCCCCTAGTTTTCTATGTATTATGTTTGGAGCTCACATCTCAGAAACCCCAATGTTCCCAAATCAGGTCACATCTATCTCATTCTCACCTTTGTTATTTGAGGCCCACTGACACCTACACAGACACCATACTGCTTACTCCTCATCGATAGCCTGTGCCATTAACAATTTGATGATCAAAGGCTTCTTCTAAAGCAAACCCAGTTTGGTGTCATGAACACATGATATAATTTTAAAATGTCTAGTTCTGTTATAATCAGGAATGATAGAAGATTTCCCCTGCTTCTGATAAATTAAATGAAAACTTCCTATTCACAGGGCTCTTACAAGATTTGCGAATGGGTATCATTTAATTACATATCCTGTACTAATTACTCTTTTCCTTCTATGTTAAAGAAGAGTGTCCCCCAAACAGCACATTGTAACTTTCTAGAAGACAATTGATGCCAGATGAGATTAGAAATGCAGTTACTATAGATGAGAATGTTTTATTCGCTTTACCTTTTGAGAAACACTCCCTCGATAACTGTTCATTGGATTTTGTTTTTTTTTGTTTTTTGTTTTTTGTTTTTTTTTTTTGTTCATTGGATTTTGAAAAGCAACAACCCATGTGTCATGAACAGGCAGTCCAGGTGCACAGAGGCAAGATCTGTAACGAGAAACTGAATTTCTGTAAGATGTAAGATGTGGGAAACATTCCATTTCTCTCAGGTACCAGAGTCACAGAAGACGCCAGTTGAACAGAAAGGGACTAGGGAGGGAGGTGGGAGGCTTATCTGTCTGTGGACTAGCATGGAGTGCTGTCATTCCTCATTTTTCTTGTTTCTACAAATTGTAGCAGTCACTCCAAGTATGTGACTTTGGACTTCTGCTGCTTTGAAAGGCCCAGTGGCTTTCCAACCAAATCCTTAGACTCAATCTATTGATGTGTTTGTCTAATAAATCCTTTTTTGTAATGATTTCTCATTTAACTATTTCTTGTTCTCTCTTGGCCAAGTTTTAAACTAATTTTATAATTATTGGAGTTTGTATAGGATATGTCTCCCTCTCCCTGCTAGTCTCCACAAATAGAGGGTATTTGTACCATGCTACTTTTTCATGCCATGCTAGATCCTTTTCCAAACCCATGCTAGATAAACACATAGTGGCCGTACCACTGGCAGGCAGTATATACAAACACACAGGGCCATTTTCATGGCAAAAGTGAAGCATCTTACAGAATTTTATTAGTGGCGACAAAATTAGATCAACACCTAGGTACCAGATTTTTAGGACATTAACTTCTTAGACTTACAAGTTCTTAATACCCCCATGAAGAGCCTGGCAAATTACTTTTTAGGCTTGGAGTGTCCATTGGGCATAGATTTCTTTTCTCTTCTTTTATATTTATTTATTTGACACAGAAAGAGAGCACAAGCAGGGGGAGAAGCAGACTGCCTGCTGAACAGGGAGCCCCATGTGGGACTCCGTCCCAGGACCCTGGGATCAGGACCTGAGTTGAAGGCAGATGCTTAACCACTGAACCACCCAGGCACCTCTGGTCATGGACTTCTGCTGTTAAAAATGACCATTGCAGGGCAGCCCAGGTGGTTCAGCAGTTTAGTGCTGCCTTCAGCCCAGGGCATGATCCTGGAGACCCGGGACGGAGTCCCACATCGGGCTCCCTGCATGGAGCCTGCTTCTCCCTCTGCCTATGTCTCTGCCTCTCTCTCGCTCTCTCTGTGTCTCTCATGAACAAATTAATTAATTAATTAATTTAAAAAATGACCATTGCAGATCCCCCACTTGAAACCACACAGCCAAAGAGCTACATGTGTTTAAGGGAGGGAGTGGAGAGCATACCATACATTGAAAAATCCCCATCCATTTTATTGGCACAGATCAACTTGGTGTATTTGTCTTTCTAGAAGTAACTAATAAGAACCTAATTACCTAGCTTTAGGGGCGTGGGCATCAGGCTCTCTGCCCAGTGGGGAGTCTGCTTCTCCCTCTCCCTCTCTTTCTGTGCTTTCTCTCCCTCTCTCAGATAAATACATAAAATGTTAAAAAAAAAAAAAAAAAGGAACCAACTTAATTAGCTTTAAACATTATGAGGAGGCTAAAAGATATTCTCCAATAAATGCTAATGAGTACACTTAAAAATGTAATTCCACCTTAAAGTCAGTAAAGGGAAGCATCTAAGGGTCAATGAAGTGGGAAGAGCCACTTAGGGAAAGAGATACAGGAAGTGCCCCCTCCACCTCCAGCTGGGAGCTAGAGGCAGATCCCAGAGGAGCCCAGTTATGGAGACAAAGGGAGAGCCTTGGAGGAGGGTCGCTCTTGGAGGGGGGCAGCCAGAGAAAGCCTTACTTGCCACACCTAACCCTCCGTGGTTCTCTTGGGCTGTGGTTTTCAAGGGCTATAGAGGAGGCCCTTGGCCTCTGAGTGGCTGGGCTTAAAGCCACTTCCAACTCTGAGTCCATATGTGAATTTGGCAAGTTCCCTGTGTCTTTGGGGCTCCATTCCCCCACCACGTGCCTAGCTCAGGGGACTACAGAGTCTTTGTGCTGAAAACACTTAGCTCAGTGCCTGGCACAATGAAGGTAGCTGTTATTCCACTTGAAGCTAGAAAGGACATTAAGCACGCTGTACCTAGCCCAACCACCTCATTTACCACATTTTTATTGCAGTATAATAAACGTTCAGAAAACTGAAAATACCAGATGTGTACAGCTTGGTGCATTTTTACAAAAAGAGTACACCTGGCTGGCTCAGCTGGCGGAGCATGCGACTCAAGCTCAGGGTTGTAGGTGGAAGCCCCATTTTGGGTGTAGAGATTACTTAAAAATAGAATATTAAAAAAATTCACCCTTAATCATCACTCAGATCAAGAAACAGAACAAATGAGCCCCTAAGAGACCCCTTGGGTCCCTTTCCAATAATTACCTCCCCTAGGATAACCACTATCCCGACATCTAACCACATCGATTCATTGTGTCTGGTTTTCTTTTCTTTTAATTATAAAAATGGAATCCTACAGTATGTACTCTTCTGTGCCTGGATGTCTTTGCTCAGCATTTCTTATGAGTTTCATCCATGTTGTGCATTATTCATTCCTATTCCGGTTGGCGTGTTATTGTATACACAACTTATTTATCCATTCTACTGTTGGTGGGTAAGCAAATATTCTTTCATTATTTTTTAAAAGATTTTATTTAGGGATCCCTGGGTGGCGCAGCGGTTTGGCGCCTGCCTTTGGCCCAGGGCGCGATCCTGGAGACCCGGGATCAAGTCCCACGTCGGGCTCCCGGTGCATGGAGCCTGCTTCTCCCTCTGCCTGTGTCTCTGCCCCTCTCTCTCTCTGTGTGTGACTATCATAAATAAATAAAAATTAAAAAAAAAGATTTTATTTACTTATTCATGAGAGACACAGAGAGAGAGAGAGAGAGAGGCAGAGACACAGGCAGAGGGAGAAGCAGGCTCCACGCAGGGAGCCCGACGTGAGACTCAATCCCAGGTCTCCAGGATCAGGCCCTGGGCTGAAGGTGGCGCTAAACCCCTGAGCCACCCAGGCTACCCATTCTTTTGTTATTTTGATTATGGTCTTACCTTCTTTTGGTAAATGTATCTTCATACTCTCATCGGTAATATAGCAGTGGGGTTATTGGGTGCACGTACACATGGCTTTAGTAGAAACAGCCAATCCACTTTTTGGATGTAACAGTTTACATCGCCACCTGCAAGGAAGGAGAGTTGTAGGTGTTCCAGATCCTTCCAACACATAGGAATGACCAACTTTATCATGTGATGATCCTGAAAGTAATCACTTCTCCGCCTTTTGGCTAACATCAAGTGTTGATGATTCTGGAAGATATGTAGTAGTATCACATTCTGGTTGTAAATTTCATTTCCCAGTGGGTAACGATGTTGATCATCTCTCCATATGCCAGTTGGCCGTTGGGGATCTGTTTTGGTGAAGTGCCTGGTCAGATCAGCCTGCTGATAAAATAAACTTGAGTCTTGGGACGCTTGGGTGGCTCAGTGGTTGAATGTCTGCCTTCAGCTCAGGGCGTGATGCCAGAGTCCTGGGATCAAGTCCTGCATCAGGCTCCCCACAGGGAACCTGCTTCTCCCTCTGCCTATGTCTCTGCCTCTCTGTGTGTCTCTCATGAATAAATAAATAAAATATTTTTTAAATAAATAGAGAAATAAATAAATAAATAAATAAATAAATAAATAAATAAATAACTGAGTCTTAGAGGAGGTGACTTACATAAGGTCATCTGTATTACTAAGAAACTGAGACTCAGTGAGGTTTTGTGACTAGCCCAAGGTAACACAGAGAGTAAGAGAAGAGCAGAGGGCAACGTGGGTGGCTCAGTGGTTTAGCACCTGCCTTCGGCCCAGGGTGCAATCCTGGAGACCTGGGATCGAGTCCTGTGTCAGGCTCCCTGCATGGAGCCTGCTTCTCCCTCTGCCTGTATCTTTGCCTCTCTGTGTCTCTCATGAATAAATAAATAAAATATAAAAAATGAAAGAGAGAGAGAGAGAGAGAGGAAGAAGGGCAGAGCCTGAAAGCTGGGCCTAATGACTCCAGGATGATTTTTTTTTTTTAACTGGGAATATTCACAGGGTCTCAAATATCAGCCCATAAATTATTATATTAATTACAAATGGAAATGTGTTTCTTTACAGTGGTGAAATCTGGAGGATATTCCTTGACCAACTAATCACATTCATTCACATCACCAAAATTAGACAAATTAATATCATGTCCCCTCCTGGTGTAATCGGGATGATTTAAATTGTACATCAAGCCACCAATCATATACAAGTATTTGGTAAAGTTTTTTTTTTTTTAATGATCTGATAGCTATTTGGACATTTTGTAGTTACAGGTAAGTGTCAGTATTAGAAAGAAAGGGTATTCCATTGCTCGTCCTTCCTCTGTCCCCTGCCTCTTTCCTTCCTGCCACAGACATGTACGGAGTACCCATTGTGTGCCAACTGTTGTGGATGGTGGGAATTTATTAAGCAAATGAGTTCCCAGGCACAGGGTAGATTACACTCTGTGTATCTCTATCTTTTCTGTGACCATGGTAGTTTATGGAGCCAAAAAAGAGGACGACCCTTTATTTCCTCTCTACCGTGTACTAGCTCTGCAATCTGAGGTGAATTTTTGCAAGTTTTTTGAGCCTGAGAGGTGCACAGTACACTCTCAGCAAATGTTAAGGTTCTCCCTGCCAATGTATAAATTGGCTTATGTAGGTAGCTGACTGAGCCAGCCAGGTGCCCCGGGACTGCATTTTAAATAAACGCTCTTCCAGGCAGCTGCTAATCACACAGTGCTCATCCTTCGCAAGATTTAACCTGGCCAAGAACACTGGGGGCGGGAGAGAACAGTAGACAGTCCACACAAAATAGCTGAGTGGACAATCTTAGAAAATGATTTATTTTACGAAATCGATTCCCTTCTTTGAACCATTTTCTTTCGTGCATAGTTAATACGTTTACAAAATGTTCTCTTTGCTTCTAAATAACTTGCAGATCCGAAGGTAGAAGAGGCCAGGTGTGGGGGAGATTTAGATAGCACTTACAGAGCACCATATCCATGAGATCCAAAATTAACACAGATGTGCAGGAAGGTTTAAGAATAACCATTAAAAGGCTAGTTTATAAAAAAAAAAAAAGATAAATAAATAAATAGCTAGTTTATTCCCTTTTTGAAAGTTCTCTTCTGGGGCACCCGGGTGGCTCAGTGGTTGAGCATCTGCCTTTGGCTCAGGTCGTGATCCCAGGGTCCTGAGATCAAGTCCCACATCGGGCTCCCTGTATGGAGCCTGCTTCTCCCTCTGCTTATGTCTCTGCCTCTTTCTCTGTGTCTCTTCATGAATAAATGAATAAAATCTTAGAAAAAAAAATAAAGTTCTCTTCTTTCACAACTGCATTTTCTTCTAAGGGATTCTAGTTTTGCATGGGAGATTCTCTTTGGTACATCATCATTGTGGCTGGCTAAGTAACTCCAAGTTCTCAGGGATTCAGGGATTCAAAATATTTAGTTCCTATGCATATATCTATGGGAAGAAGGAAACAAATCAACTCCTCTTGGAACCTAAAAATCCCTACTTCCCTTTAAGCAAGATTCTGATAGAATCTTTCTAAAGACATCAAAGTTCAAGCCCGTCTCTGATTTGAAATTAGCTTCCTTCCATATAAATCAGTACAGTAATATTGGTGAATTGGAGCAAATGGCAGTTATTCAGGAGATATCAAAAAGATACCATGTCTTATCTGATAAATTCACAAGCTAACTTAATAAAAATACCTTACACGTGAGTCACACTTCTTAATCTCTCAAAACACTTTAAGTTCTTTAAGTTTATTTATTTTTAAAGATTTTATTTTTTTATCTGAGAGAGAGAACGCATACAAACCGGGTGAGAGGCAGAGGAAGAAGCAGACTCCCAGGTGAGCAGGGAGCCCAATGTGGGGCTCCATCCCAGGACTCCAGGATCATGATTTGAGCCTCAGGCAGCAGCTTAACGGACTGAGCCACCCAGGTGCCCCAGTTCTTTTCAATGTGTAAGTAGGAGTGGCCATTCTGTGTTAAGCCATTGAGGAATCCCAGATTATTTTGCACAGCACCTAGAGTACTGTACTTTTCCCATCAGCAATGAATGAGCGTTCTGATTTCTCCACATCCTTACCAACACTTTTTATTTTTTATTTTTATTTTTTTAGATTTTTATTTATTTATTTATTCAGAGAGAGAGGGGCAGAGAGACAGGCAGAGGGAGAAGCAGGCTCCATGCAGGGAGCTTGACGTGGGACTCGATTCCGGGTCTCCAGGATCACACCCTGGGCTGCAGGCGGCGCTAAAACACTGCACCACCAGGGCTACCCTTTATTTTTTATTTTTATTTTTTTTAAAGATTTTACTTATTTATTCACGAGAGACACACAGAGAGAGAGAGAGAGAGAGAGAGAGAGAGAGAGAGGGGCAGAGACACAGGCAGAGGGAGAAGCAGGCTCCATGCAGGGAGCCCAATGTGGGACTTGATCCTGAGTCTCCAGAATCACACCCCTGGGCTGAAGGCGGTGCTAAACTGCTGAGCCACCAGGGCTGCCCACCAACACTTTTAATTATTATTATTTTAAAATTAAAGCCAATCTGGGGCTCCTGGGTGGCTCAGGGGTTGAGCGTCTGCGTTTAGCTCAGGTCATAATCCTAGAGCCCTGGGATGGAGTCCCATATTGGGCTCCTCGCAGGAGCCTGCTTCTCCCTCTGCCTGTGTCTCTGCCTCTCTCTTTGTCTCTCATGAATAAATAAATAAAATATTTTAAAAGTTTGAATTAAATTGAAACCAATCTAGCGTGTGAAGTGTATCTCATTGGATTTTGATTTGTATTTCTCTAATCACTAATGATATTGAGCATCTTTTCAGGTGTATGTTAGGCATTTATGTATTTTTGAAGAAATGTACATTCAAACCTTCTCATTTTTTAATTGGGTTGTCTTTTTGTTGAATTTTAATAATTCTTTATGTATTCAAAACACATATCCCTCCTCCAACTTTTTTTGTATATTACAATAAACATATAGTTCAAAGACTCCCTCCTCCCTTCCTTTGCACAAAGACTTACTGAGCACCTGCTGTGTGCCAGGTGCTCTTCTAGCATCTGGAAGTGCAACAGAGAGATCCTGGCTTATGGATCCAGGCAAGGGAGGAGGGGGGGGAGTGACAATCACAGACGGCTGTGCACTTGGTACAACAGAGTGTAGAAAATGCCATGGCCTTCTTGTCGCTGTCTCTGTATGAAGGAACACTCTCCTTAACACTGATGTCATTTGGAATTCAGGCTAGACATAAATATGCCACTAATGCCGCCTTTGCCGTGCTAGTTCAGATGATCTGATTTGTGTTATACAAAGGTCTTGCCAGACATTTATAACTCCCAGGGTGTGGCAAAACATTGATAAAACACTATTATCATAGAAGTTAATGGGATTACCAGGATAAGTTCCAAGAATCAGAGTTATTTGTTTTCCTGAGATGTGTCATAATTGTTTCTTTCTCCCCTACAAACTTTCTAGCTCCATCTTAGTTTTCCAAAATAATTGTTTGAAAATATTTTATTCATTCATTCATTCATTCATTCAAGAAAGAGAAAGCAAGAGAGGAGCAAGGGAGAGGAAGAAGCAGACTTCCTGCTGAGCAGGGAGCCTGACTTGGGGCTCAATTGCAAGACCCAGGGATCATGACCTTAGCCAAAGGCAGACGCTTAACCTACTGAGCCACCCTGGAGCTCCCCAAAATAATTTTTTAAAATTTATTTATTCATGAGAGACACAGAGAGAGAGAGAGAGAGAGAGAGAGAGAGAGAGGCAGAGACACAGGCAGAGAGAGAAGCAGGCTCCATGCGGGGAGCATGATATGGGACTGGATCCCAGGACTTC
This sequence comes from Vulpes lagopus, assembly GCF_018345385.1. Lineage (NCBI taxonomy): Eukaryota > Metazoa > Chordata > Mammalia > Carnivora > Canidae > Vulpes > Vulpes lagopus. The sequence continues at coordinate 7,451,153 of NC_054825.1, forward strand.
AGGATCACGCCCTAGGCCGAAGGCAGGCACTAAACCACTGAGACACCCAGGGATCCCTCCCCAAAATAATTTTAAGTAGAACTACTTTCAATGGTGTAGAGAAATGTATTGCTTCCTGGCAGCAAGGTTTATGGAGTATAAACCCAGGTAATTGGATTTGCCAGTGGATTTCTAATTTTTCTTTCAACTCCAGAAGACAAAAATACTATGTTAGAATAACAATTTCATGGCAGGACAGATATAGGATGTTTTGTCCTATCTTTCTCTTTGGAAGCTTCAATATTTAGTGAACACACCTACAGAAGCAGCTGGGCCCTTGAGACCAACACTTATTTTCAAAGCTGAATCGGATCCCACATAATCCTTTGCTTGCTGTGGGTCAGGCACTGTGTCCCTGGGAGTACACTGGTGCACAAGACAGACCAGATCCCTCTCCTCTAGTCCTGCCACATACCAGTGCAGTGGTATTCCAGAATAAAAAATAGTGAGCCTACATCCCCGTGTATGTATTTGCTTAAATTGTTACACGTCTACTACAGTGCTAATAGGTTATTTACATTGCAAAATAAAAACATACATTAAAAAGGATAAGATTATAAAATATAAATCAAATTTCTAACATTTCCTTCCTGCACATTCCTATTTCATCCTTACACCCCGTTCCTACTTTTTAAAGATTTGTGTCCTGGGGACATCTGGGTAACTTGGTGGGTTGAGCATCTGACTCTTGATTTCAGCTCAGGTCATGATCTCAGGGTTGTGGGATCAAGCCCTGCATCCCTGCATCGGGTAGGGCATGGAGTCCATTTGTCCCTCTCCCTCCCCTCGCTTGCAAGTGCGCCTGCTCTCTTTCTATGAAAGACATAAATCTTTTTTAAAAAGTAACAAAATAAAGATTGGCATCCTGGCAGACAGGATGATTCCTGATACATTGCTCTTCTCTGCCTGGGCGGCCAGCTCCTTCTGCAGGAGGACTTAGCACCTACTACATTTTGTATTATGTCATGTCTGCTCCTCTCATCTGGGGACAGCCTGCCTGTTTCTTTCTCTGTGTCTCTCTCTCTTCCTGTCAATTCACCCATATATTTTGGGGGATCTTTTAACTCTCACAGTGGAATGTGTTGGCACTCAATCAATTGCTATTAAATGATTGAAATATTTTTTCACTTTTTGATTAGTCTAATTTGTTGTATTCTCTGGTGTCCAGGAATGGTTCTGTTTTTCCACTACCTTTCTGGAAATTTGGATAACATCACATTAAAAAAGAAGTCATTCATAACTTTTGCCTCGCAAGGGACGTAATTTTGTTCTTACCAGTCATCATAGGTGGATAAGATCAATAAACCCAACTGCTTAGAAATATGACCATGCGGGTGAATGTTGCAGTGGGAAACCACTCCAAGTTTTCAACTGCTTTCAATTTCTGCACTAATTGCACTAATTTCCAGCACCAGTCCAGGGATAAGTCCAGGATTACACAATAAGTAGCCTGCTTTACTCTTTACTCTCTCTCTCTCTCTCTCTCTCTCTCTCTCTCTCGTCTGAGAGCTGGATTTAGAGTCTCAGCCTTGAAATTGAAAATGCAGGCCAGTCCTTTGAGTCAGCAATCCTATTTCTAGGACTTTATCCTACAGATACATCTTCATGAAATGTCAGAGATGAGGTTATCTATTGTGACACTGTATGCAATAACGAAAGATTGGAAATAATCTAAGTGTCCAGCAATGGGGATATTCATGCAGCTATAAACAAAAGAGTGCAGGCCATCTCTCTGTGTTGACACAGACTGTGCTCCAGGACTTCTTACGTGGCTAGGTAAAAAGAGTCTGTGTAACCTGCTCTTTTGGGTGTTAGAAAGTGGAGGAAATAAGAGCATGCATTTGTATTTGGTTCTATTTGTATGAAGTAACCCCGGAAGGATAAAGAAGCTAATATAAAGGGTTGCCCCTGGTGGAGGATATCGACTGCATTGCTTTGGGGCAGGAGGAAGATTTCTTGGGTTATACTTTTCATTTGTAAATGAGCCAAAGGTATTAACTATTTACAAAACAAAAAGAAGTTGCTGGGAGGAGAAAGTGTCAAGAGAGGAAAGTAGTTCTACAGATTTATTTAAAAAAAAGAGAGAGAGAAAGAAAGAAAAAAAAAAAGAAAAAAACAACAACTAGATACACAATTGGAAGGTTTCCAAAGTTCCTTCGAATGTCACTCTTTGGAAATTAAGAAGAAAATTGGAACTGTCTTTTAGTAATCTGCTCAGTGGGACACTGGGCTACCTCCCTGGATTTATCACAAGCTTCCTTTAGAAAATTAAACACGTAGAAAGGTGTGACCAGAGCTTGTTCATGGATCAGAAGAAGGCCAGCTCAGAGTGAAATTCTTAACATATAATCCAGCCCAATTGTGCTTCCAAACTCCAAGGAGCAGATTAGAAAACTCTAGGGTGGTCATTTGTAGGGCCAGGGTGGGAACAGTGGCTGAGGATCTGAGCAACACTTCAATGACTGTTTAAAAAAAAGTTGTCTTTTCCTTTTTTTTTTTTTTTTGAAGATTGTATTTATTTATTCATGATAGACAGAGAGAGAGAGAGAGAGAGAGGCAGAGACAGAGGGAGAAGCAGGCTCCATGCTGGGAGCCTGATCCGGAACTCAATCCACGGTCTCCAGGATCACACCCTGGGCCCAAGAAAGGCGCTAAACCACTGAGCCACCCAGGGATCGATCCTCTGCCTTTTCTCCCCCTCCCCCCGGCCTTTTCTAAATAAAATTTACTTCAGCAGATCCCAGTAATAAAATATTGTTGCCTTTTTAATTTCTCTAACTTTCTAAGTACAATACACAATTTACTTAGATTTCAGTAGGAATCTGCAGAACATGGAAGGGTCAAGGCCAGATGATGATCATGAGGATTGGATGCAAAAGAACCTTTACTCATCACTGTAAATAAAAATAATAATGCCCCCATGGCGCTGGGTAGCTTCGAGGTAGCTGGGTGTTTTAGAGTGTCACATCTGTCTGTGATCCTCAGGACAACCCATTTTACAAGGTGGGTAAGTGAGCCTTGGGGTCTAAGGTTGCCAGCTAAGGAGTGGAGTCAGGATTGACTTCTAGATTGTCCAACTTCAAATAAAAGTTATCCAAGTTTTGGCACTCAGAGTTGGCCTTCAGGGAATCAATAAAAAAAGTCATTGCAAAATATGCTGGGCTTCTTAGTACCTGGACAGATAAGGATGTAAATATTTAACTAATACTTGAGGTTTCTCTTATGTTTTAAATTAATGAGCAATACATTTTCCAACGTAAGTGGCTGCAAATTCCCTAGAGTTTTGTGAAAATTTTTACTTTAACTTTTTATGTTCTTAGTTTAAATTCCTTCTTCTGGACGCCTGGGTGGCTCATCGGTTGAGCATCTGCCTTTGGGCCAGGGTGTGATCCTGGAGTCAGTCCTGGGATCGAGTCCCATATCGGGGCTCCCTGCATGGGGCCTGCTTCTCCCTCTGCCTGTGTCTCTGCCTCTCTCTGTGTGTGTCTCTCATGAACAAATAAATAAAATCTTAAAAAAAAAATTCTTCTTTTTTTAAAAGATGATTCATTTATTTATATGGGGGTGGGGAAGAAAGGGAGGGAGATAGGATCTCTGCTCAGCAGGGAGCCCAACAGGGGGTTCTCAAGACCCTGAGATCATGACCCTGAGATCATGACCTGAGCCACTCTTCAAAAAAAAGCTCTTCAGTGCCAAAACAAAACAAAACAAGACTCTTCGGCTCTAAAATCTACCATGCACTTACATCTCTCTATACATATGTTCAAAATACCTTATTTATTATGTTTCATTATTTTTTTTCCTTTTTTTTTTTTTATGTTTCATTATTTAGAATTAACTGACTTTTCAGCTCCATGAGCTGAGTCTCTTTAAACACCACCTGTTCAGCTGATTGAAATAGGCTTTACTTCTAGATGGGTGAGCCAAATCCGTCTGGTTGACCTCCTCAACTTCCCATTCTTTCTCTACTCAGCCTTGAGGCACAAGGTGTCCTTCAGCTACAGTTACCGGTTCCCAAGGCCCTCTCAGAGGCCCCCCATATGGACCCAGTTCTGTCTCCATGAGATATGGAGATCTCATGACCCATGCTAAGGACGGGTCCACCTCCTTCCTTCCAGCACTCATTGTTATAAACTTACCACACCCAGTGACATTCCTTAAGCACTTAGATAACTAACAGGGTGTTAATGAACAATAATGGTTTGAAGTGTTCTCTTTTCTTCAACCCAGGTTTCTAGGTCTTTAATCTCAATGGCTGTTACTAATCCAAGAATGGGGAAGGCTTTGAGCAGCCTGGGTTTCTGGAATCCCAGGATCATACTCCCATAATGGCCACTTGCTCTGCCACTAATTCCTGCCCCCAGGAATGCAGTGTAGAATAATCATTCCTGCTAAAGGCACCACGAAGATGGGAGGCTGTAAAAATCCCGCAAAAACAGGCTCCAGCTTCAAGAACTTTATAGAGTCAGCGAGATGATAAGACACAGACAGAACTACAGGTATATGGTAGTGAAACAAAGACTGCAGGTGTGTGACCCCTGTGGCCTTTGTCACTAGGGAGTGTGTCATGTGGAGAAGGAGAGGACCTGCAGCTAAGCTAGCTTTCTTTCTTTTTCTTTCTTTCTTTCTTTCTTTCTTTCTTTCTTTCTTTCTTTCTTTCTTTCTTTCTTTCTTTCTTTCTTTCAAGATTTTATTTATTTATTCATGAGAGACACACACAGAGAGAGGCAGAGACACAGGCAGAGAGAGAAGCAGGCTCCATGCAGGGAGCCCGATGTGGGACTCCATCCCGCAACTCCAGTATCATGCCCTGAGCTGAAGGCAGATGCTCAACCACCGAGACACCAGGGTGTCCCACATATTTATTTATTTAGAGTGCATGCAAGCAGGGGCAGGAGGAGAGAGAGAGAACCTCAAGCAGATTCCCTGCTGAGTGTGTAGCTTGGTTGTGGGACTAGATCCCACAACCCAGAGGTCATGACCTGAGCCGATACCAACAGTCAGATGCCCAACAGACTGAGCCAACCCAGGTGCCCCCATGCAGCTGGATTTCTTTTTTCCCCCCCCTTTTTTTCAAGATTTTATCTTTATTCATGAGACACACACACACACACAGAGGCAGAGACACAGGCAGAGAGAGAAGCAGGCTCCATGCAGGTCCCATGCAGGGACGTGGGACTCGATCCTGGGACTCCAGGATCACGCCCCGGGCTGAAAGCAGGTTCTAAACTGCTGAGGCACCCAGGCATCCCTGCAGCTAGGTTTCTTAAGTGGAGTTCAGCTGCTGGGGAGGGAATGGATGTACTCCGGGCAGACAGAACTATCAGAACTAGCGTTTCAGTTGCAGAATTTCTGAATCTCTGCCTATCATTCCCAGGTCAGAACTAAGTTCAAAATTTTTATTTTTTTATTTTTTTAATTTATGATAGTCACACACACAGAGAGAGAGAGAGGCAGAGACATAGGCAGAGGGAGGAGAAGCAGGCTCCATGTACCGGGAGCCCAATGTGGGATTCGATCCCGGGTCTCCAGGATCGCGCCCTGGGCCAAAGGCAGGCACCAAACCGCTGTGCCACCCAGGGATCCCCTAAGTTCAGAACTTTTACCATCTACTCTCCAGCTCTTTTACCATCTACTCTCCAGCTCTGCTCCTGCCAGATCCCTTCTGGTCCTAAAGAGGTTTACTCTCCCCTAGACACAACTGTCTGCCCCAGCTCAGTGCAGTAGCAGCAGGAGGGAGTCATGTATGCTACTGGGTCTTTTGTGAGGATATTTTTCTAGGTTGAATATAACCTGGGGGAAGGCAAATTTCTCCTGCTGGGTAAAAATCACGAAACATTTATTTTCTGAGTCTCTTGACCAGAGTTTCTCTTTGGCTGTCAGCTTGGATTTTTCCTTTTTAATTAATTCAAAGCCAAGTATATGTAGGCTGCACTAAACAAATAATAAGAAGGTGGATAATGAAGGAAGTAGTGATAAGTCAAAGGCTTGCAGAATCCAGAAGTTATTTTTCTGGTCATTGAATAATTGAGACTTGCCTATAGGAGAAAATGAAGGGGGACACTTGGGTGGCTCAGTGGTTAAGTGTCTGCCTTTGGCTCAGGTTGTGATCCTGGGGTCCTGGGACGGAGTCCCACGTCGGGGTTCCTTGCATGGAGCTTGCTTCTCCCTCTGCCTGTGTGTCTCTGCCTCTCCCTGTCTCTCTCTCTCTCTCTGTGTGTCTCTCATGAATAAATAAATAAAATCTTTTTTTTTTTAAAGGAGAAAGTAAAGACTCTTTTTCTCTTTTCGTGTAGTTATAGCTTTTTTAGATGATCAGGGTTGCCAGATTTCAGTTCACTCCTGTTGAAAGAGCACTTCTTGAATTTCTTTCTCACTAAAGTAACCCACGTGCTTCTTGCCTGATTCAAAACTCCTTGCGGAACTGGGCATGCAGGCACTCAAGGGACTTTGTTGAGTGAACTAATACAATTAATTTAGGTGTTGGTTATCTACTGTAGGGTCAGTCTTTATATCTCCCTGATTTATGGCTCCTGAATAGTTAATTACTTGAATATATGAATAGTTATAGAGGCTCAAAAATCTTTGTAAAGTATGTTTTGTTTTACATATTCCTAGATTGCACAAGTAAAAAATTAGCGTACAAACAGAACAGCTCTGTTTCTTGGTCGAAAACAAGCTGCTTTCCAGTCCAGGGCTTCAAGGTCATGTTATGCTGCAAAATAACACAGCAGTAGAGAAACCATAAAATATTATCATGTTCTTTGTACCTATTGCATTTTTTTTTTCTGATAAGAGAGAAGAGATAAAACCCAGACATTCTCAGGAGTTTCTCACATTTGAGAACTTTTTTTGTTAAAGAGCATCTTATCTGAGAGTCCAAAGGCAATGCAACATATTTTGATGTTACACTCAGATCTTGGGCGTCATGCTCCCCTTCGTGAACTCAGGAACACCTGTCCCTACTTGCTAAGGCTTAAGAGAGGATTCCTGGGCTCTGTAAGAGTTCCCAAGAGCTGGGCTTAGCTCTATATACCTGCCCAGGTTTGTAGAACAGGACCTTAGAGAAACTATCCCTCTCTGACCTGTTGGGTAGAATGACCTAACTTCCAAGAAATTACACCATATTTAGAGTTGTGGAGGCACATCAAAGAAGTAAAAGACAAAGTCCTGCTCTCAGTGAGCGCCAGAGAGCATGTGGCTGTAACAACTGGAGTAAGTGACCTTGGTCTAGGGAGGGGGGAGCCAAGGAGGACCAAATTCCTTTTGGTGTCTTGCTCTGGACATCTGCAGACACAGGCTATGCTGTTTACAGCTCTGCTTCTGTGCCCACAGCATTTTCCAGCCCTGACCACAAAGCTTTGAGTTTACTTTCTACTCAGCTAAGACTAATCTTAGTTGCTTATGTGTGTTGAATGTCTTCCATTTGCCTCTGTACCCCGTCTACTCTCCACCCTTTCCCACCAGGTCTGTGTCCCAGGAGAGTAAGCTGCAGAGACTTCCCTAAAGGGGATCCCTAGGTCTCTGGCTTCCTAATGTATTCAGCCCATGGAGAATTCTGGTAGGAGATGGGAGATCAGGATCTTATCACTCCAGTGCCCTCCCAGGGGGGTCACAGATGACCACAGCTTAGGCAGGTAGCTTCTCCTTTCTTCCTCTCTTTGGGGTTTGGGAACACCTCCCTGTCAGCTTAGGGTTGACAATGGTGCTCTGACTCTGGGTTACTTCTCCATCCTTTTTTTTTTAATTTTTAATAGAAATTTCTTTTTTAAAGATTCCACTTATCTATTCATGAGAGACACAGAAAGAGAGGCAGAGACATAGGCAGAGGAAGAAGCAGGCTCCATGCAGGGAGGCCGACGTGGGACTGGATCCTGGGTCTCCAGGATCATGCCCTGGGCCGAAGGTGGCGCCAAACCGCTGAGCCACCTGGGCTGCCCTACTTCTCCATCCTTGTGGTTTACCAGTCCATGCTTCAACAATTCCTTCAACAAATGCACCTCAGATTTCCAGTTTGGAGTGTGCCATTTTTTTCCACCTGGGATCCTGACTGGCCACAAAAGTCTTTCTTTTCTTTTCTTTTCTTTTCTTTTCTTTTCTTTCTTTCTTTTCTTTTCTTTCTTTTCTTTTCTTTTCTTTTCTTTTCTTTTCTTTTCTTTCTTTCTTTCTTTCTTTCTTTCTTTCTTTCTTTCCTTCTTTTTCTTTCTTTTTCTTCCTTTCTCTCTTATTTTTTTAAAAATATTTTATTTATTTATTCATGGAAGACGCAGAAAGAGAGCCAGAGGCCTCGGCAGAGGGAGAAGCAGGCTCCTCCCTGCAGGGAGCCTGATGTGGGGCTGGATCCCAGGTCCCGGGAATCCCGACCTGAGCCGAAGGCAGATGCTCAACCACGGAGCCCCGCAGGCGCCTCTTCCCTTCCGATTCTAATACGAGATTGTCCTGGACTGTGCATTTTGAGTTTTAATTATGGCTGGTGCAGGGCGCTCCAGACAAACGTACACGGGGCGGGGGGGGTGTGGTGGCGGGGGGTGTCGCGGTCATGCAAGGGTCCACCCGCAGCCGGGAGGAGGCGGGCAGTGCGTGTTTCAGCTGCCGTGATGACTGGGGGTGCGGCGGGGCGGGTTCGAGGGTCCTGCAGCTGAGTGTGGGGTACCCTGGGTGGCCGCCCCCTCGAAGGCTCTGCGTGACAAGGGCCAGGCAGGGAGCAGGGCCCGGGAGCGCAGGCAGGAGGTGGGGCCCAGCGGACGTTCCATCCTGCGCAGCCTCGTCATCCCGCAGCCGCGGGCGGACAGCGAGCGGGCGGGCGGCCCGGAGGCGCCGGGCAGGCCGGCGAGGAGCGCAGCCCCTCCCGGGAGATGCGGGCGCCGCTGGAGCCCGCGGCGGGGGGCGGGGCCGGGCGGGGGGCGGGGCTGGGCAGGCCCACGCCGATTGGTGCTCAGCCCTCCGCCGCCAGCCAATGGGCGGCGAGGGCGGCTCGGGGGCGGGGCGGAAGCCGCGTCTTAGGCTGTGTGACGCGCCGCCGTCGCGCTGCCGCGCTGTCGACGCCGCGTGTCCCGGGCGGGTGCGGAGGCGCTGCCAGGTACCCGCGCGGGTGCGGAGGGGCCGCGGCTCGGGGGGGGCCGGGCGGCGGCGGCGGCGGGCGGGCACCGCGGGGCCCTGGGCGCGGCGCATCCCGGCGGGGAGCGCGGGGGGAGGCCGAGGCAGCCCCGCCTGCCGGGGCGCCCGGGTCCCTGCGCCTGCGGGTGTGCAGCGGGAGGTGCTGGGCGTCGGCCCCGCGCGCGGCGGGCACCCGGGGCCTGGGCTCGCCCGGACGCCGTGTCCCGGGCGCTGCGGAGCCGCCCAGGGAGCCGCGGCCTCTGTGCTGGGGCGGGGGGCGCCGGGGAGACGCTCGGGAGGGTTGGAGGCCCCGCGGGCAGCGCCCGGGCCCACCTGCTGCCCCCCCCCCCCCGCGTCGTTTTCCCCTACGGCCCTGATGCAAAGGCGGAGCTGGAGCCTCATCTCCAGCAGCGAGCAGGCTGAACGGGGCGGTGTCGGGGGTTGGGGCCCACAGGGGTCCAGCTGGAAGATTCGGCCTTCGGGTTCTTTGCCGGCGCCGCTGAGCATCCCTGGATTCCGGGTGGATTCGCCGGGGCCGCTTGTTGTCAGGAACCTGTCTCCGGGCTCCAGCTTTTGGTAACTCTTCTCGCTTTCAGTGTGCCCCCCCCCCTTTGATAAGGTGATGCTTGCTTGCTTATTTATTTATTTATTTATTTATGATTTATTTTTATTTATTTATGATAGACAGGGACAGAGATGCAGGCAGAGGGAGAAGCAGGCTCCACGCAGGGAGCCCGACGCGGGACTCGATCCCGGGACCCCAGAATCGCGTCCTGGGCCAAAGGCAGGCGGGAAACCGCTGAGCCACCCAGGGAACCCCCCCTCTTTTTTTTTTTTTTAAATTTTTGATAAGGTGTGATAAGGGAGAAAAGGAGGAGTGAGTTTGAAATGCATTGGCCTTAATAAATGACGAAGCTTTTAGTTTTCTCAATTCTGAATCCCCTCTCTGGGGTTGGGGGGAGTTTCCGTAGGCAAACCGGTTTCTCTCCAGTTTGAGCCTGGAAGTGTTCTTCATGTAACCCAGTTTCTTTATCTTACCTCTTTGAAATGAACAATGGACTATCTTTCATTAGGATGACTTGGCTTCATCTTCGGAAAATCTAGTTCCAGATGCTGAAAAAGTTCCAAGTATTAAAGTAGAGTCTTTTCTTTTTTTTTTTTTTTTTTTAAGATTTTATTTATTTATCCATGAGAGACACAGGGAGAAAGAGGTAGAGACAGAGGCAGAGGGAGAAGCAGGGTCCATGCAGGGAGCTTGACACAGGACTCGATCCCGGGACCCCAGGGCCACGTCCTGAGCTGAAGGTGTGAAGCGCCAAACCACTGAGCCATCCAGGCTGCCCTCAAAATCTTTTTAAAAAAAGATAAATGCACTTTTTAATTAAGAAAAAATTTTTTAAAAAAAATTTGACACCACGAGCAGGGGCAGTGGCAGGCAGAAGGAGAGGGAGAAGCAGATCCCCCCCCACCCCAACTGAGCAGGGAGCCTTACATGGGGTGGATCCCAGAACTCCCAGATGGAGACCTGAGCCAAAGGCAGGTGCTTAACAGACTCAGAGACCCAGGAGTCCTAAATGTATTTTTTTTTTTTTTAAGATTTTACTTATTTATTTGAGAGAGCAGAGTGGGGGGTGGGGGCGGTTGGGGGGTGCACAGAGAGGGAGAAGTAGACTCCTCACTGAGCAGGAAGCTCCAACTCTGGGCCCCATCCCAGGACCTGGAGCTCTTGACCTCAGCCAGAGGCAGCTGCCTAACCAACCAAGCCACCCAGGCACCCCTGAATCTCATATATTTTGAAATAGGAACTGGGGCACCTCTGTGCTCAGTCAGTCAAGCGTCTGATTCTTAATCTCCGTTCAGCTCTTGATCTCAGGGTCATGAGTTCAAGCCCTGGCTGGGCTCTGTGCTGGGCGTGGAGCCTACTTAAAAAAAAAAGTAAAATAGAGAGGAATAGACTAAATTCTGGAGGTGTGTGGAGGGTGTAGTCTGGCAGAGCCAGTCCTTTTTCAATAGTGATGGTGAAGGTGTTTGCCAGTGACGCAGTTGAGTTGAATCTTAGCCAGATTATGTACAAAAAAAAAAAAAAAAAAAAAACCCACCAAACTTTTGTTGGCAGAACTTAAAAAAAAAAAAAGGGACCGTATTTGTGAATGGTTACCTCAAGAAAAGTAAATATTTGACCAATATAGTAAAGCCAAATTTATTCCACAAGTGGAATATTTTAAGTGGTTTTTTTCTTTTACAGTAATTAAAAAAAACAAAACTATTTTATAGTGCGTGCTAAATTAATGCTTTAAAATGCAGCCTTTTATGGAAATTCTATTTTAGGTATGTTTTCATGTAGGCAGGATGGATTAGACAGAGGGGAATAATAATAGCTTGAAGAAGGACTTTGTGAAGTATGTAGATTACTGAAAACAATGTTAAAATTTTCCGGGTCAGTAGTAATTTGTTTTCTCCAGCACCTGAGTATGGGCCTTGGTTAAATGCATGACAACAGCCAGGACTGGTTACGTTTATACCTATTTTGTCTCCTAAAGGCCTTTAAATTTAATGAAGTAAAGTTTTAAAAGTTTTTGTTTTAATCCCAGTGTGTTAGCAGACAGTGTAGTATTAGTTTCAGGTGTGCAGTTACGTGATTCAGCACTTATTTTTGACATCAGTGCTCATCACAAGTGCACTCCTTAATCCCTGTCCCCGCCCCCCCCTTACTCTGCTCCACTAACCATCAGCTTGTTCTCTATGGTTTAGAGTCTGTTTCTTGGTCCCCCCACACCCCATGATCCTTTGTTTTGGCTCTTAAATTACACATGAGTTAAATCATATGGTATTTGTCGAAGTGAACTTTTGGTGGAAAGATTATAGTTGCTTCTGGTGATTTCTTAGAGAATGCTAGCTTTCTCTGAGAGCTAGGCTCAACTCGGTTAGGGTTGGGCGATTTAATCACCTTTCTAGATGACCTTGCTCTCTCTTGTTGCCTTGACTCCTTTAGGAATCCTAAGTGTATTTAGGAATGCTCTGATGTATTTGGCAAAGGATACCAGTGAAATGTCCAAACCTGGGCTGGGTTCTGGGAATGCAAAGTGAATTTTAAGATACGGTTACTGTTCTTTTAAGAAGCCTACTGGAACTCTATTTTTTAAAAAGATTTATCTATCTATCTATCTATCTATCTATCTATCTATCTATCTATCTATCTATTTATTTATTTATGAGAGACACAGAGAGGCAGAGACGTAGGCAGAGGGAGAAGCAGGTTCCATGCAGGGAGCCCGATGTGGGACTCCATTCCAGGACTCCAGGTTCACGCCCTGAGCCAAAGGCAGACGCTTAACTGCTGAGCCACTCAGGCATCCTGTCCTACTGGGATTCTAGAAGGGGGACCCGTATGAAGACCAGTGTCCTAAAATGTTAGGACCTGTGACAAAAATCTGCAAGATTTGTGGGAATCTTCAGGAGGGTCTTATGTCATAAATTCTATGGGTGAGGGTGAAAGAAAGCTAATGTATATCGAAAGAAAGCTAATGTATATCGTATTTATGCATAGAAAAACGTGATTATAGAATTGCAGGTAATTTTCTTGTCTGTGTTTCTGATTTTTTTTTTATCAAAATATTAGAAGAGTGGGATTCCTGGGTGGCTCAGCGATTTAGTGCCTGCCTTCTGCCCAGGGCATGATCCTGGAGTCCTGGGATCGAGTCTTGCATTAGGCTCCCTGCATGGAGCCTGCTTCTCTCTCTCTCTCTCTCTCTCCCCCTCCCCCTCCCCCTCTCTCTGTGTGTCTCTCATGACTAAATAAGTAAAATCTTTTTTTAAAAAATATTTTATTTATTCATAAGAGACACAGAGAGAGGCAGAGACATAGGCAGAGGGAGAAGCAGGCTCCCTGCAAGGAGCCCGATGTGGGACTCGATCACAGATCCCAGGATCAGGACCTGAGCCAAAGGCAGACACTCAACCGCTGAGCCACCCAGGCATCCCAATAAGTAAAATCTTAAAAAATTAAGTCCACAGGATTCTAGTTATATCATCACACTCCCAATTGCAGGACTTTTCTCAGTTGAATATTCAGAATTCATCTTTAAAAAGCCTTAAAGAGGACAGTATTACTAATGTTTTTTTTTTTTTTACTAATGTTTGAATGTTATTGTTTTGTTGGTAAGTTATTATTTTTTATTTTTTTTAAGTAAAGATTTTATTATTCATGTGAGAGAGAGAGAGAGAGAGAGAGGCACAGGCACAGGCAGAGGGAGAAGCAGGCTCCATGCAGGGAACCGGATGTGGGACTCCAGGATCACGCCCTGGGCTGAAGGCAGGCGCTAAATCGCTGAGCCACCCAGGGATCCTCTTAAGTTGTTATTTTTTAATAAGACTGCCTGAACTCTACAATAAATGGATCTTTTGTCCCATGTCTGTTGCAAATTAACTGAGCAAATACCTTCTTATATGAGATGAGACTGTTGAATTTAGGTAATTTCAGAGATTTCCTTTTCACTCAGAATACTGTGAATCAACCTGTTAATGAACTTAAAACATGCTAATCAGGGGGGCGCCTGGCTGGCTCAGTTGAAAGACCTTATGACTCCTGATCTCAAGGGGTTTGGAGATTAAGCCTCACATTGGGTGTAGAGCTAATTTAAAAAAAAATGCTAGTTAGAGTTTTTAGTATTTTTTTAATACTTCACTGCATAGTGCCTCTCTGCCTGCTTCTGGTCACAGAGCTGTAGACCTCGATAGCAAAATCCTTACAGAGTGTAGTTTTTTAGAATTTGACCCTGTCCCCGAGATACAAATGAACTTCTAGACCTAATTTTTGTAATCCAGCCTGCACTTCCTAGGGGAAATGACCTCTGCCTTTCTTTTAACCACAGGCGGTTTTCTCAGAGCTTTTCAAAGCTTCTTTTCCCCTTGGTTTTGTTTTGTATGTTGCCTAAGCTTTCTCTGTCCAGTGTGACAACCTAGGCAGACGTTCAGCTTCATTTGTAATAACTTTCTGATTATAAACGTAGTTCATGATCATTAGAAAATGTGGGAAGTACAGAATAGTAGGTAACCAGTGAACATTTTTGTGCCTTTTCAGGTGGTTTTCTTTATCTTATTTATAATCTTGAACATTTTGTATATATGGTTTCTTTTTCACTTAAACACATCGTAAAACACCTCTCCATGTCATAATACTATAATTATTTTAAATGACAACATGTTATGTATGTGATTATATTGATCCATTTTTATTGTTGAATATCTTTTATGCATGAATGTTTCTCCGCATTCCTGAGTATTTATAATAGGATCTTCCGAGTGAAATTACTGGTCTAAGAGTACAAACCTCCTAAGGCTGTGATAATGGCTATAGTTCTTTGTTCAGAGTATACCACCATGGAACACTGTGTTTTATTGCTAAATTTGATCAAGGCAAAAATTGCGTTAATTTTTTAGTTGGTTTAATAGAGCATTAATTCTTATTACATAGAGCATAAAAAGGCCAAGAAATAGGTAAAATCCATGTTTTAGACTTCACAGTAGTACTTTGGGGGAAGTTCTGTCTCATTTTCTATAGCTAGACCTTGCATTTTTGCTAGCTGCTATCCAGTCTGTTAGTTCCTAAATAATGTGCGTTTCTGAGATAAAACCTGGTAAGAGCTAGGACCTTCTTAGGAAAATGCACTTATGCGTACAATTCTGCATTTTATTTCAGGAGTTATTGGACCCTCTGAAGACTCTCCCTGGACCTCAGATTAAAAGTCTGTGTTCTGATCTGAACCGTGGGAAGAAAGGATAGTCGGTGAGTCTTGGCAAACTGAGTGCTGGATTTTGTTTAGTAACTGTCCTGAACACACTGGATTTACCAGGTCGAGCCAAGCTGAAAAGGAAGTAAGCCAAGCTCTATGTATTAAGTTTTTGCTAATTTGGCAGCTTAGTTTGAGTGCCAGGAGGTTGTGTGATTTGACTTGTCATTCATGGGAACTCTGTCTAAACATGAGTTAAGTAGTCTTTTTAAAAAATAAGTATAGACCAAAAAAAAATTAATAATTAAAAAGACCTAAATATGCTTAATGTTTGGCAACTACTTAAAAATACTCTATTTTGGTGGGGCGGGAGAGGAACAGAGGGGGAGGGAGAGAGACAAGCAAACTCCATGCTAAGTGACTGAGCCCCACCCCTGAGATCATGATCTGAGCCCAAACCAAGAAACCAAGAGTCAGAAGCTTGACTGACTGATGCAGGCACCCCTGACAACTTTCTATTAATCCTGAAATTGTTTTTAAAAAACATCTTTATTTTTTTTATTTTTATTTTTTTTAAAATTTATTTATTTATGATAGTCACAGAGAGAGAGAGAGAGGCAGAGACACAGGCAGAGGGAGAAGCAGGCTCCATGCACCGGGAGCCCGATGTGGGACTCGATCCAGGGTCTTCAGGATCACACCCTGGGCCAAAGGCAGGCGCTAAACTGCTGCGCCACCCAGGGATCCCTTAAAAAACATCTTTAAAGATCATTTTAAAAGATATGGTTGCTATGCGTTTTTTTTTTTTTTAATTTTTATTTTTTCATTTCCTTTTTCTTAGCTTCTTCCATAGCTCGGTCTTTACCTCAAGGTTTCTGGTCACTATTAATGGGACAAAGAGAGGCAAAGCCCTAAGGGAATCATTGTGGTAGGGCTAGTTTTAGGGCTGGTGGTGACAGATGAAACAACCAAGACTCTGAAATAGAGATTGTGAGGAAAGGCTATAGTTTGCTCAGTGATATTTAGGTTTTGTTACTAAAATTCTTAGCTCTTTGTAGTTTGTTTTATAGTTACTGATTACCTTTATTTCCTTTAAATAATTGCTTTTGTGGTGCAGTTTTTGGTTTCTAGAAGCAACCGTCCTGGCAGAATAAAGTGTTTTTTGGGACTTACCTGTTTTCACCTCTTATGTGTGTATATGTAAATAAATGTATATAATGTGTATTTTATATAATGCATAAAATTTTATAATACATATGTGTGTTTTGATCTGTTCACCTTATTGTAAAAGCTTTTCAAAAGCTGTTATAAATTACCAAATATTTTTTTCCTAGTCTGTTTGCCTTTCACTTTTGTTTCTGATAATTTTGTGCTGTAGGAATTATAGATATGTGGGCTCAATAATAGATTTTACGTTTTGTAGTTTCTGTCTATGGTGTTATTCCTTTTTTTAAAGATTTTATTTATTTATTCATGAGACAGAGAGAGAGAGGCAGAGACATAGGCAGAAGGAGAAACAGGCTCCATGCAGGGTGCCTGATGTGGGACTTGATCCTGGGACTCGAGGATTATGCCCCGGGCTGAAGGCAGGTGCTAAACCGCTGAGCCACCCATCATCCTTATGGTGTTATACTTGAAAACACCCTTCCCTTCCCCCAAGAAATCACTGTTTCCACTCCACACCCATTCTTTTTCCTCTAGAGCAGTCCCTGTTTTATTTGTAGAAGGCAAATTCTTTCTCCATGTTTCCATTCCTTACATACAAGGAAGGAGTTGGTATATGAGGTAGTTCTTGTCCCACGGTCACCTCCTTCTCTGATTTGAATGGATGCTGCCCCCCACCCCCGCAGTTCCTTTTTAAGGGGTGCTCAGTCTGCAAGGTCAGGTACCACCTCTTTAGCCTCCCCCATGTCCTCCAGCTGTGCCTGACTCCCCCAGCGTGAGTTCCTTGTCCTTGGAGGTACTCTCAGTGCTGATGACTTCAAAAAAGTCTGTGTTTAATAAAGAAGTCTCCAGTGGCATAGAAGATTGTAAGTGAAAGGGAAAGCCCCTGACCTCCCATCCATAGTTTTTCTTGATTTCCTTACCTATTACAGCCTGCTGTAGTGCTTGTCAGGTTTCACTCTAAACATTCATGTGCTTTTTCCCCTTAAGCTTCCCAGGTCTCTGTTCTCTCTCATTTGCCTGATTCTTTGGCGGGCTGTGGTAAATTGGTTAACGCATGATGAGCTGATGTACATGGACTCTGGGAACATTCTTACTCTTACTGCCTTGTCTTCTTTTTGAATAGGTGAGTGGTATTCCTACTTGAAGGACATGATGTTTTCCAGACTAGCTCATTTGCAGACCGTTGCTGTGCTCCGTCGTGGAGTTCATTCTTCAGTGGCTTCTGCTACGTCTGTTGCAACTAAAAAGACAATCCAAGGCCCTCCATCTTCTGATTACATTTTTGAGCGAGAATCTAAATATGGTGCACACAACTACCATCCTTTACCTGTAGCCCTGGAAAGGGGAAAAGGTACATTTTGTTTTGTTTTGTTTTCTTTTCTTTTTTCAAGTGTCCCCCTCAGTGCCCGTCACCCATTCCCCCCCACCCCCCGTCCTCCTCCCCTTCCACCACCCCTAGTTTGTTTCCCAGAGTTAGGAGTCTTTATGTTCTGTCTCCCTTCCTGATACTTCCCACACATTTCTTCTCTCTTCAAAAGGTACATTTTGAATTAATCCAACATCCCTTCTCTCTTTTGCTTGAAACCTTTTAAAAAAAAAATTGCTTTGGGATCCCTGGGTGGCGCAGCGGTTTGGCGCCTGCCTTTGGCCCAGGGCGCGATCCTGGAGACCCGGGATCGAATCCCACATCGGGCTCCCAAGCATGGAGCCTGCTTCTCCCTCTGCCTGTGTCTCTGCCTCTCTCTCTCTGTGACTATCATAAATAAATAAAAATTAAAAAAAAAAAATTGCTTTAAAATTTTCTCAGTATACATTTTTCCAGGTGCATTTAATTTCTCTATTGCAGATACAGTTAATTCAACATTTATTGAGTTTCTAGTGCTTGCTGTCTTAGCTACTGGGGGGAGATACATAGATGAACTCATTCAGTCTTTGCCATGATGGACCTGGCCAAGAACAGATGTAAGATACGGAAGTGCTATCGTTTTTTTCCCTTTGACTTTTCTCTTGGCATAATTTTAGGCTTAAAAGTTACAAAAGTAGTACAAATAATTTTGTTTTACTCTTCACCCAGATTTTTTTTTTTTTTTTTTTTAAGATTTATTTGAGAGAGAGTAGAGGGAAGGGGCAGAGAGTGAATCCTCAAGCAGACTGCCTGCTGATCGCAGAACCTGACTCAGGGCTCCATCCCAGATCCCTGAGACAATGACCTGAGCTGAAATCAAGAGCTGGTGATCCAACTGACTGAGCCGCTGAGGCACCCCTCTTCACCTGGATTTCTTGAGTGCTAATATTGTTTCACATTTGCTTTATCGTTTTCTCCCCCTCCCAACACACATACGGACTCATGTGTGCGTGTGAGCTACATTTTTTCCTTGAACTGTTTGAGAGGAAATTGCAGACATGTGATGCCTCTTTATGCCTAAATACTGAGTGTGTCTTTCCTAAAATACAGGACTTTCTCTTACATAACAATAGTGTAATTATCAAGATAGGAACATTAACATTACTACAGCATCATTATCTAATCTAGACCTGATCAGATTTTATTTGAAATCTGTCCTACTGTAAAAGGAAAATCTCATATCATGGGTTACATTCAGTTTTCAGGTCTGTTTAGTTTTCTTTAATCCAGAACAGTTCCTCAGTCTTCATCTTCTTGATCTTGATGTTTTTGAAGAGTACAGGTCAATAATTTTGTAGAATGAACCTCAGTTTGTAGTTGGCAGGTAAGGTAGTGACCGCCAGCTGTCTTCAGTGCGAAGATACTATGTTGCCCTTTTGAATATCTTGTGGAGACATGATTTGAGATTGCAAACTTTTACTCACACTTTTAGCATCCATTAATTGTTCTCTGCCTGAATGATTACTGATAGTTGCCAAGTGGTGATTTAATGCACGTTTTGAAATAATAGCCTTAACCTAGTAAAATCGAAATTTATTACTTAGCTCGGGGCCAGAAGATGGTGTATGAGAGTATTAAACATTTAGGGCAGCCCTGGTGGCTCAGCAGTTTAGCGCCACCTTCAGCCTGGGGTGTGATCCAGGAGACCCGGGATCGAGTCCCACATCGGGCTCCCTGCATGTAGCCTGCTTCTCCCTCTGGCTGTGTCTCTGCCTCTCTCTCTGTCTTTCATGAATAAATAAATAAAGTCTTATTTTATTAGTAAAATAAGTAATAGTAAGGTTTTTTGAGGAGATAAGATACAGAAGCACTTAACACAGTATGTTAAATACATGGTAAAACTTAGCTGGTAAGCTACCTAATACGTTTTTATATTTATAGTCCATTAAAAGATTTTAAGTGTATATAACTTAAAATTTACCATTTTAGCCATTCAGTTCAGTACCACTAAGTACATATTCAGTGTTGTAGAGCTACCACCTCTAGTCCCAGGACTTTATTACCCCAGAGGACCCACTAAAACCATTAAGTAGTCACTCTCCACTCTTCCCTCTCCTAGAACCTGGCGGCCACTAACCTGCATGCCGTCTCTGTGGATTTGCCTATTTTGGATATTTCATATAAATGGAATGGCCACAATATGTGGCTTTTTGTGCCTTGCTTCTTTTCTTTGACTTAGTGTAATATTTTCAAGGCTTACCCATGTTGTAGCACGTGTTAACACTTCATTGCTTTTTATGGTTGAATAATACTTCATTATATGGGGGATCCCTGGGTGGCTCAGCGGTTTGGCTCCTGCCTTCAGTCCAGGCATGATCCTGGAGTCCCGGGATCGAGTCCCACATTGGGCTCCCTCCATGGGGCCTGCTTCTCCCTCTGCCTCTCTTTGTGTGTGTCTATCATGAATAAATAAATAAAATCTTTAATCTTTTTTTTTTTTATATTTATGATAGTCACACAGAGAGAGAGAGAGAGGGGCAGAGACACAGGCAGAGGGAGAAGCAGGCTCCATGCACCGGGAGCCCGACATGGGATTCGATCCCGGGTCTCCAGGATCACGCCCTGGGCCAAAGGCAGGCGCTAAACCACTGCGCCACCCAGGGATCCCTAAATAAAATCTTTAAAAAAAATACTTCATTATATGGATAGATCATATTTTATTCATTCATCAGTTGATGGACATTTGTGTTTCCACCCTTTGGCTATTATGAATAGTGCTGCTATGAGCATTTGTGTACAAATTTTTGTTTGAACACCTGTCTTTGACTTTTTTGGGGGTATATACCTAGGTGTGGGATTGCTCAGTTGGATGGTAACTTTATGTGTGACTTGCTGAGGAGGTGCCCAGCTGTCTTCTACAGCTACTGCACCATTTTACAATATACATGAGTTGCAGTTTCTAGCAATACATGAGTTACAATTTCTCCATGTTCTTGCCACCACTTGTTTTCCATCTTTTTTTTTTTTTTTAAAGATTTTATTTATTTATTCATGAGAGACACAAAGAGACAAAGAGAGGCAGAGACACAGGCAGAGGGAGAAGCAGGCTCCATGCAGGGAGCCTGACGTGGGACTTGATACGGGGTCTCCAGGATCAGGCCCTGGGCTGAAGGCGGCTAAACTGCTGAGCCACTAGGGCTGCCCCACCATCTTTTTCTTTTCTTTCCTCTTCTTTTTTCCCTTACCCTTCTTCTCTTCTTTCTTAATTATTACCATCCTTATGAATATGGAATGCTATTGGTGAGGTTTTGATTTTCATTTCTCCAGTGATGGAGATACTGAGTATTATACGTGTTTTTTTGCCATTTGTATATCTTTGGAGAAATGTCTATTCATTTTCTTTGCCCATTTTTTTTCTTTGCCTATTTTGAATTGGGTTTTTTGCTGTTGAGTTGTAAGTGTTCTGGATACTAGATCCTTAGCAGAATGGATGTATGAATTGGAAATATATTCTCCCATTCTGTTGGTGGTTACAGTCCACAAATCATGATTTTTACATTCTGTAAAACTTCTGTTTTAAATTTCAAAACCCAGTATTCTAGGAGTGAAGGTTTCACTCCAGACTTTATAAACCTTTTCATGTTATGGTGTTCCCGTTAAATATGTAGTTTCAAGCTGAACAAACAATTCCTTGTAAACCAGAGTATTTATAACGAACCCTACTATGCTTGAGCTAAAACATGCCTTAACCACAATTCTGTGTTAAGTAGAGGTTCCTGTGTAGGTATTCAGAAGGCTTGCCAACAGTTTTCATCTTTGAACTTTATGTAACTCAGTGATTTTTCTAAGATGACTGTCTTTATATATTTAGGTATTTACGTATGGGATGTAGAAGGCAGAAAATATTTTGACTTCCTGAGTGCTTACAGTGCTGTCAATCAAGGCCATTGCCATCCAAAGATTGTGAATGCTCTGAAAAATCAAGCAGACAAACTGACCTTAACATCCAGGGCTTTCTATAATAATGTACTTGGTGAATATGAAGAGTATGTTACTAAACTTTTCAACTACCACAAAGTTCTTCCTATGAATACAGGTAAAATATTTCCTTTTGACGTTAAATAGCCAAGAAAATAATCATACTACTTTTTGATAATTAAAAAAAATTTTTTTTAAACTGAAAACCTTATTTCTTTATAGGAGTGGAGGCTGGAGAGACCGCTTGCAAACTTGCTCGTAGGTGGGGATATACCGTTAAGGGTATTCCAAAATACAAAGCAAAGATTGTTTTTGCAGGTATGTGAAATTCAGCGTTAACTTCTGTGATAGGAACTTAAAATGCCATTACTGTTTTAATTTACTGATGAGATATTTCCGGTGTGTTTGCCTCATCCATGATACATTATTTGCTGAATGTTTCATAAAAATTGAGAGATTTCCTCTGGGGAAATTATTTCCAAGTATTTCTACATAAATGAGGTTTTTCTCTGCTAAGTAACTTCCTACTCCCTAAAACAAGCGATTAGATGATTTGTTTGTCATTTGCTTATCAGATTTTTTCTTTTTTTTAAAATTTTTATTTATTTATGATAGTCACACACACACACACACAGAGAGAGAGAGAGAGAGAGGCAGAGACATAGGCAGAGGGAGAAGCAGGCTCCATGCACTGGGAGCCCGACGTGGGATTTGATCCCTGGTCTCTAGGATTGTGCCCTGGGCCAAAGGCAGGCGCCAAACCGCTGCGCCACCCAGGGATCCCTATCAGATTTTTTTCATAGTAGGTTTCTCCTTAAATAGATGGTCTTTCTGGTATTTTGTCAGGTTGCTGAGGTTGGATTTTGTTAGAGTGGGGCCATGTCCTAGTTGTGATATGAAGTTTGAATCTTAGTATTTGATGAATTGTTGTACCATGTTGTCAGAAGCTGTTGGAACAGGAGGACTGGAGTTGCCCTGGATATATTTCTGGGAATGGTTGAGAGGAATGACTTGGATACTGATTTGGGAGGTGAACAGTTAATTCAGATGTTGGAATCTGACCTTCCTCCTCTCCAGCCCTACCGTGTGTTAGCATCTTATTTTATTTAAAATTTACTTTTATTTTTTGAATAAAATAAAAGGGTGTATGTAATTAAAGTAGACAACTTGCTGAGCTTGGAGGTCAGTGTTCACCCATGAAACCACCACCACAATCTATGCTACTACCCCAAAAGTTTCCTTTTGCCGCCTTTTTTTTTTTTAAAGATTTTATTTATTTATTCATGAACCATAGAGAGGCAGAGACACAGGCAGAGGGAGAAGCAGGCTCCATGCAGGGAGCCTGACATGGGACTTGATCCTGGGTCTACAGGATCACACCCCCAGCTGAAGGTGATGCTAAACCACTAAGCCACCAGGGCTGCCCTCCTTTTGCCTTAATTATTGCTAGTTGTACTTTTTTTACTCATTTTTTTTTTTTTTTTTTTTTTACTTGAAGTATAATTACCATACAGTGTCCTGTTAATTGCAGGTCTACAATGTAGAGATTCAGGATTCTGTACATTCTTCAGTGCTTATCATGTTAAGTGTACCCAATGCCCTTTATTTCACCCATGCCCCCCCACCTTGTCTCTGGTAACTACCAGTTTGTCCTCTGTATAATATAGTCTGACTCTTAGACTCTAATGATGTTCAATTGCTAGATTCCGACTTCTTGGTAAAGCTTTGATTTTAATTTTTAAAAACATGAAGTACAGACAAATTTATCATTGCTCATGGTCAAAATTCATTCTTTTGATGGTTGAAATTGTTAAATATTCTGATGGCCAGGTGTAGTTATCATTTGGGCGTGATAGATTACTGTTCCCAAAGAAGAAGTCTTGGCTCAGCTCTGTGACCTGTTATTTTAGAATCTTGTACCTTAGTTGTAGGATAGCATAACATAACTGTTTCTTGCAAACAAAAATGGCATTTCTGGTGATTTTCATTCTTACAGACTATTGGTCTCTTACATATTAGCAAAGGTTTTTTTTTTTTTTTTTTTTTGTTTGACACATCTGCCCTTTTGTCACACATCTGCCTTTATTGGTAGCAGCAGGTGGGACACTTCCAGCAGTAGTAAAAAAAAATTAATTTACAAAAGCAGGAGTTCAGGGAAGCCACCTGGTTGGAACCCTTGGGTACTCATACATAGATGCTGACCCAGAGCAGCAGAAAGAGGACTCCAAAGCCCATGAAGAGTGTGGCCACCAAGGAGATGAGGAGTTCTTTGTAGATATCCCGAGTGTACTTGGTGGAGGTGATCTCATAAACAAAGACCCAGGTGGTAAAAAACACGCCAGTTGCCAATAGCATCACAGTCAGATGGGGGAAAACCTCAGGGTTCACTGGGCTGGTGTATCTACTCATGGCCTCGAGCTCCATTTCGCCAGGTATAGGGTCATCCACCTTTGCAAAAGGTGTTTTTATCTGTGTACTGAAAGCAGCTGGTGAGTGTGGGGTAGAGATCAAGCTGTAAGTCCCTTACACTGGCAGAGTAAGGCACAGAGAAGGAGACTCCTGAGTCTGTGCGGAGGAGAGCAGATAGGTTCCTAGTCTGACAGGTGCGTTTTCTTTTTTTCTCTTTTTTTTTTTTTTTTTTAGAGAGTGTACAGTGGGAAGAGGGGGGCAGAGAAAGAAGGAGGGAGAGAATCTTAAGCAGGCCCTGTGCCCAGCTCAGAGTCTGTCATGGGGCTCAATCCCACAATGTGGAGATCATGACCTAAGCAGAAATTGAGTCAGACACGTAACTGACTCAGCTACCCTGGTGCCCCTGGTGTATTTTCTTTTAAACAAGCCTGGTCAGGATCAGTGTGCTGTGGGTGGGGGTCTCTCATAGGTGGGAGATCCTTTGCAAGAGTAGTAGTATTTAGAGGTGCTTTAAGCCAAAATACAGTAATTCAGTACTGGATTAATTGAGTTGGTGCTGGCAGAGCTGGTAAAAGTTTTTAAAAAAAGGTAGGGGAACCCCCTCCCCCAAGCCTCTCTGTTAACTCTCCATTATTTCATTCCATGCTTGAATGTAATCCAGTTGAAATTACTATTTTTAAAGATTTTATTTATTCATTAGAGACACACAGACACAGGCAGAGGGAGAAGCAGGCTCCTTGCAGGAAGCCTAATGTAGGACTCCATCCCAGGACTCCAGGATCATACCCTGAGCTGAAGGCAGATGTTCAACTGCTGAGCCACCCAGGCATCCCCACCTGAAATTATTTTATGCATTTGCTTTACTCTGATTCAGGTTATGGTGTTTCTTCCCTCTAGCATTTAAGCAAACTCGCTGAGGGCAGGGAGCCCTCCATGATGACTACTCTGTCCCCAACACCTCGAACAGTGCCTGACTACGTAGTAGGGCCTCGCGCTTATTAACCACATAAATTAATGGGTAAAAATATGTTCCTGAACAAAAAAAACAGTGTCAGTCATTTAGCACATGAAAGATTATAATAAATTAAATAAATTATTATAAAAATAAAAATATAATAATAATAATAAAATATTATAATAATAATATAATAATAAATATAATATAATATAATAATAAATTATTATAAATAAATTTGAAAGTGTTTAAATTGCCTGAGGATGTTTTCTGCAAATGAAATTTAAAGTTCATTCTGTAGTATTGGTTTTTTAAAAGGAAACTACTAATTCTCTATAAAGGATATTCTTCTCTTATTACTGTTGTAATGCTCCATGTTTAGACAAACGTGTTGAATCCCTCAGTTGTCAGAGTTTGGGATAACTGGAAAAAAAGACCAGTGTTGACCCTCTGGGGCTGCATGTACAGTCTGGAGGTTCCATAGGGGAATCTCCAGTATCAGGTTTGTTTTTTTTCCCCCTAATATCAGGTTTTATTTTAACAAATGAAAGCTCACTGGAGGCTCCATAAAGCAAACCTTCATTAAAAAAAAAAAATCAAACTTCTTAAGGTATTTTTTTTGGGGACAGTGCTTATTAAATTTGGAGGGTCTGTCTGAAATAGTCTATTTTTCCTTTTCAGCTGGAAACTTCTGGGGGAGAACATTGTCTGCCATCTCCAGTTCCACAGACCCGAGCAGCTATGATGGTTTTGGACCGTTTATGCCAGGTTTTGAGATCATTCCATACAATGATCTGCCTGCTCTCGAGGTATTGCACGTAGCGTCACAGGGCTTGGGCTCAGAGCAAATAGAAATTCAATTTGTTAGGGGCACCCAGGTGGCTCAGCGGTTTAGTGCCACCTTTGGCCTGGGGCCTGATCCTGGGGACCTGGGATCGAGTCCTGCATCGGTCTCCCTGCATGGAGCCTGCTTCTCCCTCTGCTGTGTCTCTGCCTGCCTCTCTCTCTCTCATGAATAAATAAATAAATAAAATCTTTAAAAAAATTAAAAAAGAAAAATTCAGTTTGTTAAATGTGTGCTTTGAAAGTAGATTTGGGACTGTAATGAACATCTGTCTCATGTAAGTTGGGCCAAGATGTCAGACTATTCTCTTGTGACAGTCGGCTAGTTTCCAGCACTAGGAAGTCAGGTGCCGTGGTCTCATCCTGAGAACCAGCTACTTTCTCTTTGTATACTGCATGAGTAGCTTGCAGAGTATGTGAGGTTTTTTTCCTTTATTTTTAAAAAAGATTTTATTTATTTATTTATTTATTTATTTATTTATTTGAGAGAGAGAGAGAGAGAGAGAGAGAGAGAGAGAGAATGAGTAGGGGAGGGGCAGTGGCAGGGGAGAAGCAAAGTCCCAGAGTGGGGCTCCATCCCAGGACCTGAGCCGAAGGCTGATGCTTCACTGCCTGAGCCACCCAGGCGCCCTTGGATAGTGTATGTGTTTAATTTCTTTACTAGATAAAATTGCTCCATTTTCACTTAGCCTTTTAAAATTATGAGTGGAGAAAAAAAACAAAAAATTATGAGTAGAGGACTTGTAAAATAAAAAGATTCACTGAAAATGTCATTTATTCATTCATTCATTCATTCATTCATTCATTCATTCATTCATTCATGAGAGACAGAGAGGGGGACAGAGACACAGGCAGAGGGAGAAGCAGGCCCCATGCAGGGAGCCTGACACGGGACTCGATCCTGGGTCTCCAGGATCCCACCCTGGGCTGAAGGTGGCACCAAACTGCTGAGCCACCTGGGCTGCCCAGAAAATGTCTTTCTAAAAGCTATGTTTTTTAGTTTTTATAATACATTAACTGTATTAGAGAATATAGAGTAGCTTAAAGCTGAAGTGTTTAGAGCTTTTGGTAACTGTCAGAAATATATTTTTTTATTTTTATTTTTTTATTTATGATAGTCACAGAGAGAGAGAGAGAGAGAGGCAGAGACACAGGCAGAGGGAGAAGCAGGCTCCATGCACCGGGAGCCTGACGTGGGATTCGATCCCGGGTCTCCAGGATCGCGCCCTGGGCCAAAGGCAGGCGCCAAACCGCTGCGCCACCCAGGGATCCCTGTCAGAAATATTATATGCGATTTTTTTTTTTTTTTTTAAGATTTATTCATCTGTTCTAGAGAGAGATTGAGAGCATGTTGGTGGGGAAGGGTAGGGGGAGAGGGAAAGACAATCTCAAGTAGAATCTGTCTGGAATGCAGAGCCTGATGCGGGGCTCAATCCCATGACCCCAATCATGACCTGAGCCAAAACCAAGAGTCTGACGCTCAACCAACTGATTGTGCCACCCAGGTGCCCCAGAAATGTTATATACTCTGAAGTCAGAATATAAGTTAGTACAAAAACTAAATTTGCATACTTAACATAAAAATATGTGCGGTGTGTGATTTCAGATTTAACCTATTTTTAGCCTGTGTAACCAAATAGGATAAAAAAGGAAGTTACTAAAACGTATTCATATTTTTTTGTAGCGTGCTCTTCAGGATCCAAACGTAGCAGCGTTCATGGTAGAACCAATTCAGGGTGAGGCGGGCGTCGTCGTTCCGGATCCCGGCTACCTGATGGGTGTGCGAGAGCTCTGCACCCAGCACCAGGTCGCCCACCTTCCATCTGCCTGCCTCGCTTAGGGCTGGTCGGGTTGGAGCAAAGATGACATCACCTTTCCAGCAGGGGGAGACTTCATTCTGAGAGCCTCAGAACTTTCTAGTACACTTTATCAGCAGCCTGCACAGAAGCTGACTTCTTACTAGCCCTGGAAAATGGCCAAGACAGGGCCGGGCAGAGCTGCAGACTTCCTGGCCCCAACTGTGGTTCTTTCCCCTCCACTCCTGCAGCCTCTGCTGTGATCCTTCTCAGACCCTTGCTTATTATATCCATCTGTTCTCTTCCTCTTCCCACCAAGCTAGTTCATATTTAAGAAGTAGTAACTATTTGATGAATGTTTGGAATAAGCAAGTGAATTAATCTGTTTCCAGAGAGTAGTTTTATCTAACTGTGCCCTCCACCCCACAACAAAATGCCCAGTCTCTACCCTGAAGAATAGAGTGGAATGGGCCCCCAGGGAGACTGTGGCCTGACCTAGGAAGTAACTGTGTGTCTATAGGGTTTTCATAGGATGCTGCTGACATTATGTTGGTAATTAAAAGGTCCCCACAGTTCTGAGGGGATGTCAGAATGACAGATTTGTGTGGGGAATAGTTCAGTGTGTTCCCCGTGGAAACAAAATCGATAATTACTGTATTCTGTTGTTTCCCACCAGGTTCTGTTTATTGCTGATGAGGTTCAGACAGGATTGGCCAGAACTGGAAGGTGGCTGGCTGTCGATCATGAAGGGGTCAGACCGGATGTAGTTCTTCTGGGAAAGGCACTTTCCGGAGGCTTATACCCTGTAAGTTGTAGGTTTGGCCTCTCTCTCTCACCCCTACTCTCATGAAATCTGTCCTTAAGATATTTTTGCGTCAGCCGATTGTGACAGTGTGCATTCCTGTGGTTTGGGTATACGTCTCCTGTGCAGCATGTCACCTGGAATGCATAACAGAAACATTTCAGAGTTCCAGGGGGTCCATCCACTGAGTTAATTTTAACGGGAGAACTGTGTGTGTCTTGGAATTGCTACAGCATTTGTTTTGGACAGAAACATTTTACCCCAGAAGTACACTTAGAACCCTGTGCTTTTTTCCATTGTTCACAAGCCTAGCATTACTAATTGTCTAAAACCATGACTGATTAACGTAGAGGTTGGAAGAAATTTGTTTTAGTTTTGTCCTTGAGTTTATCATTCAGAGCCAGTCATTGGTACTGGAAGAAGGGTAAAGGGCTCTGAACGTAGCGCAGGATGTTGTTTTCTAAGCAGTTAAACCAAGCATTTCACCTTGAAAGTGGAAAGAATTCTAAATTCCGTCATAGAAACCACTTTCCTCTTCGTTCCAAAATGCTCTTGTTCTGTGCCATTGAAGCGTGCCCGACGTGCTCGCACTGGGCTTAGGGCCTCACCAGTTTGTCACTGGCAGTTATGATGAAAGATGTGCAGCCCTAGTTAGTGGAAGTTTTATGTCAAATTTAATACCAGCTTCATAAATATTTGTGTTCCTGGTGTGTTGAGAATGGGAACAGTTAGTCTGAGAAATGATTTGGTTGGTGCTGAATTCTCTCTTGCAGGTATCGGCAGTGTTGTGTGATGATGAAATAATGCTGACCATCAAGGCGGGGGAACATGGGTCCACTTACGGAGGCAACCCGCTAGGCTGCCGAGTGGCCATCGCAGCCCTGGAGGTAAAGACTGACTCTGACGTCTGGCGTCTGTCTGGGTGGTGTCGACGTGACTGAAATTTGAGCCCATTGGTGTCATGAGAAATATAATAAGATTGCCAAGCATCATAGAATATGAAGTCCAGAGGAAGGGCAATGCATTCTCAAAAAGTAATTTAACCTTGAACTAGTAGATGAGAATTCTCTGGGTGCTTCTGAGTTGCAGTCACCTGGGAGTTTGGGCCCGTAGATCCTGGGTGGCTCTCAGAGCTCTTACTCTGTGGCCAGACCTGGTCTGCGAGGCTATTTTTGTTTATTGTTTTTTAAAGGTTTTATTTATTTTATTTTAAGAGATAGTGCACAGGAGAGGGAGAAGCAGACTCTTCGCTGAGCAGGGAGCCCGAGGAGCGGGACTTGATCCCAGGACTCCAACATCACGACCTGAGCTGAAGGCAGACGACCTGAGCTGAAGGCAGATGCTTAGCTGACTGAACTGACCAGACGTGCCCCCTGATGTTTCTTTTTTAAGTGTCAATTTGAATGCTTTTAGACTTATTCCTTAGGTGTCTACTACAAGGCACAAAATTATGTGATTAAGTAAAGGGAACTATTGTAGTTTAAAAATTAGTTTGGGATGCCTGGGTGGCTCAGTGGTTGAGCATCTGCGTTTGGCTCAGGTCATGATCCTGGAGTCCCGGGATCGAGTCCTACAACAGGCTTCCTGCATGGAGACTGCTTCTCCTCTTGCCTGTGTCTCTGCCTCTCTGTCTTTCTGTGTTTCTCATGAATAAATAAATAAAATCTTTAAAAAGTAATAAAATAAAAATTAAAGTATATTCAGTCCATTGATTTATTCAACTAAGAAGATACCAGTTGCATTAAAGAAATTTTTTTTTAAGATTTTATTTTATTCATGAGAGAGAGAAAGACAGGCAGACACAGGCAGAGGGAAAAACAGGCTCCATGCAGGGAGCCTGAGGTGGGACTTGATCCTGGGTCTCCAGGATCAGGTCTTGGGCTGAAGGTGGCACTAAACCACTAAGCCACCTGGGCTGCCTGCATTAAAGAAATTTTAATTCGTATTTTGCCAACGAAATCAGATCGGATCAAGGATAGATTTGTGATTAAAGTAAGGTTCCTTTTTTTTTTTTTTAAGATTATATTTATTCATGAGAAACAGAGGCAGAGACATAGGCAGAGGGAGAAGCAGGCTCCTCACAGGAGCGCTCTTCTCTCTCTCTCTCTGTGTCTCTCACGAATAAATAAATAAAATCTTAAAAAAAAAATTAAACTGGTATAGGCTTTGGAAAACAAATGAAAGTCCAGTGACTGATCTTTATCTGATCATGTTCTTCCTTTGCTTATAGTCCACGTTTCCTTCCAAAGAACAACCTAAAACAGGGTAGTCTTAGCATTTGTGTAATTTCTCTTTAAACACAGGTTTTGGAAGAAGAAAACCTTGGCGAAAATGCAGAAAAAATGGGTATCATCCTGAGGAACGAGCTCATGAAGCTGCCATCTGACATTGTCACCGCTGTCAGGGGGAAAGGATTACTAAATGCTATTGTTATTCGAGAAACCAAAGGTATGGACACAGTTATTTTACTCAAGATGTTATTTTTATAGGAAGGACTAAAACACATGTGGTATTTTATCTGCTTGTTGGGTTCCCCTGTTTGAAATTGTTGACCAGGTCTTCTATGCAGAGTTATCATCTGACTTCAGTTAATGGTCTCTGAAAGTAGAGCCCAATCCTACAGGAAGGACTTAACTACTTTGACCTTTTTTTGTTCTGTGACATTATTTGTTATTTTGCCATAGGTTACTGATGCGGCACTTGGAGATGCCCAGTTCCTTGCTCTTACTGCATGGAGCACTTCCCTAGGAAGTTCCCTCTTGCTGTCTTACCCGCCTCATTCAAATACTT
This sequence comes from Vulpes lagopus, assembly GCF_018345385.1. Classification (NCBI taxonomy): domain Eukaryota; kingdom Metazoa; phylum Chordata; class Mammalia; order Carnivora; family Canidae; genus Vulpes; species Vulpes lagopus. The sequence goes on from NC_054825.1 coordinate 7,482,102, forward strand.
AGTATGGCAGTAAAGGTGGCAGGAGCAGCAGTCATGATGACGAGTGACGCTGCTGATGGTGATGAGAATAACCCCCACCACCACTAACGGAGTGTGGGGAGTTTCAGTATGCTGTCTGTAGTAGCCCTCAAGGGCTCTCTGCTGGATTTTCCTGTGATAACCCTTCCTTTTAAAGCAGGGATTCCAACCTTGGCAACCCTTTAGAATCAACTGAGGAACTTTTCATTTTTATCTTTTTATTATTTTTTAAGATATTTACTTAATGGGGCACCTGGGTGCCTCTGTTGGTTAAATGTCTGCCTTTAGCTCGGGTTGTGATCTTGGGGTCCCAGGATAGAGCCCTGTGTCCAGCTCCCTGCTCAGCAGCGTGTCTGCTTCTCTCTGTCCTTTTGCCCTTTACCGCGCCCCCCACTCATGTTTTCTCTGTCTCTCCAATAAATAAAGTCTTTTTTAATAAAAAGATTCATATATTTTAAAGAAATCACTCATGCTTGAGTCCATGGAGAGGGGCAGAGCGAGAGAGAATCTCTAACAGATTCCACACTGAGCACAGAGCCAACATGGGGCACAATCTCGTGACCCTGAGATCATGACCTGAGCCAAGACCAAGAGTTGGACACTTAACTGACTGAGCCACCCAGGTGCCCTCTGAGGAACTTTTTTTTTTTTTTTTTAAGATTTTATTTATTTATTCATAGAGATGCAGAGAGAGAGAGGCAGAGACACAGGCAGAGGGAGAAGCAGGCTCCATGCAGAGAGCCTGATGTGGGACTCGATCCCGGGACTCCAGGGTCATGCCCTGGGCTGCAGGTGGCGCTAAACCACTGGGCCACTGTGACTGCCCCTCTCGGAGGAACTTTTAAAAACTTAATCCCAACCTAGCTTCCCCTTGGAGGTTCTGATTCGATGGGTCTGGGAGGGGCCCAGTACCCTTGGTAATTCTCATGAGCAGCCAGTGTCGAGAATCCTACCGCAAAATGAGGAGAGTCAAATAAACAAACAAACAAACAAACAAATAAATAAATAAGAGTCTCTTTCCACAAGCTCTCTGTGGGGAGCACATCCGTTTTTGGGAATGTGCAGGGTTTACTGTGTTTGAGGATCACTCAGCGAATGCCCATTAAGTTCCATGCATTCTCCCCAAATTCTTTTTGCATTGGTCCCTCATAATTAGTACAACAGCCTTAGCACATAATCGTTTTGCTTGTTTTTTTTTTTTTTTTTCATTTTTGAAAGACTTAACAAATCTGTATGTCTAATCCTACCATTCAAACCTAGTTCTGCACTTGCTGAAAAATAAACTCATTTTTAAGAATAAGAACAAAGCAAGCTTGCAACCCCAAGCCGTTTTTCTTTAGTAGGTCCTGGGGGTTCTCTTCTGCTGGGCGGCACTTTGATCAGCATGTGTGTTTGGCCATTTTTCTTTAGATTATGATGCTTGGAAGGTGTGTCTGCGGCTCCGCGATAATGGACTTCTGGCCAAGCCGACCCATGGCGACATCATCAGGTTTGCACCTCCGCTTGTGATCAAGGAGGATGAGATTCAGGAGTCCGTGGAAATAATTAACAAGACCATCTTGTCTTTCTGAGGAAGGGACAGTTTTCAGTGGGGTCCGGCGCCAGCTGGAGACAGTAGTTCGAGCAAGTCCTGGAGCGCTCCTGGGCTTGACGTAGGCATGTGCCACTCCTCAGTGTCTTCAAGGACTTTTTTTTAAATATACATTTTTTTTCAGTTGATGCGTACTAGAATGACATTTATAAACATGCAGTTTGCTATGTAACGTGACTAAGAGAGTGGAATCACATCTCTTCGACTAAGTTTCTGTGTGCGTATGTGCTTTATAAGGTGAAATGTACCCACCTGTATATAGAGAGCCTTTTAATCAAGCCCTTCAGTATAATTTATATGTTTTTATCATTTCCTTACTGATACAAATGTTTTGTGTTTGAGAAAGTTACATGGGATAGTAGTACAAGGAAGACTTGCTTAACCTTATAAAGTTAAGTTCTCATCATTAGTTTTTAGGAAGGATTAATGGTTAAGCTTATATAAAATACTGGATTTCAGGAAACTTCATAATGGCCAACACCAGGGTGTATCCTATGAATGTCACTTTGAATTGGGAGTTAATGTTTAACGTTCCCAAATTATGTTTTAAATGATTGATTTGTAAGAAAGGTTTATTTTCAGTGTTTCTTGACATTTAAAGCAAAGCCTCTATTTAAAGTGTCTGTTTTGTGATCAGTGTGCTATGACGGCAGTAACCAATTACCTAACATTTTTAAGCTGTTTGAGACTGTTCTTGTTTTATTTTGTGTTTTCTAAGAGCATTTCAGCAGCTTTGGTGGTATCTAGAAAAATAGAAATTATAAAAAGAAAGTCTCTTATTATACTCCCTTCTCCCCTTTGACAATAATTGCTTTTTTCCTGTGCTTATTACTGATATTTACCATTTTTATTAAAGTATCCTTATGCATAATATTGTGCAATTTTCCCCCTCTTTTTTAAAAAATCTGAATATAGTATTTTGGATGCTTTTCTATGTCAGTAATTAGAAGTTTATCTCACTCTGTGATGACTATCATATGTAAATGTATTATAATTTCATAACGGGGGACATTTGAGTTGTTTCCAGTTTTTCACTCTTTAAACAAAGCTTGTGACTACTTTATGTTTATATAGTCCATGTGTGTGGAGGAGGTCTCTAGGGGTGGATTGCTGTGTCAAAGGGAATGAACTTTTATTTATATTTATTTTTATTTTATTTATTTATTTTTAAAGGATTTTATTTATTTATCATGAGAGACACACACAGAGAGAGGCAGAGACACAGGCAGAGGGAGGAGCAGGCTCCATGCAGGGAACCCGATATGGGACTTGATCCCGGGTCTCCAGGATCCCACCCTGGGCCGAAGGCGGCACTAAACCGCTGAGCCACCCGGGCTGCCCGGGAATGAACTTTTAAATGCAGTTGGTGCCATGTGGCTCCCTGCCACTCCTGGGTTCCAGTGAGTTACCTCGCAGCAGCGTGGGGTTCATGACTAAATGTGTGAATGGTTACAGGAGGGTCTGCTGGTACCATGATGGCAGCGCTTAATGGTCTGGGTGGGCCATTTAAATGATTTAAATGTTTACAGAGGCTAGACGGGTCTGACACTGGAGCATGGTTTCCTCCTAACACGTTCAGAGGCAGCCAGTTTTCCATCCCTGGTTTGGACTCTAGGACTGGGTATTTCTGGTGCTGGTGCCAGTCTCAGCCTTCCCTCCAGGCCTCCCGGAGGTCCCTGATGGGAGCCTCCAGATGGCCTTGAGGCTGCACATTAGAACCACCGGGACTGCTGGAATCTCCGGGGTAGCACCAGAGCGTCAGCAGGCTTAAGGCTCCCCAAGAGGACTGTGTGTGCAGTCAGGGTTGAGAAACCTGGCTCAGGGGCCTTCCTAAAATGCAGATCCTAACTCGGTGTGAGCGGGACTGAGTGCATTTCCAGTGAGCTCGCAGTGGGGCCCATGCAGAGGCAGCCTCTGATGCTGCCTTCCGGCATATGATCATCAGTCAGGAGTCCGTTTGATTTGCATTCAGCAATTCTCACCCATCAGAGAAGCCCTGGAGGCTAGGTCAGTTTAACAGACCAGCAGGCTTCCTGCTAACTTCTTTGCAGGCCTTAACAGCTTGAGAGGACCCAGCAGGAAAGCACAGGGTGCCCTGGGGAGCAGTTAGAACCCCGGGTGCAGGAAGGTGGGATGTTGGGGAGTCTGGAATTCCTTTAGCCTCAGTGGAGGAAGGGCGGGAAGCAGGGAAGTGGGATGATGCTGAACGTACTAGAAAAGCCTGCGGGGGTGGGGTAGGGGGTCATGTTGCAGACCTGTTCACCCAGCGCAGGCTTCCTGGTTTGCTGGCTGTGTTTGTGGGAGGCGGTGTGTGGGATGTGGAGAACCAGGAGGAAAGACCCACGTGCTTGCTGCACTTTATAGTTTGTGGCGTGGGGAGCCTGGTGAGGGGAGCCCAGGTAGTGGGGAGTCAGGAAGAAGGTGGAGGCTTTGGGATGTCAGAGCCAACGACTTGTCTTTAGAGCCTCACTCTCCCCATGGGAGGAAGTAGGGTAATGCCTACCTTTCTGGAGAGGTCCAAGCATTGAGCATTGAACCCGAGAGGGTAGGGGGAAAATCTAGGTTAGTAACCTAAGAGGTGCGTGTGATCACAGTCAGGGGCCCCCACCCCCTCAGAGGAAGAGAAAACCGGTAGATGGGGGTGCTAGCCAGAGGAGGTGATGGTGCATAGTTAATGCAGCTGGCTGTGCCTTGACAGGGAGGAGTGGCCTGAAGCAAAAGCCATGGAGAAGATAGGAGGCCCATACAGGCCCTGAGTTGAATCAAGCTCAAGGAAAGATCCGGGTGTTATTTTGCATTTATAATGGTCACACACCATGTGTTGATTGGCTGGAGCTGCCATAACAAAGTGCCGAGGACTGAGTGTCCATAAGTGGCAGGAATTTATTTTGCAATTCTGGAGTCTGGAGGTCTGACGTCAAGGTGTCTGCAGGGTTGGTTTCTTCTGGGGCCTCTCACATGGTCTTTCCTGTGTGTGTGTGTGTGTTTATAAGGACACCAGTCACACTGGGTCAAGGCTCACTCTAATGACCTCATTCTAACTTAATTACCACTTTAACGACCTCATCTCCAAATACAGTCACATTCTGGGGGTTAGGACTTCAACCAATTAATCTGGGAAGAGGGGCACAATTCAGCCCCATAAGAAACCCCAGCGAGGATTTGTTCTTTGCATTTTGACTTTCTAGGACACCTGATCTAAATTTATCCTTGCACACATAAGAAAACTGAGGTTGGGTAAGACCTCTGATTTACCTAGGACAGTACGTGAGGCAACATTACAGTGCATTTGAGGCACGAGGAATTCAAAGTTCCCAGCCTCTTCCCTATAAGAGAGGAACACACCATCTGGGGGCCACCTGTAGGTATAGATGTGTGCTTAGCGCTGGCTGCAGACAAGGGTCACCTGGTTTGCTTAAAAAATGAGTATCAACATCTAGGCTTCCCAGCAATTGCATCAGAATCTCTGGAGATAGAGCCTGGGAATCTGTATATTGGATACCCCCCAGGGGAGTCTAATGTGCAGCCTTTGCAAAATGGGTGTTGAAGGTAGATGTGTGAGTGGATGAGTATGAATGCAGGGGTCATGCACTCAACTTACCATGCCAGGCACTGGGCTTGCACTGGGGGGCCACTGGTGAAAGAGGACTGCATGGGGTTTTTTTTTTTAGTACATTAATTTTTTAAAAAGATGTTATTTATTAGAGCGCACAAGCTGGGAAGACTCAGAGAGACAAGCAGACTGACCACTAAGCAGGGAGCTCGATGTGGGGATTGATCCCAGGCCCCCGAGATCATGACCTGAGCCAAAGTGAGAAACTTAACTGACCGAGCCACCCAGGTGCCCCTAATTGGTACATTTATTTGAAAGCAGTACCACTTGACTAACCCCAGAGGGGAGGCAGTGATTCAGAGGAATAGCATTTATTAAACTGTGTGCCAAGCACTATTCCAAATCTGTTGTTTTACCACAGGTACAATCATTCCCATTTCACAGATGAGAAAACTAAGTCTTAGGGCAAAGACACTTGCCTTAGGTTATTAAAATAATAGGTAGTGGAGGCCTAGAGCCCTGGGTGGTCTGGGCCAGGTAAGCTTCTCTCGGGAGGCAGGGGGTGTCCCAGGTGGCCCAGGGGCTGGGGGGACGGGGGACAGCAGTGCCTCCATTTGTCTGAGGAGTGGTTGAATGGCCCCAAGTGTGTGTAAAAGCATTTCAGTTTGTTTCTAACTTGGGTAATGGATTCTTTTTTTTTTATTTTGGGGAATGGATTCTTAAAAACACCAGCAGGAGCCATTCAAATGAGTAATATATTAAAAAAGCAGCTTAGTCCACTTAGGAAAAGCTCTTTGCGATATATTTCAGGACTTCCACTACTGTTTCATGCATGTATAATGGCTCAGAGGAGTTTTATTCGCTCCCAGCCTTTATTTTGATTAACTTGCAAATGAGATCCCCCCCTGCCATGCACTAGTCCAGTCCCACAAATCGTTAATGAAATATCTGAGCTAATATGGCTTTTATAATTTGCATCACAAAACCTAAGTGCAGAGCAGATGGTGGCTAAAGATAAGTGGGGGTAGAGCAGCGCTGGTTGAAAGCAGCCTGTTCAGTAGGACTGTGGCTCTGGCTGCTGGGCGAACGGGCCGCGGAGGGCCTGGGTGCCTTCTGACCTTGGCTGGGCGGAGAGGGACAGTGAGAGCTGCTCGCAGGATTCCCCAGCCCCCAGCCTCTTGTACCTTCCGTCTTATCACACAGCACTTGAACTAGTGGCTCCCGAGTGCCAGGCCCTGTTATTATTAACGACCCGGGTGGAAGTCATGACTCCTGGAAGGGATTTAAAAATAAAGATGCGAACAGCATGCAGAGCTGCAGGCCTTCCCCCAAGAGGACCTGTTGCTCGGACCTGGGTGAGGGTCCGTGTCTGCCCGGGAATTCTGGAGCCACGGAGGGTCCACCGCCGGTGGTTGGGTGTTGGAACACGGACCTGGGGGAGGGAGAGGACTTGCCTGGTGCACACAGCCATGCGGCAGGCCTGGGACCAGGACCTGGGGGCAGCCTCCTGGTTTCCCAGACTGTGGGATGAGGGCAGGGGTGGCAGGCGAGCTCTTCCCTCTGCGGGAACCTTATGCAACGAGGGGTTGAATCAAGCCAGTATTTCTTCAGGTGTGGCTCTGGCGGGCCGGCCGGTCCCTGGAGGTGAGGCCCAGGAGGGACTTGGGTGAGCCTGGGGCCCTAACGCTGGGCTCTCATGAGCCTCACGAGCCCCCCGGGGGTCTGAGAGCCCCACAGACGGTGTCAGATAGGGACACTGAGGTTGGGTAAGACCTCTGATTTACCTAGGACAGTACGTGAGGCAACATTACAGTGCATTTGAGGCACGAGGAATTCAAAGTTCCCAGCCTCTTCCCTATAAGAGAGGAACACACCATCTGGGGGCCACCTGTAGGTATAGATGTGTGCTTAGCGCTGGCTGCAGACAAGGGTCACCTGGTTTGCTTAAAAAATGAGTATCAACATCTAGGCTTCCCAGCAATTGCATCAGAATCTCTGGAGATAGAGCCTGGGAATCTGTATATTGGATGCCCCCCAGGGGAGTCTAATGTCTGTATATTGGATGCCCCCCAGGGGAGTCAGGGGGTGCCAGAAAGCACCCCCCGCCTTTCGTGAGGTTCGCGTCCCCCAGTCTCAGGTGTGTAGATGCTCTTGTGACCTACCGAGACCCAGGCCCCTCCGCAAACCGGGGCCGCCTTTGGGCCGAGCGGCTTGCAGGCCCGGGCGCCGCGGGGCGGCAGGGGGCGCTGTCCGCCAACTTTTGGTCCCGCGGCCCGCGCGGCGGGTGCGCTCAGGGGCTGGGGAGCGGGCGGGGGCTGCGCCAGGGGTCGCCGGCGGTCCCTGGGCCCGCGACGCGGCGCCCGGGGGCGCCCGGGGTGCAGGGGCGGCTCCCGTGACCCTCGGTTATTGCTATTGAACCCGCGCCTCGTAGGGAGCTGGAAAACGTGGGGACGAGGCTCCCGCGGCTGCTCCCCGGGGTCGCGCCCCGTCTCGGGGCCCAGACGTGCCCTTGCAGAGGTGCGGGCTCCCGGGCGTGGTGACCCGAGGCCCGCGGCCGCCGCAGCAGGGAGGGGTCCGCCTGTGCATGCACCCACCGGGCAGGGGCAGGGGGCGCTGTGACCCCGCGGGCGGGCCCTGCTCGCCCCCCACCCCCAGGCTTGAGGCTTGGGGCCCTGCAGGGCGGTGCAGGGGGTGGAGGGGTGGAGGGGTGGAGGGGTGGGGGGGTGGCTCTCTGGCTCTCTGGGCCTCGGTGTGCCCTGGTGGCTGGGGGAGGGTGGGATGTGGGCCCTGGTGCTGGCCTGGCTGTGGCTGCCTGTCCTGCCGGGGTCACCCAGATAGTGACCGGCTGCTCCAGCGAGGTCTGGCGGGCTCTGGGTGTGTGGGTGCCAAGGGCAAGGCTGCCCGGGACCCAGACCTGAGCTTACCACTAGAGACCCCTGGGTAGGAGGGACGTGTGTGAGGAGGGGCAGCTAAGAGGGATGATATCCCTGCCACTCCAGGGAGGAGCCAGGTGCTCCTGGGAGGGGCCCCGGCAAACTTGCCTGGAGTCCTTTGAGGCTGCTTCCTGGCCCCATGGCCTTGGACCACTTAACTCATTCAGAAGGCGGGAGCAAGGTCCTGGGTTGGGGACAGCGCATTGGGTTCTTGGTCCTGCCTGTCTCCGCCTCTGCCCCTGACCTCTCCTCTGGGAGTTCTCAAGCTCCGGAGGGCCCTGGGATGGCCCGAGACTTGATAAACGTGCTGATGCCCTGGGCCCTGCTCCACAGGTGGGTTCTGTAGGTCTGGATGGCCCCAGGAATCCTGTGGGGAACAACCCTCCTGGGGTCTGATTGTGGATCCCATGGACCCCAGCACTGGGTCAGGAGGTGCTAGGCTAACAGAGTGGAGGGGAGCTACCCACTCCAGACCCATTAACCCGCAAGGCCTTGTCAAGAGTGAGGGATTTGGGGCGCCTGGGTGGCTCAGTGATTGAGCGCCTGCGTTCAGCTCAGGTTGTGATCCCAAGGTCCTGGGATTGAGTCCCACACTGGGCCCCCCACAGGGAGCCTGCTTCTTCCTCTGCCTGTGTCTCTGCCTCTCTCTCTCTCTCTCTCTCTCTCATTTTCTCTCTCTCTCTCTCTCTCGTAAATAAATAAAATCCTAAAAAAAGAGAGTGAGGGATTTTAGTGATTTGGGTGGGGAACTTTGGGCAGGACCCGAGTCAGTGTTTCACTTAGGAAGGCTCATTGCCCCCAAGGAAGTGAGGACACCCTGGGCTTGGGTGACCTGGAGGTCCTAGTCCCAGGTTCACCTGCCCAGTACCTGTCCCTATGGGTCTCAACCTGATGAGTGAATAATGATCCTAGCCTTCCTTCCTGACTGAGGGCCAGTTCATGCTTTAGAGTCATGAACCCCTACAGCAGCCCCGCAAAGTTGGTGGTACCCAGACCCGGTCCCAGGGAGGCCACACAGCATTTAGAGTCTTCAGACTTCAGGAGGAGAGGCTTGACCCCCGTGGAGTCTGGTAGCCACCTCGCCGGCCTGTGCAGTGGAGTTAACTGAAACTCCAAACCCCATGCTCCAGACAACAGTGCTCCCATGTTCTCCAACCCAACAGTGGATGAGGCTGGTTCGGTAAGCAGGCTCTGGGGTGGGGCTGGGTCCAGCCTGGTCTGGAGGCCAGTGGTTGGGGAGGTGGCTTCCACCGGTGGCTTCTGTGCCCCTCACCTGTTTCTGCTGCGTGGGGCCGAGCCGCAGTCCCCAGGCAGAGCTGTGACCCCATGCCACCCCACCGGGAGCCTGGCCCTCTTTGGAGGCGCTCTGCTAGTTTGTGCTTTGGTGGAGTCTGGGCACTGTCCTGCGGTGAGGGGGAGTCTGGGGCCCCCCCTTTGGAGGAATGTGCGCCTCAGAGGAGCCTTCTCTAGGCTGCTCTGGTGCAAGGTGGGGGAGCTGGGCAGCCTTGGGTGTGGAGCGAATTGGGCTGCAGGAGCGGCGCCGGGCCCCTTGTGCCAGAACTCAGCCTCCCCTCCTGCCTGGCCTTGGCTGTTTGTGCTTCTCGCCTCCGGAGTAGGTTTGTTTGGGTTGACACCCCCTACAAACAACCAGCCGAGGCACCTCTGTGGCAGCCAGACCTAGCCCTGCCCGTGGCCAGCCACTTTTCCAGAGGAAAGCGTGGCCTCACAGGAGCCCCAGCACGGGCCAAGGGGCGAAGTCAAACTTGCATGGAGGGTAAATAGCCGAGGACCCAGGTTGGCCTGGTTGGGATGCCGGCTGGCTACAAAGGGACACTGTGAGGAATGCCCTCGGAGCAGAAGGGACCCATTCAGTTGTCCCAGAACGGGATTTGCCTGCTAATTAGGTGGGGAGGACCCTGGCGGTGGGTGGGCTGCAGGAAGGGGTTTGATGGGGAGGGGGGGAGCCAGTGGTCCTGTCGGGAATGAGCCTGGTGGCTCTGACCAGCTTGAACCAAAAGCCCAAACCTGGCCTTGCAGGCCAGCTGCTCCAGAACCCCGCGGGGAGCTTGTTCAGAAGTGGCACTGCTGGGCGCCTGGCTGGCTCAGCCCGTGAAGCACTGGACTCTGGATTTCAGCTTGAGTCATGGTCTTGGGGTGGAGGGATCGAGTCCCTCATCGGGCTCCATGCTTGGCACTGGGTCTGCTTGGGATCCGTCTCCCCCCCTCTCTCAGCCCCTCCCTCCTGCTCATGTGCTCTGAATAAATAAGATAAATAATCTTAAAAAAAAATAGCAATGCTGTCCCAGTCCTCCCCGACATAATCCAGCCCTAGGTGGGGGACTTAACATAAAGCCAGGTCCCTGCCTGGTGCTTTGAGAGGTTCAGACCTTGCACACTGCTCCCCTCAGCAACCTGGGCAACGGGGGCAGAGACGGGGACCCCTCTAGCCCGGGGGCAGGAGGAGGCTCACAAGCGTTGTGTTCCTTTTTTTTTTTTTAATATTTTATTTATTTATTCATGAGAGACACACAGAGAGAGGGAGAGACACAGGCAGAGGGAGAAGCAGGCTCCACGCAGGGAGCCCGACGTGGGACTTGATCCTGGGTCTCCAGGATCACGCCCTGGGCTGCAGGCAGCGCTAAACCTCTGGGCCACCAGGGCTGCCCCAAGCAGTGTGTTCCTTTCCTCAGTGCTCTGGGCACCTAGTTCTCATTGTCCACGTGCCTTGTCGTGAGAACGTGGTGAAGAACCGGGTGCTTACGTTTCATCTCATTGTTGTACCCATTGCACAGGTGAGAAAGCCGAGGCTCCGTGAGGCTGGCCGATTTGCCCAGGGTCATGCCGTGCCGCGGCCAGGACTTTCTCCACGAGTCTGCCGTCGGGGGGTGGATGTGATGATGTGGAGAAAACCCCACAGTGATGGGACTGTGCAGCCCTGTCGGGAGCCACGGTCCACATAACCCCTCGCTCCCTGTCCATGTGGCCTCGCCGCACAGAGGACCAGCTTCAGGGACGCGCAGGACTCTAGGTGGGGGAGGCGAGGGAGAATCCCGCAGAAGTGCTGACTGATAGTGTGAAGACGGGCCCCGGGGGGCCTGGGAAGGGGACCCACTTCTGTGCGGGGACGCCCACCCATGCACAGTGGTGGCAGCTGAGAGTCATCTCTAGACCCTTCTGGAGGTGCGACTATTTTTACAATACCACTAGCTCGTGTGCTTGGAAATGGTCCGAATGCAGCTTGGTGGGCATCTGCTGGGCTCATTGAAGGTCACCTGACTTTGGGCCCACCCTCTAGGCCTGGCATGCGGGCCAGCACCCAGAGGACACTCGCCGAAGGCTAGTGTAAGTGCAGTAAGTGCATCCCAAGGCAGGGATCGCCAGGCCGAGTGGAGCCAGGCTGCCCGCTGCTGGACTTCGTGCGGGGCGCGGCGGTCCCACGAGAGGCAGAGAGGCTGAGTGGGCTTGAACAGGGCTGAGGGGTCCTGCGCAAGGCGGGGGGTGCCTGGGCAGCTCCCTGGAGTACACCCAGGGGTCTGCACAGTGTCTTGGTGCCAGGTGCCGGGCAGTGATGGGCTGACCACAGGCACAGGCCCTGGGCAGCCCCGGGGCAGCCCTTGGTCCACAGCGCTCCCCCATCTGCACCGCCCAGCCTGCTGTGTAGGTGACTGGGGTCAGTCAGGGAGGCTTGGGGACGTCCCTGCCACAGGCCTCTCATCATCCTGGGCAGACCCCCTCCCGGCCAGAAGCCACCTACACGGTGAATTCCCTTGTGAATGATTTCATGACCCAAGTGAGGGGAGAGCTCATTCCCATTGTTCTCTCCCAAGGATGCTGAAGAATGTGCTTGGACAGGTAAAAAAAAACGGGAAAGGTTTGCTTAGCTAGCAGATTGTTCCCAAAGCAATTCACAATTTGGATTGAAAAGTGGGTTGCTTTTTCTCAGGCTGTCCCTTAAGGCCTGGTAGGATTTTCATTCCAGCTCAAGGCAGGAGAGAGGGAGCATGGCCTGGGCTCTGGGAGGCTGGATGCAGCCCAGGAAGGCCCCCGGGCTGTCCGAGTCTCCACATCTGCCTTGGGTCCCCACCTCTGCTCCGGGGTGTGTGGGCAGGTGACGTTGAATATGAGACAAAAATCTATGACTTCCTGGACCCTGTAAAGTCTTACTTTGACGCTAGAGACTTTAAAAATTTTTTTAAATATATTTAAATATTTTATTTATTCATGAGAGACACAGCAGAGACACAGGCAGAGGGAGAAACAGGCTCCTCGCAGGGAGCCCCATGTGGGACTCGATCCCAGGACCCCGCGATCACGACCTGAGCCAAAGGCAGATGCTCAACCACTGAGCCACCCAGGTGCCCAAAACTAGAGACTTTGAATTTCAGAGCTCAGAAGACCCTACAGAGCCCTAAGCAGGAGAGACTTCACTCGAGGACACGCAGCAGGGTAGCAGCAGGAGCTGAACTTGACCCCAGGTCATGGGACTCCCAACCCGGTGCTTCCTCTGGACTCGGAAATCAGAGCGGAGCCTGGTTTGTGTCTGGGTTCTTTTAGACACAAACCCTCGTGTGCTAATGACATAATCACCCAACATGAGGAAGTAGATCATTCAGAGCAATTATCAAGTGAGATGTTTCTTGAATCCGGGTTTCATGGAGCAAAGTCATGCTTGCTATGGTCTGAGGGGCCAGGATTTTACTTCGTCTGTTTTATAGACGAGAAAGCCGAGATTCCGACCAGTAAAGGGACTGACACCAAATGCACGGGAAATCAGAGGCAGAGCTGGGGCGCCGTCCCCCCAACACTCTGTCCCCTGGTCCAGTGGTCCTCAGTCCCTGGAGCACTCGGCCGGGGGTCCCCCACATGCACCTTTGTAACAGACGTCACGGGTGCTTTGGTTGAGAACCCTCGGATCAAACATGCGATGATGAAATCCAGAAAGTTTGGTCAGTGAGGAGATGAAGACAAGTGTCCGCTCCCTGAGTATTGGATGATTTCATCTTGGACAACTGTCCACGGATTCACGTTCCTGGGACTAAGTCAGACCACAGTGCGTTGTGATTACGTGTTCGATGCAGCCCTGCCCCCAGCACTGGGAGTTTGGAATCCATGGTCCAGCAAGCTTTACTGAGTACCTACCTCAGCACCTGAGTACCTGCTCGGAGGCAGGGGATGCGGAGTTGGGAGTCTACGGAGAGCACCCCCCTTCCCCCGCCCCAGCCAGAGGCCAGGAAGCTGCCTTTAGTTCTTCATTGTCTGTCTGTCCAGCTAAGAGGCATCGTGAGGGGTACAAAGCAGAACAGGCTTCTGGTTCTCTGAGCTTTGGAGTTTGTGCAGGTGGGATGTGTGCTGCTCCTGCAGATTTTTTTTTTTAAAGATTTCATTCATTCATTCATTCATTTGTAGCATGAGCAGGGGAAGAAGCAGAAGGAGAGGGAGAAACAGACTCCGGGCTGAGCGCAGAGCCTGAGCCGAAACCAAGAGTCAGATGCTTAACCTACTGAGCCCCCAGTTGCCCCATGTTCTTGCAGTTGTGATCTCAGGGGTCCCCTTGGACAGGCACTGTCCTGGCTCTGATGTCACCGGCCCTGGGACCACCTGACCTTCCCACTCGAAGTGTCCCCAGTCTCTCTAGGATGCTCCTGGCACAGCCGCGATCCCGTGAATGTGGTGCATCAGTTAAAGACGACCCTCCCCGGGGCAGCCCTGATGGCTCAGCGGTTTAGCGCCGCCTTCAGCCCAGGTGTGATTCTGGAGACCTGGGATCGAGTCCCGCGTCGGGCTCCCTGCATGGAGCCTGCTTCTCCCTCTGCCTGTGTCTCTGTCCCCCTCTTTCTCTCTCTGTGTCTCTCATGAATAAATTTGAAACAAAACAAAACAAAGACGACCCTCCCAGGACAGGCCCTGATGTCGCTGCCTTTCCGATAGCGCTGGGGAAGCCGGGACCCATCTCCACCGCCCGAGGGGCCCGTGGTTTCTGGTGATTTATTGTGCTCGCAGCACTGATGCTCGCAAGGCGCTGCACGTTTATTCCAGTACAGAAATTTGCTCCCTAAATACACACATGCAGGAAAACAGAAGAGTCAGAGTCTGGGAAGCTTTCTAGGGAGCGGGGAGAGGCTGCTTTCTGATTTCCTCAACGTGCCTGCCCCCTCCCCAGCGGGGCATCTTGAATCAATTTACAGAAAACTGCCAAGGAAGTCTTGAGATGGGTTGATTTCAGAGATTGGCCAGAAATTTCAGCTTCACCCAGGGTTGGCACGGTGCTTACAGGGACAGGGACAGTGCCAGGGGCCAGAGGGTGAGGTTGAAGAGAAGATAGATGGCACCTCAAGGTCACAGGGATGGAGAGACCTAAATAGTAAACCTGAGGCAGGTTAGGGGAGGGGCACAGACCTGCCGGGCAGAGCTAGGTATAAGCGATGGGGCATGGAACAGGTGACATTTCATTTTATTTTTTAAGAGATTTTATTGATTCAAGAGAGAGAAAGCTCTTGTTTTCTCTGCAAGGAGTGGGGCAGGAGGAGGAGGGGGAGGGGCAGAGGGAGCAGCTGACTCCTGGCTGAACAGGAAGCCCTGGCAGGACTCGATCCCAGGATCTATGGGATCATGACCTGAGCCCCAGGTCGGTGCTTAACCGACTGAGCCCCCCAGGCGCCCCAGGAGGTGGCATTCACATGGGGCCTCATAGCCTAGCAGGAGTATGATTGGCAAAAAGAGGGAGTCAGGCCCAAAGGCCTGCTGATGGGATGTGGCTGCTTTTCCCTGGCCACAGAATGGGCAAACTGGTGCAAGGAGGGCCAGTCACGCAGCTGTCCAGGCCACCTGTCTGAAGGGCAAACAGCATCACAGGAAATAAGCCTGATTGGCAACACGTCAACTTGGGTTTGGGGGGTGGAGAGAAACGAGCAGCCTCTCAGGCGGTGCCTGGCTGGGAAACGACCTGCAGTGAAGTCTGCGTCTCCCACAGTCTCTCTCTCTCTCTCTCTCTCTCTCTTAAAGATTTTATTTATTTATTCACGAGAGACACAGACAGACAGAGAGGCAGAGACACAGGCAGAGGGAGAAGCAGGCTCCATGCAGGCAGCCCGATGTGGGACTCGATCCCAGAACCCCAGGATCACGACCTGAACCAAAGGCAGATGCTCAATCGCTGAGCCACCCAGGCGTCCCTCCCACGTGTCTCTTACGTGCGCTCAACAGATGTGTGTGTATCAAGCATACCTCTCGGAAGGTGCCAAATTTTTAGCCTTCTTGGGTACCTGCCCCTTCTCTGGCCCTTACAGTTGGGTGCTGCCCTGAGCTGAGAGACCCCTGAGTTTGGGCCTGGAGGCCCCGATGCGCAGCCCCCGGTTCATTCTGCATCCAGGCAGTGAGGCAGTTGAGCCCTGCTCTCTGAGGAGGCAATTTGGAATTGAACGGCCTTCGAGAAGCTGGATCAGACTCAGCTGCCTTGGCTGGTTACCCTGCTCCTTGGGCAAGCTGTCTCTCTGTAAGGCTTTCCCCGGCCTTCATTCCTTCCGAACAGTGTGCGCTGGGCTACCGCTCCACGGGGGTTCTAGCCTGGGAAAGGCCCTGGCTCTGCCCCGAAGCACCTGGGATGTTTGCCACCCTTCCTCACCCCTGCTCATCTCACCTGCATTAGGATGCTGGTCCCAGCTCCCTCCCCGGAGATCTCTGCTGACAATCCGCAAACTGTCAGGCCAGAGACTGATGACTAAACCTTCTGGTAGTTTCATGCCCCAGATATGCCCTCGGTGTCTGAAAGGCCAAAGATGTGGCCTCATTGCTTGGCTACTGTGTGTTGCAGCAGAGCCAGGCAGGCAGCTGAGCGCGTGCCTTCTCCCGGCCCCAAGCTCTTCCTGGCTGGGCCTTCGAGTGCTAAGTACGTCGATCTGCTCCGCGTGGACCAGGGGGTGAGGGGAAGCCTCCCTGCATTATAAATATACTTTTTAATATCAAAAGTAGTATATGTGTATATGCTCACTGCAAAAAAAAAAGTATAGGAAAAATGTACAGGAGAGCAGAGAAATTATCCATCATCCCATCTCGCAGAGAGCACTCCTGGTGATGTGCTAGCATCTTTCCTTCTGGGCTTTCTGTCTATACCCTCACACAGAGATGCCTTCCAAAACCGGAACACCACGGGTAACATACTGGCTGGGAAGGCAGAAGTTAATTCACCATCTGTGTTTACCTGAAGAGTGCCATCTGTGGTCCCGCTCACGTATGCAGATCACCTAGGTCTGGGGGCTGAGGGTGCATCGTGAGGTTCTTAGACCTATAAGGAACCAGGGCCTTTGGGGAGAAGGCTGGGCACCAAGTCCCCATGCCCAGCTGCCCAAGGTTGCAAGTGAGGGCCATCTGTGGGTTGGGGAGGCCCCGTGTGGCCGAAGCCTAGCTGTAGGGTTGGGGTCGGCTCAGGATATCTCTAAAAGAAAGCCATCTCTAGGAAAGGGGACCCCTGGGCTGGAGAGCACGGCTCCACCCTGGGCAGAAAGGCCCGCCTCTGGTCATTCTTGCTCATCAGGGCCAACCTGCAGTGTCCGGAGGCCCAAGTTACCCAGGGTCGTCCCCCACACCTGCCTTCGCACAGGTTGGCAAGCAAGTGATATTTCGCCCAAGTATTTTTTTTTTAAGATTTATTTATTTATTTATTTATTTATTTATTTATTTATTTATTTTTTAAATTTATTTATGATAGTCACAGAGAGAGAGAGAGAGAGAGGCAGAGACACAGGCTGAGGAAGAAGCAGGCTCCATGCACCGGGAGCCTGATGTGGGATTCGATCCCGGGTCTCCAGGATCGCGCCCTGGGCCAAAGGCAAGCGCCAAACCTTTGCGCCACCCAGGGATCCCGATTTATTTATTTTTAATTTTTTGAGGTTTTTATTTATTTTAGAGAGAGTGCATGAGTGAGCAGACGGAGGGGCAGAAACCACCCCAAGCTGAGGCAGAGGGCAGAGCTGAGGGCAGAGCCCATTGTGGGGCTCGATCTCACAACCCTGAGATCATTACCTGAGCCGAAACCAACACTGGGTGGCTCCACCACTTCACGACTGTGCCACAGGTGCCCCTGCCTGAGATTTTGAAGAAGTCAAGGGCACCAGGTTCCCTTCCGCTGGGGAGACTGGAGCAAGGCGGTGGGCACGACGCGGAGGTGGGGCTCACACAACCTGAGTCTCATCTGCAGCATCTGTGGCCCCGGCCCCGGGAATGTTTGGCTCTGTGTCGGACAACGGTCCCATCATGCGCATCAACCCCAGGTCGTCGCTGTGGGCAAGTGCTTTCTTCCCTGACTTCCTCCCCGTCACATCCACCTTCCCTGCTCCCTCGCTGTCGGCAGGGCAGGCGGTGTCACAGCAGGGAGGGCCCGCCCCCCAGGGACGGTTCCGCAGCGCCTGCACCCAGGTGCCACCTAGTCCCTGGAGTCACGGATGTGTTTGCATCATATAATCATCCCATCATATGTATTATTATTTTGTTATTATTGCAGTTATTTTAAAAAAGATTTTATTTATTTATTCATGAGAGACACAGAGAGAGAGGCAGAGACACAGGCAGAGGGAGAAGCAGGCTCCACGCAGGGAGCCCGACGGGGGACTTGATCCCAGGACACCAGGATCACGCCCTGGGCCGAAGGCGGCGCTAAACCGCTGAGCCACCCAGGGATCCCCTTATTGCATCTCTTTGACACATGTGGAAATGGAGGCTGGGGAGCTCCCAGGCCCCGGCCTGCTGCCCCAGATGCTGGCTCAGCACTGGATGGGCCGCGGGGGACCCACGGCCCACGGAGAACCTTCTCCACTAGCTGGGAGAGTGTCCAGCCCCTTTCGGGGAGGAGCTGGGTAGGGAGGGTGCTCCCTACCACCATCTTCTCACCCTGCTCCCTCTTCTCCATTTCCTCGAAACTGTCAGTGCCCAAAGCAAGAGCTGGGCCCTCTGCCAACCACCGTGGACGCTCAGCTGATCCAGGATGGGTGCTGGGGTGGAAAAGGAGGAAAAAAGTCCTTAGGAAGGAAAGGGCACGGGGAGGAAGGTCCTGAAGTCCCCCATGTGGTCTTCTCCCCCAAAGAGGGCACAGCATCCGGGTGCTACTTGGTGCCCACAGCTGGCTGTCTAAAATAAGCACAGCAGTCTGGCAGGGAACACCCTCCCCTGTTCCCTGGGGACCCTGGACACCATCCCAGACAGAGGGGCAGAGCCATGGACTCCCATGGACTCTGTACGGTTTTTCCTGATGCAGAAGAGAAGGCTCAGGCATAACTTCTGTGAACGACCCTTGCAGGGACGTGGGGAGCTGAAAAAGATACCACCTCCCTCCCCTCAAGAAAGGGTGCCCAGAAGCGAGGGCTGGAGGACACCTCAACTCTTTGAAGTGGAATGACCAAGAGAATTCCTTTATACCTGGATTCGCAAGTCTGTAGCATCACACGGGATAGGGGTGTGGAGGGAGAAGGGGTTGGGGACTTGGAATGTGTCTTGGCTCTGCCCACCTTCTTGCAGAAATCACCTGACAGCTGTTGAAAGATAAACTGAGGCATATTCACCATGTTAGGGGTCTGAGCAAAACTCAATTAGGATCAGGGATCCAATCGAGCAGATAGAAAGGAGCTCTGAGGAGCTGTACAAAATAAAAGACTTTTGCAAGCAGAAGGGAGTGGGAATAAGGAGGCTAAACTGGTAAAAATGTTATTGCAAAGTCACTTTTCTTTAGGGGATGGCAGGGGCCTAGCAGGCAGATGACCTAACTAGTGCTGATCAGGGGACTCCTGATTGACTGCTTTTTTTTTTTTTTAAAGATTTTATTCGTTTGAGAGTGAGTGCGAGTGACAAGCATATAAGCAGCGAGGGGGAGACAGAGGCAGGAGACAGAGGCAGAGGGAGAGGGAGGAGCAGGCTCTCCATGGAGCAGGGAGCCCGATGTGGGGCTCAATCCCAGGACCCTGAGATCATGACCTGAGCCCAAGGCAAGTGCTTAACCAACTGAGCCACCCATCCGCCCCCCAATGGACTGGTTTAAGATTCCATTTCTGGGAGCGCTGAAGCTACTGAAGTCTGGGTTTAGTGACCTGGGGCTTAGCACAAGCGATTCCATTTGGGGTCTGTTGTCTCGGTTTTGTTTTTAAACATGGCCTTTCCATAACGAGTCCTCCTGTCTGGGAACCCACAGCAATGATTGTGGGGAGGTGACAGCATTTCCCCCCAATCCTTTACTTCTCTGTCAGGCTTGCAGCCTGTAATTTGGGAGAAATTATACACTGTGATGTCTTTGTTAGTAGCCCCTAGGGGAGGAAGCAGGAGGTGAGGTGAGGGGACTTTGCCTCCAGAAACCTAGCAGAGGGGCTCTGAGGGCCCAGGAGGACAAGGACCTTGTATCATGGTAGGGGATACATATGTGAAGGGTGGAGGCACCTGTGGGGCAGGAATCTGTTCACTCACGTGCTAAAGATGGCCCAGGCATGGCGCTAAGCCCTGCTCCCACCTCCACTGAGTCTGCGTCCCCAACTCCAGCTCCAGGTCTCTGGAAACAAGTAACACTGGGTCTGCTGACCTGACTGCCCGGTCCCTCGCCGTGGAGCCGCTCTGGGAGGGTGAGTGATGGGTGGTAGCCGTCTCCCAGAGAGGCCAGGCCCAGTTGCACCGCCTGCCTTCACCCACCCACCAGGGCTCCCCTTCTTCGCCAGGGTCTTCAGCGTTTCAGCATGCTGGCCGTTTCTCTTCTCGGGTCCCTGTTCTGCCAGGGACTGACCTAAGAACTTCATGGCGGTTATTCCAGGAACGGGAATAACATGCCCAACTCCAAAGCAAAATTCCTAGAACCTTCTTGGATCCTTGGAGCCAATGCCCTGGTCTGAGCTTTCTGTACCATCTTTTTCTGACATAGTTGCCAAAACCCCCAAAGTCTCTTTGTCCGCTCCCTGCATCTTGAGGGGGAGCTTGGTGAACTTGGCCTACTTTGCACCTGCTCTTCCTTTTGTCACCCTGACCTTGCCCCAGGAAGGGACCGAGCAGTGCTATTGGAGGGAACAGTAAGTCAGCCAGGGCCCAGGCTGCTGCAAGAAGAGACATGACGGCATTTTCATCTCAATAGAGAGTCTCTGAGGATTAAATGAGAAAATACAGGGAACCTGTTGAGCATGGAGCCCAGGACTGAGTTTGCCAGGTTTGCTTACTCCAGCATCCAGCCCACAGCACTAAATTAATGGAAGAATTTGGGGCTATAAAGATTGGTTAAGAGTGCAGTGGGGTATCAAAATAGGGTATGGGGATGCCTGGGTGGCTCAGCAGTTGAGCGTTTGCCTTTAGCTCAGGGTCTGATCCTGGAGACCCGGGGTCGAGTCCCACATCAGGCTTCCTGCATGGAGCCTGCTTCTCCCTCTGCCTATGTCTCTGCCTCTCTCTCTCTCTCTCTCTCTCTCTCTGTGTGTGTGTGTGTCTCAAATCAATCAATCAATCAATAAATAAAATCTAAAAAAAAAAAGGTATGGATGCTGCTTCAAAACAGAGCATCTCAATGGCTATCCAGACAGCCTAGAAACCCATCCTAGAAAAGTAGCCCAAATTTTTACAGCATAACTTAGAAAGTGGACAATGAGCTAGAAACCCATCCCAGAAAAGTAACCCAAATTTTTACAGCATAACTTAGAAAGTGGACAATGAGCAACAGCCTCAGTGTGAGACAATAGGATGGCTGACAAAAACAATGGGAAGCCCTCATTTTGGATGGTTAGTCTAACATTAAAAGTTGGGCTTTCAAATAATATTAATGATGTGGGAAAATGTGAAAATCAATAGTAAAAGTGAACCTGGGTTAGAATGGAGCCGGAGGGCTGGCAGCAGAAGCTCTCAGGCTCTATCCCTCCTCCTCAATTGCAGAGCCAATGGGAAGGGAGGGACCTTCCAGGTGGGTGCTGCTCTACTATCCCAGCAGGAGGAGGAAAGACTTTCCTTCTCCCCCGGTGACAGCCTAACCAATGAGACGTGGTCACAGATCAGCCAATGAAAAGCTACCATGCTTCAAACTCCCAGTTTATTCCAATGGAATTTTATTTATAACAGCCCTCCTCACATCCCCTTTTCCTCTATAAATGAGTGTTCCTCTCCTATGTTCTCTGGACTTGCCTGTGGTTTCGCAGTAGCTTGCTTGTCCTGGATTGTAATTCTCGGTTATTCCTGAATAAAACCTTTTTTTTCTTTCTTTCTGATAAAACAACTGACAGTTCTACTTTTTTAAAAGGTTAACAATGTCCACAACAAAATGTTAGGAGGGATGCAAAATTATGTGTAGCCAGGGCACCAGAATAAACCTAAGCTTCATCTAACAATGGGGGGTGTGGAGGCAGGGCAGGCTGAAGTGCATCCTGGTTGTGAATGGTCAAGGGACCATGATCAGAGCGTGCCCTTGGGGTAATGGAGACAGTGACAGGGGGCCTGGGACCTGGGGCAGCCTGGAGCCCAACCACATTGCCAGGAAGGAAAAACTGGCAAACTCAGTCCTTGGCCCCATGCTCAACAGGTTCCCTGTATTTTCTCATTTAATCCTCAGAGACTCTCTATTGAGATGAAAATGCCTGGTTCAAACCAGTTTAAGCTAACAAGGAATGATTGGCTCATGGAGCTAAAAGGTTTAGCAGTATAATTAGTTTCAAGCCCAGCTGGATGCAGGGGCTGGAAGGTGTCATCATGCCCCATCTCTCTGACTGTCATTTAGAAGCTGAATCTCACTCAGTGTTGCTGAATCTCAGTGCTTTTCATCACCCCAAAGGGCACTCTCTGCATTATGGCTAAGATGGCCACCCGCAGCCAGAATGTACCCCAGCCTTTGCAGCAATCCCAGCAAAACAGATGGTTCTTTTTTCCTTTTGGAGACAGAGAGAGAGAGAGAGGGAGAGAGAGAGAATGCATGTGCAAGTGGTGAGAGAGGCAGAGGGAGAAGAGAGAGAATCTTACATAGGCTCCATGCTCA
This sequence comes from Vulpes lagopus, assembly GCF_018345385.1. NCBI lineage: Eukaryota > Metazoa > Chordata > Mammalia > Carnivora > Canidae > Vulpes > Vulpes lagopus. The sequence goes on from NC_054825.1 coordinate 7,504,166, forward strand.
GTGCAGAGCCCCACATGGGGCTCGATCTCATGACCCTGAGATCATAACCTGAGCCGAAATTAAGAGTTGGATGCTTAACCGACTGAGCCTCCCAGGTGTCCCCCAGATGGTCCTCTTTTTTTAAGTTTAAAGATTTTATTTATTTCTTTGAGGAGGGAGGGGAGAGAGTGAGAGAGAGCATGAGCGCAAGCAGGGGAGGAACAGAGGCAGAAGGAGAGGGAGAAGCATACTCCCCACTGAGCAGAGAGCCTGACAAGGTGCTCGATCTCTGGACTCTGAGATCATAACCTGAGCCAAAGGCAGACGTTTAGCCAACTGAGTCCCCCAGGCGCCCCCCCAGATGGTCCTTTTTTTTTTTTTTTTAACATTTATTTATTTATTCATGATAGAGAGAGAGAGAGAGAGAGGCAGAGACACAGGCAGAGGGAGAAGCAGGCTCCATGCAGGGAACCCGACGCGGGACTCGATCCCAAGACTCCAGGATCACGCCCTGGGCCAAAGGTAGGTGCTAAACTGCTGAGCCACCCAGGGATCCCCAAGATGGTCTTTTTTAACCAGAAAAATCCTGGGGAATCTTAATGAGCCTGGTGACCCATGCCCATCCTCAACAAGTCATGAATGAATTTACTCCAAGAAAAATGGACTCCATCTCCAGGAGACGGAGTCGGGTTGCTGGGCAGACAGGAAATTCTGAATGTCTACTACAAATCTCCAGTGTTATTATCTTCACTTTACAGATAAAGCCAAGGTTCGGAGAGGCTAAGTTACTTACCCAAGAACACACTTACCAAGCCACCGAGGACCTGGGATCCTAACCTAGGCTGGCAGCTGCCAAAGCTCATGCTCAGACCACTTTCTTACACCACTTCTATTAGTCTGCTTGGGCTTTGGTAACAAAATGTCATAAGCTGGAGGGCTTAGTCAACAGAAATTAATTTTCTCACGGTTCTGGAGGCTGGAAAGTCCCAGAACAAGCCCTGGCAGAATCGGTTTCCAGTGAGAGCCCTCTTCCTGGTTTGCAGCTAATGCTTTCTGTGTCCTCATGTGGAAGGAAGAGAGATGTCTGTCTCCTTCTTCTTGCAAAACCACTGGCCCTACCAGATTAGGTGGCACCATCGTGACCTCGCCTAACCTTAAGCACCTCATAAAGGCCCTATCTGCAAATACAGTCACAGTGGGAATTAGAGCCTCAACATCTGAATTTTTGGCAGGGGATGGGGCACAGTTCAGTCTACAGGGCCGCTCGTTGGAAAGAGGAGCGAGCCAGCAGCCCAGTCTTGAATGCAAGAGGTCAGACCCTGGCCCACTCCCAAACCCTCCCACCAGCATCCCAGAGCCAGAGCGGCTGCAAGCAAAAGCCGGCAGACTGTGTGCACTAAACTGTGCGTCAATCAGAGAGCTTAGTTGCAAGCAGCTGAGGCTAATTTTGCTCATTAAAGCAAACCAGAAATGCATTAAGTGCTATGGAGCAGCTCACAGGACGGGCCAGACGACTAGGTCTGGAGGCTGTGCAGCCGGGGACAGTGTTCCAAATCACTCTGCTGAGCTGCCCCGGGAAGACACCTGGGAGAGTGGGAACTGACACCTCCCTGCGTGCTAGTGACCCCGGTAGTGAATGGGCTGGCCATCGCTGCTTGAACCCAACCCTGGAAGCCTCTAGAACTGACACGTGGGTATCTCCGCTACCCTCGACCTCCCTGGCGTGGTGTCCAGACTCTGTGTCCCTGGCTTCCCTGGGCATCTAATTAACAAAACTTTTTTTTTTTTTTTAAAAGATTTATTTATGAGAGAGAGAGAGAGAGAGAGAGAGGCAGAGAAGCAGATCCCATGCTGAGAATGGAGCCTGATGTAGGGCTTGATCCCAGGATCCTGAGATCATGACCTGAGTCGAAGTTAAGAGTTGGATGTTTAAACGACTGAGCCATCCAGGTGACAGAACTCATCAAATGTCTGTCCCCCTGGCTGCAAGGGAGGCTGGGAAGGCAGGGGCTTCTGGCATTGGGAAGTGTCTATAATGGGATGGGGTCTCTGCCTTTCTTCAAGCTTCATGAATTAGGAAAGGAGCGGAGCATACAAGGATGCTGGGTGGCCAAAAAGTGACCCTGATCAGAGCAGCAGAGCCACTAGGAGGTAATACATGGGTGTGTGTGTACATATCTCTATCTCTATCTGTATCGAAATCTATCTCTGTGTATATATATCCATCTCTGGGTCTCTGGTCCCCCTGTTTTGGCCTCATCCCCCCCACAGTGAGAGGCTTTCCCAGAAGGCATGTGACCCAGTTGGTGGCCAGCAGGATGCAGGCCAGATCTCTTGGGAATCTGTTAACCAAACCCGTCTGTCTCAGAGCAGGTCCATGGCCAAACACCAATGCCCTGTGCTGGTCTAGAAACATCCACCAGACCCTATTTTCTGTGTGGTCAGAGTGAGCAGCATCTCCTTAGCTCTGCCTCCCCAGGCCCCCTCTAAGTTTTCATTAGGCTTATTAATAAATTATGGCCACATCCCCCTGCCCATAAAGTCGACTTGTTATATTTATAGCTCTTGGAAAACTCCCTGCCCAAACCCTCCAAGCCCCCACCCCACCAGAGCCCCTGCCTGGCCCACGGTGCTCCTTTCCCAGAGCCACTATTTGTGCCTGGCTCCGACGGGGCGCTATGGCATCTGCGGGCACATGCAGGTACTTGGTGATGGGTGACCGCCTCCACCCAAACAGGTCCAATTTTGTCAGAAAGCAGCTTAAAACCACCCTTGGAGAAGGAAATGTGTTTCATTTAGGGGAAACAGGAAGAGTCTGTTGCTGTTTAAAGTTATGTATTTTTTCATCTCCTTTTTTTTCCCCCTAAGCCCTTCACAGGAAGCAGAATGGGATTATCTGAAGCCTGTTTTTCTACACACCAGGAGCAGAATTCAGAACAATTTTGCTCTGACCCAAAGAGACACTTCTGGAAGATTCTCAGGGTGCAGAGTCCTAGCTGGAATCGCTCCCACATGAGGGGGGTGGGAGAGCCAATGTATGAGTTTCCCTTTGCTGCTGTAACAAATACCACACATGCGGTGGCTTAACACAACACAGTGTATTAATTTGCCCTTCTGGAAGTCAGAAGTCTAGAATCAGTCTCACAGGGCTAGGGTCAAGGTGTGGGCTGCGCTGTTGCCTGGTGGGGGCTCCTGGGGAGAAGCCCATTCCTTGCCCTTCCAGCTCCTCAAGGCCACGCGTGTTCCTCAGACCATGGCCCCTCCCTCCGTTTGCAAAGCCCAGCACTGACCTCTGCTTCCGTCATCGCTTCTCTGACTCTGGCCTTGCTGCCTCCCTCTCCCAAGGGCCTTTGTGATTCCATCGGGCCCACCAGATACTCCAGGATGGGTGGCTGAGAGTGCGGATGCTGGCCACGGGGCCACCCACCTTCTAGACCCGCTCGTCATCTGCCTGAGGTCACACAGCCAGCAAGTCCCTCAGCCTTTCTGCATCTCAGTCCTTTTGGGCAAACCATTCTCTCAAAGGGTATTTATGAGGATAAAATAGAATTCTCTAAGAATAGTGGTAAGGGTTGGCTATGTGGTAGCTGTTACTGTCACCTATAGGGCAGAGCTCCCAGGCGCAGAGGCTCCGAGCTGGGTGCTGTGGCCACAGGAGGCCTCAGCTCCTGGCTGCCTTGCTCAGGCTCCTACACATGCGCTATGCTTCTCTTTGTTCCTCTCTCTTAGCCAACCCTACTCGTCATTCTAGGCCTGACTCCGACATTGCCACCTCCAGGAAGCCCTCTTTGACCATGCCAGGCGGAGCTGGCCTCTCCTTCCCGATGTTGGCACCTTCCTTGCCTCTCAGGAGGGGTGGATGTGGGGGAGGACGGAGCCAGCGTTACCCGCTGCAGGTCTGCGGTGCGGTCCTCGGCCCATCACCGACCAGTATGTGTCCTTGGGCTGTGGCGAACCTGCTCGCTTGCCTGTGGTGACACGTGGCTGAGGATGCCAGGCTTGCTCCCCAAGGGGCCCGACTGAGATCATGCCTGCCAAGCGCCCCCCTCCGGGGACTCGCACATGTGAAGTTCTCAGGGACTGGTAGCTACACACAAGGGGCTCTCACCGTCACGGGAGACCGGAGTCAGAGCCCCGACCCTCTGCTTTGGGCTGGAAGCTCCTCAGCATAAGGGCTTAGCTCACGCACGCAGGACCCTGGTCGCGCCGTCTTTGATTGCCAAGGACGGGACAGCAAATTCATGACTATGAAGCACGTGAGCTGATTGAAACCAGGGGGTGGTTTGGGGGAGCGGAAGCTGTTTCCAGGGTCCTTGGTATTGTTGGGGGGCAGCAGCTCAGAGGTCCTGCCTTGATGGCTTTTGTGTCCACTGGGACCATGTTTAAACACTGGTGGGGTGGTGGTGGTGGGGGGGTGGGTTTCACAGGAATCCAGTTATGATGCGGGGGCCCTGTTCCTGGCCTGTGGAGGTGAAGGTTCCTGTGGGGCTCAGCCCGGTGGCTGCACGTAATGAGGAGGGGGAGGGCTCTGAGCCCTGTATGGGGTGTGTGGGGGTGAATGCCCCTTCGTGCCTTCATCACGGGGTCCTTGTGCTGACCTGCCTCTTTGCCCCCATTGTCTGGGCACCCGGCCCCAGGAGCTGAATGCTGTCCCGAAGTGGTTCTGGGTCCGTAAATGTCATGGAAAAATCCCCGGGGAACAAGACCACTTTATGCTGCTGGTGACTCCTGCCCAGGCCATGAAGTTTGTCCTGGTGCAGGGTTGGGGCCTGCGATGGCCCAGCCCCCAGGCTTTGGGTAATCACCTAATTAGGGCTCCGGTGTCCCTGGGCCTGGTGCTGCTGTCCCTGGCGACCCGGCAGAGCTCTCGGACTCCTGGGGCTTGGAGCCAGAGGACTCTGATTTATGTTGTTTGGTACCTTCTGCCCCCCTTTTCCTGTGCGTTTTCTCCTCCTGCTTCTTTCCTTTCTTTTTTTTTTTTTTAAGATTTTATTTATTTATTAGAGAGAGAGAGAGAGGGAGAGAGAGAGAGAAAGCAAGCGCAACGGAGCCTGATGCAAGGCTCTATACCAGGAGCCCGGGATCATGACCCTGAGCCTCAGGCAAATGCTTAACCCACTGAGCCACCCAGGCGCCCTATTCCTCCTGTGTCTCACTTCCAACCCTTAGAAGAGCCGTCTCTTACTGGGTTCTGCTCTCCTGTCTCCCTTAGACCTCTTTCCCAGCTGCAAGCTCCAACTCCTAATTCCTCAAGGAAGAGCTGTGACCTTGACACGGAATGGGAGGCGAGTGTCTATGGGGGCTGTGCAGGGGGGCTGTGCAGGGAGTGCTCAGAGTCTCTCTCCTCTCAAGATTGGACCCAGGCATGGAGCGGAGGGTGGTTGGTGTGGAGGAAAGAGTCCAGACTCTGATGCCGAGGTGGAGGGTCCAGAAGGTCTGATTGTGTGACCCTGGCCATGTGCCTACCCTCTCTGAGCCAACTTCCTTATCTGGAATTGGAGAAAATGACAAAAATCTCTATGCAGCTTGCCTCCCAGGGCTGTCCTAAGGGCCAGGTGGGAGGGAGGGGCTGTGGGCAGGTCTGGCTCCATGGCATCTGACCCGTGCAGGTGCACGGGGCCCCAAGCTCTGAGGAACATGAACTTGGTTTCATGTTCTCCTGCTGCCACTTTGAAATTCTTAGTCATTTGGAACAAGGGCTGGCATTTGCATTTTGCACTGGGCCCTGAAAATTCTGTAGCTGCTCCTGGCTAAAAGGATGCTTTATTGACGGCAGGGTGCTCTCCAGACAGAAGGCCAGGGGAGCTGGAGCAAGAGCAGAGTGAGCCAGTGGGACAAGCAAGTGGTCGGAAACCAGGTCTGAGCATAATGGCATAGTGGGTGTGTGTGGGGCGTGTGGACAGCATAGGGCCCTGGGGGTTATTGTCAGAGCTTTGTCTCTGCTTAGAGAAATAGGAAGGCACTAGATGGTTTGAACACAGGAGTGACATTATCTGTCCTAAATCATAGAAAGATTGACTTGGCTGCTGTGCTGGGAAGAGACTCCAAGGGTAGAAGTGGGGAGAGCAGCCAGGGGGCCGATGAGGAACCAGGAGAAAGATGCTAGTGACTCAGACTCACCTGGCAGCAGTGGTGCTGGAGGGAAGGGGCAGGATTCAGGAATGTTCTCAAGGCAGAGCCATCAGGACTTGTGATGCCCTAGATGTCATCCAGGGGTTCTGGCGTGAAGACTGGGAGGGTGGAGGTGTTGTCCGCTGGGCTGGGGAAGGCTGTGGGTGCTGGGTCTGGGGGCAGGGCGGGAGGTGGCTTGGTGGGCTGGGTGTGAGATGTCCTGGTAGGAAAATCTCCAAAGAGAGCAGCTCACAATTCCTCCCCTCCGCCCCTCCACACCACTTGGCCATTACTTCCCCGGCCCCCTCATCCTTGAACCAGGGCTGGTCCTGTAACCCGCTTGGATCAGAGGAGCGTGGGGAACTCATCCCAGGTCGGTCCCGGCCTCACCTTGACAAGGCCTGGCAGTTCCTGCTCTTGTTTTCTTGGAACTTGGCTACCCCGCAGGAAGGAAGCCGCAGGAGCTAAAGGGAGAAGCCGGTGGGTGGCTGTGGGGTGCCGAGCAGCACACCCACTGGGTGACCCACCAGGCAGGGGAGAGAGGACTTCCCCCGGGTCCAGTGGAGCTCGCTGGGAATGCAGCCCCGGGCCACCCCAGCCCACGGCGTCGGGAGCAGAAGAACTGCCCAGAGGGGTCCGGCCCAAAGTCCCGACCAACAAAATCATGAGAAAGAACAAATGGTTCTTTTGGGTCTCTAAGTTTTGAGGTATTTGTTATGCAGCAATAGATGAGGGGCGCAGGTCTCTGTTGGACACCTAAGGGGAAGGAGGTTGTGTGGGCAGCTGGATGTAGGAGCCTGAAGTCCAGGATGGAGGTCCCAGCTGGAAGTGTTGACTTGGGAATTTCCAACAAAGGTGACATTAAAGTCCTGGGACTGGGTGAGATGAATGGGGCCGAGGGTGGAGAGAGAGAAGAGGATGAGGGACTGAGCCCCAGGAAGGGGGGGGGTAGGGCTGTCAAGGGGGGTGAGCTGGGTGTGCTGGGGCCAAAGGCAGGGCCACTCTCTGCTACTGATGTTCCTTCTTCTCCTTTCCTCCCCCTCCTCCTCCTCCTCCTCCTCCTCCTCCTCCTCCTCCTTCTTCTTCTTTTCTTCCTTTGATTTTATTTATTGATTCATGAGAGACACAGAGAGAGGCAGGGACACAGAGGGAGAAGCAGGCTCCATGCAGGGAGCCGGATGTGGGACTCAATCCCAGGACTCTGGTATCATGACCTGAGCCAAAGGCAGACACTCAACCCACTGAGCCATCCAGGCCCCCCTGTCTTTTGGCATCTTGTTCAAGAAACTCTTCCTGACTTTGAGACCATAAAGCTTTTTCTCTTTTTTTTCTATTAGCTTTACAGTTTAACTTACATATTTTAATCCTTAAACTATGTATGTGTGTGATTATAGTATATTATGCTATCATGTGATATTATATATACATACGTAATAGCTCCCATTTTTATGTTCTTGTCTCCATGGAGTTTTTTTAATTTTTATTTTTAAAATATTTATTCATGAGAGACAGAGAGAGAGAGAGAGAGAATGAGAGAGAGAGGCAGAGACATAGGCAGAGGGAGAAGCAGGCTCTATGCGGAGAGCCTGACGCAGGACTCGATCCCAGGACCCCAGGATCATGCCCTGGGCGGAAGGCAGGCGCTAAACTGCTCAGCCACTCAGAGATCCCCTCCTTTTTATTTAAAGTAGGCTCCACGCCTAATGTGACGCTCGAACTCATGACCCTGAGATCAGGAGTCAGTTGCTCTACCAAACTGAGCCAGCCAGGCACCTCTCATAGTTTTATCTTTATGTATAATAATGAAGACTTGCCGGATACCATTGATAGTCACATCTAAAGAGCTTTAGTGTTTTTTTGTTTTCTTTCTTCATAACCTGTACTGAGAATCTGAAGTATTTCTATTTCCAAAGGAAGAAAATATCCAGGGCAAATACTTTTCTTTGTACCTCCTTTGTCTCCTGCTTTCCCGATGCTAATTTCTTGGAATTGGATGGCAATTGTTCATTTGGAGGAGTTTACCTCCCCATTTTGAGCAGCCGAATGCTCCACTAGCTTATCTCCCCTTTGGAGCTGTCTGATTATTTGCTTGCTTAATTCGGTGTAAGGATTTCAAGAATCTGCCTTTCATTTTGCACTTGCTGCTTTCAACTGCTCTTCCATGCAGGAGAAGTTTGAATTACATAAGTACTTAATATGTATTCAACATTGAAAAATATTGTCAGTGTATGTTGAAATTCTAAAACAGGCTGCGATATTCAGACCAATGATTGTCAAATGGGCAAATAATTTTTAGGTGGTAAATGAGGTCACTGAGTCAGGGTGTGGATGAAATGTCGGGCCCCATTTGGGGTAGAGTCTGACCTAGTGGAAACCCGCATCTGCTTTACATAGCGAGCTAATATCCCCGTCCTAATTTCTTGAAGAATTCATTTTTCCTCCCCGATTTCTGATGCCACTGCCATCTTTGTGGTATAATTTTGGAATTTCTGTTCTGTTTCTTTGATCATCTGATCTGTTCCCTTGCCAAAACCACTTCTTTGATCTTTTAGCCATTCATGAATCTTTATTTGTCATATGAATTTTCACGTCAATTTGTAAAGTTCCTGAAAATGAATTGCTGTGACTTTGACTGGATTGTTTTAAATTTGCAGATGAGCTTGAGGAGCATTGTCCTTGGCAATGTTAAGCTGTGCCATCCGTGAATAGGGCACATCTCCCCCTTTTCTCACACATTCTTTTGTGCCTTTACTAAATACAAAAGTTTCTCCATAGAGATCTTGTGCGTTCTCTAATAGGCTGATTCCTAGACACCGTGTATTTTTTGTTGCTATGATGCTATTCTATTTTTGGTTACATTTTTTCAATGAGTTTTTGCTGGAACAGAGCAATGCTGTTGTTTTAGGTGTGTTGATCATGTATCTGGCAACCATAGCGAGTACTCCCATAGTTTTAATAGTCTTGTCTGTTGATTCTCTTCGGTTTTTACTTTCCTGTATGACTTGATCTATTCAACTTTTCTATTTCCTCTTGAGCCAGTTTTGGCACTTCATGTTTTTTTTTTCTAGAAACATATCCATTTAATGCATTTTAAAGTATTGGCTTATGGTTGTGATAATATCCCTCAAATGTTCAATTTATAGCTGTTTGCTCTGACTGGTTTGCTGTTTGCATTTTATGCCTTGTACATTTGTACTTTAATTGTGTTCATTATCTCTGTTTTGGTCTCGATTTTATTGAATTCTGTTCCATCTGTTTACTTAGGTCTTTCTAATGCCTTGAATGATGTTTGTTGGCCCCTTTTTTTCTAGCCCTTTGAGCTAAACTAATTTGTTTTCTAATTAATATATTCACGGCTTTGAATTTTCCTCAAAGAGCAGCTTTAGCCATGATGCTTGAATTTTTACATGTTCATTATTATTTGGCTTTGTTGGGGGTACTTTTGGCTATTCAATATTCTAAATGATTTCCCCTATTCCTGTTACCTCCAATTTTTAAAGTGATGGTCTTTTAACTTTCACACTTCAAAAACAGTTATCTTCAACTTGCAAACAACCTGCCAGAGGTATAACCTGATGTGGGAAACAAAAGGAAAGAAAGAATGAAATTTCCTTACTATTTACAGCCCACTACTTACAGGTCCTTGTACAGAGTGACCTTCCTCTAGAAACTCAGCTGCCTGGATGTTAATACTTTGCTAAAAGCAAAAGACAATCCTAGCCTGAACCCCAGAATTCTTAAACATAAAAATTCCTTTGGAAACTTCCTTTATCTCTACCTCCCAAGACGCATGTTGGCAATCCCTCTAAGCATATGATCCACCTGAAGGGTTTTCATAACTAAGGGCTTATTAGACAGTAATAAATGACCTTTCCTTAATGATCGGTAGCCCCCTCAAGGTCCTGGAAACCTTGCTTCCAAAATTCTTTAGAGACTTACGCTGTTCCTAACCTCCTCCTAATTTGAAAATATATAATCAGCCACTCCTATGACCCCAGTTCAGCTCTTATCTGCCACGAGTCCTGTCACCATGCTTTAATAAAACTACCTTTTTGCACTGAAGATGTCTCAAGAGTTCTTTCTTGGCTGCCAGCCTGGGGCCCCAACAATTTCTACATCATAACCAACCAACCCAAAGGTAAGCATAGCCAGGGGAAGTGGCTGAAGCAGAGTAGTGACAGCATCACAGGAGCCCCTGAATCCTGACAGTAAACTCACCTCCCCCCATTAATCCAGGGTGTGGAGGGGTTCTGTTACTTCCAGCAGAAAAATGTCAGTCTGGGTTGGGGAAAGGCTATAGATCACTGAGTCCGTATGTGCCTGGAGCATCAGTGGGGGCCCAGGGCAGCCTATCAGGTCAGATTCAGGGTCAGCCTGGTGGAGCCTCCAGGGAGAGGGGTGATGCAGGACACCCTGCAGGTGTGCCCTGGGGCCCACAAGGCCTTAGTGGGAGGAGAACTCCATGTGTGGGCTGGGCTGGAGGGTCACAAATCTCCAGTGAAGCTCATTTGAGGAGGACACCGTGTGTGTGTGTGTGTGTGTGTGTGTGTGTGTGTGCGTGTGTGTTTAAGATATTTATTTAGAGAGCAAGGGGGAGGGGCAGAGGGAGAGAGAGAATCTCTAGCAGGCTCCCTACTGCATGAGGAGCCTGACGCAGGGCTCTATCTCAGGACCCCGAGATCAGGACCTGAGCTGAAACCAAGAGTCAGATGCTTAACTGGCTGAGCCATCTATGTGCCCTGGACATATGTGTTAATCACAGCAACACCAGCCTCGAAATCCCTGCATAAGGCTAGTTCTGTGCCAACCACTGTACTAAGCACATTACAGGTATTACGACATGTGATCTTCACAACTGTCCACATTGTGGGTGCTATGATCCTCAGGTGCAAAAGCTGAGGACCAGAGAGGTTACAAAAGTGCCCAAGATGATCAGCTAGCAAGGAATAGGGTTGGGATCAAACCCAGAGGTCAGAGTCAGCTGGCCCTGGTCCCTGCTCATAGCCACTGTGCTGTCCTGCTTCTTGCAAAGGGACTGAGCAAAGCCTCAATGCCTTTGGCAGAGCAGGGGGTCCCCCAGCTGCTCCTATGATGAGTTCAGGTCCTGGTTGCCCTTACTGGTCCCCATAGCAGGGGCTGATACTTGGATTCCTAGCTGGATGGAGTGGTTTCCTCTTAAGAAAGCTGGTTGTTTTCTACTTATTTTGGCCTTGAAAGAAGGGGGAATGACGCTCCTGATACTTGACACGTCACATGCTGTTCAGGAATCCAGCTTATATCAGAGAGCTTAACTCAGACTGGCTTCAGCAAAACATGGGATCTTATTGGTGCTCAACTGTGTCAGGAATGGTCTGATCCAGGGCTCAAATGATATAACCAGGGCCTAGCTTCTCTCTCTTCCTTTCTTGGCTCTGCTCCCTTGGTGTTGGCATATTTTCAGGTGGATTCTCTCTTCAGGGACACAGAATGGCTGCCTGGGGCTACCTCCATTCTTATTTGTGTCCAGTGGGAAAAGTCCTGTCTCTTCTAAGTTGCTTTCTTAAAGAAGAAGGGGTCTCGCTCGTTTTGATTGGCTGAGGTACCCATTCCCGAATCAATCACTGAGTCCAGGGAAAATGGAATTTGCTGATTGGCTTGTGAAATAAGCCCCATCCCTGGATAGGGAGAAGACCAGGAAGGCATCCTCCGTGGAGCAGGTCTAAGTAATGGCTAATTAATGGTTGGCGCTAAGAACCTGGAGCCAGCGGTGCTTTGCTTTACACACACATTTCCAAGTGCAGGAGTTTGGGTTTTGAGTTGGTGCATTTGTCTGTTTGGTTTGCTTATAGCCCTTGTTTTTGCTTCTTTGTTCTTTAAGCTGCAAAACCGTTTTGAACCAGGATTTAGGTAGGAGTCCAAAACAAAGCAGATGTGATCAAGACAGATGAGATAGGAATTAGTGTTTGTTCTCTTGCATTTCCTTCCCTCCCCTGTGCTAAGACGTCTCAGGCAGCTGTGTTCTCTAGTCTCGGGGCCACTGGTTGCCTGAAGACCATGCCTGTCCCTGGCCTGTTGTGCTCACTGAAGGACTGTGGGGCAGGAGGGGCAGCGGCTGTGGGAGGAGGGGCCGGGAAAGACCGTCCTCTGTTTGCCCTCTCCGCACCTCCCACCTGCTCTGGGCCCCCGCGAGGCCTCAGTGGTCTCCTGGCCCCTGGCTTCCAGTTGGTTTGGCCTGTGGGAGGGAGGCACCAGCAGAAGATGCAGGAGGAAGGACAGAAGGTGAGTGGTTATTCCCAGGATTTCTCCCTCTGGGGCCTGGGAGGGTCTTAGCTGCTGTGGCATGTTCTGGAAAGCATGACCTCCTCTCGCCCCTTTGGTGGGCTTGAGTACTCTACTGGTTTTTCTACTCTCGGCCTACATCTTTAGGAGCCTCACTCAAATCACCCAATTTGGTGGGTCAGTCTCCGGTCAGGCCCCCGACTGATGCAGGGATGGCACATGGGGTCCCGACAGCAGTGGGCACCCAGGCCCCATCCTGCAGTGTCCCGAGAGGTGGCAGGGCCTTGGGCAGTGACCGACTTGTACCTCTGATCTCCGATCTCTCCCAGCTTTGACGAAGATGCCCCTTTCAATTTGCTTTTGAAAACTATGAAGTGTCATTTCTTGGTGCCTCCGTCAGTGGGGTACAGTCCACACGGAACCAAGTGTGGACCACCTGGTAAAAGCGGGGTGTGGGGATGATGTGCTGTGTCCAGACCTCCTTCCCCTTCTCTCCTGCGGGCCCTCGTGGACTCTCGGGGACTGAGTCCCAGGAGGGCCCAGAAGGGCACCCACAACTCATGTCTGCCTTTCATGCCAGGAAGTCAAGCTGTCAATTACTTCCTGCTATTTCGTCCTCTTGTCACTAGGACATTTTTTCTCCCTCATTTCTGAAATAACACAGGCTCATTACTGAAAACTGGCAACTATGGAGAAAGATAAAGAAGGAACGACCGACCGTTCATTGCCCACCCGTCAGCGAGAGCTGCCATCAGCGTGTGCACCCAGCCTTACGTTATGTTTCTGGATGTTTATACACGTCCAGGTTATATTTTGAAGATAAAACTTGCATCCTCCTCCACACACTGTTTCATTTGCTTTTTCACATAGTAATAGAAGGGGAATATTTTCTCATTATCCCAATCATTAAGTTTATGGCTAGATCATATTCCGTCTTACTAACGGGCCACGATAGGTGAGCTATTTTAATTTCTTTGGTCAAACAGAAGGCTTTAGTAGAATTAATTAGTTCACTCATTCATCCCACGTGCACTCACTGAATACCTGCACCGTGCAGATGGGGGACCTGATGTCCCCGGTGCTGACCGCGGGCTTCCGTGGCCCAGGCCTCGGACGGGAGCCCTCGATGCCCAGAGGTGCACCCAGAGCCTGGCTAGCAGCTTCGGCTTCTAACTCCCGGAGACCGTTCCAGGAAAGCCTTGGCCTTCTGAACTCTACTGTAAACAATCGTGGGCAATAATGAGAGAGAGATGAGCCTTCTTCTTCTATGCGATCTTAGAAAACCATAAAAACTTCACTGTAAAAAAATTAATAAAGAGCAACATGATGATTCATCCACCACCAGAGTTTACACTTCCGATTTCTATCCCACAGCTGCCTCCCCTGAGAAAATAAAATATGCTTCTAATTAGCTGAGCTTTTAAAAAGAAAGCTGAGCGCTGGGCTTTTTAAGGCTGTTCGGTGCGGGGAACGGGCTGGGCTGTCCGGGTTCCTGGGCCACCGAGGCGCGAGGGGGCCTGTCTTGGGGAGGTGCCAAGGGGACACAGCGCCGTTCTGCCCGCTGGCCACCTGCTGGTCACCCTCATGGACCTCATGGGGTCGTATTACTTTCATAAGATGCGTGCAGTGCTACACTCCCAAGGAACATGCTACTTCTCCTAGCTCTGCTCCCTCTGCCTGGAAGCATCGTGGTCTAGGAGCTGGGACCCAGGGCATGTCTGAGCCTCAGTTCCTGCATCTGAGAAATGGGCATAATAGCAGCTACTGAGAAGTGCCGCAGTGAGAATGAGATGACATGTCGGTGCCCTGAGATCCTAATTCCTTTCCACCTCCCCTCTGTCTTGCCTATGAGAGCTCCCTCTGAGCCTTTGACCCCTGTCTTGGTTTGACCCCCACCCCCATCTTTTCTGCCTTGCCTTCCAGAAGAAACCAGGGTTGAGGGATTGTGTGTTTGGGAGTGGAGACCTGAGCCAGGGAGGGAGGTTTCCTGAGGGGTGAGGTTGCTGAGGCCCACCCATAGCTGGTTGAGCACTACCCCCCAGGGACCCCCAATTCCCACAGTGCCCTGGGCTCATGGCCTGGTGGTGGGGTGGGTTCAGTGGCCCTGGGCACTCTCAGCAGCTGGTGCTGCAGTGCTGGGGGGTGAGGGTCTGGGTACTCCCTTGACTGGCTCAGGGCTGGCTGCAGTCGTGTTTGGTGTAGCAGTGCGGCTGACGGAGAGCCTGGGACAGCCCCTGGGGACCCCAGGAGCTAGGTGGAGGAGACCGTGGAGCCCCAGGCCTGCTCTCTCCGTTTCCCACAGCCTGTGGATTAGATTCCTTCCACTGTCTTTAGCTCCTCTTGGATAATTTGCCCATTTCAGCAGAGCTCAGGAGCAGCAGGAAAAAGATTCCGGTTTCCTCCCTGGGGTTGGTGTCAGTGGGTGAGAGCTGGGTGGCCTGGCCACCCGCCTGCTTTCTCCAGGCTGCAGGGCACCAGGGGGGCCTTAGGGCGCAGCTGGGGACACAGTGAGTAGGCACACCTGACACGCAGTCCCTGCTGGGTGAGGCCTGTGGGCCTCCTCTTCTCCCCCCGCCCTGCCCTGTGCTGCCTCTGGGGCTGGCCTCTGGGGTGGGCACTGGCTGGAAGCCTTGAGAAATCATCCTGGTGTGGGTGGGCAAGGTCCTCAGGGTGGGGGCTTAGGGCCTTCCTAGGCTGCCAAGCCTCAGGCTGGGCAAGGTGCTGCCTTCCTTGCTGGCCTGCTTTTGGGGACAGCAGTCTGATGCCCAGAGGAGGAGCTGGAGGCTGCGGGGTTCCCGAAGCCGAGACGGTGAAGCTGAGATGGTGAGAGGAGGGTCAAGGCCGGACCACGAGAGAACCCCGACATTTAAGGGGCAGTGCTAGGGAGGTGGCCGAAGAGACTAGGAGGGAGCGGCTGGCGGGGAAAGAGATGAGGAGTCTGCCACGGCCTGGAAACCCAGGAGGAGTAATTTCCAGAACTCAGGGCAGCAGGTGTCCACAAACTGTGAACTGAAGTTGTTCTGGTCACTTTACAGGCGTGCTTGGGACCAACCAGCAGCCTCTTGGTTTCTGGGGTGTTGTAGCAACCCAGACCCTGTTTCTGCCCGGCCCGGGGAGGCCCAAAGGCCCGTGACGTTCTTGGTCAGAAGCTGCGTGCACAGGTCTCCTCCACCCTGCAGGGCTCTGAGCAGGGCTCCAAGCAGGCCAGCAGCCCCCAAGGAGTCAGGGCCGTCAGGACAGACGGGGTGACAGGGATGCCTTGTTCCGGCAGCTGCAGGGAGCCCAGAACCGGCCAGGCTTTCTCTTGTTGAGAGGACACCCGAGGCCAGAAGGAGGGTAGGAGAGGGACAGTCCTGAGGGCCCGAGGTGGCAAAGCTGGGGACGGGGACTGTGACCACGTTGGGGCAGGAGACAGAGCGGAGGAGCAGGTGGGAGGGGCAGCCCGCGGGCCACAGCTGCCGAGAGCTGTTTCAGCCCCATCCTGGCCACAGGCTGACAAGAGCCGGAGCCAGCTGTGCATCACGCCTGGCCTCTTCTTGCCAAGGGGGGCGGTTTGCAGGAAGACCATTCCTGTCGTTACCTAGGACCTCCCCCTGCCCCGGCTCCTAGGAGTTTGGGAGTCGAGGGCATCCTACTGAGGTCACACGTGGTGCTGCCTGAGCCAGGCTCGAGGCTGGGAGTGAGTGTGTCCGTGCATGCGTGTGTGCGTGTGCGTGCGTGTGCATGTGTAGACAGAGGTAAACCCAGCTGTCAGGCGGGGGGCGGGGGCTCCCCTGCAGAACCAGGACATGGCAAAGCTGACGACTGTTTCTGAGGCCACTCCAGTGAGCCCCGTGCCTGACTGGCACCCACTCATCTCTGCTTCTCCGCTGGGCACTGATAACGAATGTGTGTTATCAGGTGTGTGCCCGAGAGGGACTGAGAGGACACGAATGTCCTTGGGGCCCCTGGAAAAGGGGGAAGAGGAGGACGAGGAGAAGGAGGAGGAGGAGGAGGAGGAGACATAGCAGAAATTTCCCAGCATATCTTGCCAATACTTGGAAGAACTTTCCCTTTACAGAATAATTAATTCTGTAGCTATTTTTAGATCTGCATTTATCATCCCCATTTTACAGATGAGGGGATGAGGCAGAGAGAGGTAAAGGGACTTACCCCGGGTCACCCCAGCCAGGAAGAGTTTGAGCTGGGGTTTGAGCCCGAGGGGTTGGGAGCTGTCCTGCTGTCCAGGGTAGATTTGGCTCCCTCCCACGCCAGACGGCTGCTCGCACCGCAGAGTGTACAACGTCCACTTTTGTTCCCAGTCGATGCCTGGAGCTCAGGAGCAATCTTCAGGACTAATTAAGTCCTGTGCTCAGACTCCAGAGCTTGGACTCTGCTCTGAGTGGGCCAGGTTGGCCTCAGGGTGAGGATAGATGGCCAGCAGGGCCATTCCTGGGCCGAGCGTCCCTGCGTGGGGATCAGTCCTGGGTACCACTTGAGGGGCTAGATCACTGGGGTTCGAATCTTTGCTCCACCACATCTAGTTGCATGATCTTGGGTAGGTCACCAAACTGCTGTGCCTCAGTTTCCCCATCTGTAGCTCCCTTGTAGAGTGGCAGAGAGAAATAAATGCATCACCTGTGAAGGGCTGGGCCCGGAGCCCGCAGTAGGTGTGAACACACTCAGTCTCAGCTGTCATCCCACCTTGAGCCTGGGGACCCCCGGTTTTGCAGCTGGAGCGGCTGTGGTCCTGCCTTAGCCAGGCGGCCCCACTCTGCAGCCCCTGGCACAGCGCGTTTTTGGAGAGGTCTTTCCTGAGAACTTTCCCTGTTATTTCTTTGCCAGCTCGCCCTCTTTGTCTCCTTTAGAGCACTTATCACAGCTGGTAACGATTTTGTTGGTCATTTTACCTGGCCTTTGTCTATCTAGAGATCTAGAGGAGAGGGACCTTTTAGGCATCTTTCACAGCAGAGTCCTCAGCTTTTGGACAGAATCGACCTTTATGGAGAGAGGGAGTCTGGAAAGTGGGGAGGCCTGGCCCTGAACACTGGAGCAACGCTGCTGTTAGGACTGTCCTCATCTCCCAGCAAAGCCCAGTGTCTGGACTCACTGGTCCACCAACAGCTGTGGGGCCACCCCTTCCCTCTGCACGTGTGCCCTGCCAACCCCCTGCCTGGACTCATCTTCCTCCAAGTGTTGGTCTGGGAGTTGCTGTGCTCTGGATGTAGGGCAGGGAGGGCCCAGGGATTCTGTTCATTTTCTGAGTAGATTGATGCCCTGTGAGGCCCTGATCCTACAGACCCAAGACCACACGTGGGGCTGTCACCCTGTTCTGCGTCATTCTGGGAGGAAGTGCTGCTGGGACAGGCCTGTCCCAGGCACTTGGAGACCCCTTGTCTGGAGCCACCAAGCTGGCAATTCCGGTCCCTTGGGGCCTGAATGTCAGCAAAGGAGGTCTCTTGAGTCTGACCCCAGGTGTCGGTCCATGAATGCTGATGGCAGGAGCTCTGGGGGCAGGGACTGGGGAAGCTGTGTCTGTTCTGCTGGTTCTGGGGAGGTTTGAATCACACCTGGCCGTGAGGAGGAGGTACAACTCTGTGCACGTGGTCTCTTTAAGGTAATAAGGGTTAATTAAGTAGTCATGAGAACACTGCTCTTGTATGGTCCTGGGGCCAGCGGTCATGTGAGGGCTTTACACTGACCCAGTGTATGCTTTTGGGAAGTCACGGGATTTATCTGAATCCTAATTTTCTCACCTGGAAAATGGGGTTAAAACAGTACCTTCTATATAGGGCTGTTGGAGACAGTAAATGAAATACCACCAGGGACCTTGAAAGAGTGTTTAGTTCTTGGAAAGTAGTTCTTCTATTTCTTCTTCATTTCACCTTTTTGGGGCTACTAGTTTTTTTTTTAAGATTTTATTTATTTATTTATTCATGAGAGACAGACAGAGAGAGAGAGAGAGGCAAAGACACAGGCAGAGAGAGAAGCAGGCTCCATGCAGGGACCCTGATGTGGGACTCGATCCCGGGACTCCAGGATCATGCCCTGGGCCGAAGGCAGGTGCTAAACCACTGAGCCATCCAGGGATCCCTCTACTAGTTTTTTTTGAGATAAAATCGACCAAGGTAAGTTCTTTCTTTTCTTCTTCTTCTTCTTCTTCTTCTTCTTCTTCTTCTTCTTCTTCTTCTTCTTAAGTTAGGGTCCACACCCAGTGTGGAATCCAATGTGGGGCTTGAACTCATGACCCTGAGATCAAGACCTGAGCTGAGCTCAAGAGTCAGATGCTTAGCCCACTGAGCCACCCAGGCGCCCCATGGCAAATTCTTTTTTTTTTTTTTTTTTAAGATTTTATTTATTTATCCATGAGAGACACAGAGAGATGCAGAGAGAGAGGCAACTCTTCCTGAGTTGACGCTAAAAAAAGATCTAAAAGATTTCTGGCACCGTTACAGGTTGAACCCCAAAGGGAGTCACGTGAGCCTCTGCGCTGAGAGCCCGCGGGCTTCTGCAGCCCTGTAGTTAGAGCCGCGCTCACCTCGAGGGTCTGGGGATGTTTGTCTCTGTAGGGGCGGGGGTTCTGGGGGTGTGGCTGGGCATGTACGGCTTTCTTTTCAGGGGCCATCACCTGGACCCAGAGAACTCCAGAGGCACCGATGCTGACTGCGACATGGTAACAGTGTGACGTGGTGATGTCACGATGCTGTGGTATGGGGACGCCGCGATCCATGGGGTGCGACTCCCCTGAGTCAGACCTGCAGGAGGAAGGACGTCCTCACACTGGCCTGTCCCGCATTCTGTCTCATTCGCCGTTGGTTGCCCACCTGGCCAGGTGGAGCTCACGTTGGTGGGCGCCTGGAGGGCCTTGTCTTCCGGGTCTTGGCGGGGGGCGGTGCCTGTCTTCCCTCGGCTTCGCTGGAGGGGCTCCTCATTCTCCCAGGTGGCCCTGTGGGGGGCAGACCAGCCACCTGCTGACGTCGGCCGCTCCTCCCAGCATCGCCCGGGTGCGTTGTGCTCACCAACTGCCTGGGTCTCTGCTCTCTGACTTACCAGGGACCCCATCTCTTTGGGGTGAGTGGGGCTGGGTGGGGGTGGGGGTGGAAGAAGGAGGGTGCGGGGTGGCGGGAGGGGGGACTCTGTTAGCCCCTTGCTGCTGACTCTAGTGCCTCTGACAGACCAGGCTTTGCAGCTGGAGAGCATTTTGGCTGCTTCATCGTCTCTGATCCAGGATGATCTTCCCCACCTTCCCTGGCCACACCCTGGGCCTCTGATTACCCTGAGGCTGCCTCAGTTTCCCCCTCCACCTCCTGAGCTTTCCAGCAGTGCCCTTGGGAGGCGAAATGAGACAGAGCTTAGTGTGGTGAAGGGCATTTGCACTTAATCACATGCTGTCATCTAGGTCAGCTCGAAGCCCCGGGGACCCGGGTCAGGAGAAGCGCGGGGGTCCCCGTGGCTGGTGAGCGTGGCCTCTGGGAACCTCTGTCACACAGAGCTTGCGGTGCGCTTGATTCCCGCTCCACGCACACACTTCATGAATAGCAAGTCAGATTTAGCTACATTAATGCCAGCGTTTGGTGAAGGAGATGGGTGAGCCTCCTGGCCCGTCACATTCTGATCCGTGTTTAAGGGGCGCTGACCCCTCGCCATGCACCGTGCAGAGGGCTTTCCTCTCATCATATTTGATCCTCATGCCGCGCTGCCAGGGGCGTTGTTATCATCGTCCTGATTTCACAGGTGAGTGTCTGGAGGGTCAAAGACCACATGACATCCCTGCCACCTCTCCCGGCCACCTGCCTGGGAGAGGCTATCATGCGGGGCGAGGCGGCTGGAGACAGGGACAGCCCCTCTCCTGGACTTGGCTGTGCCTGGAGCCTTCCTGAGTCCCGGCGCCCATGGGGGCTGCAGGCGGGGGCTCCTCTCCTTCCTGTTGCTCGGGATCCGTCGCAGTCCGTGTGGCCACGATGCCCTCAGCAGGGAGCTGGACCATCTGCATTGGGGAAGGCGAGAGGGGTCATTCTGGGGTGGCCTTGGGGTCACTGTGGGGTTTGCACAGACACCTTTGGGAGGGTTTATAGCAACCTGGTGGTGGCCCTGGTCACTGCCCTGGGCAGGCTGCGGTGGCTTCAGCTGCTGCGGCCCGAGGAGCAGGAGGCTCAGCAGAGCAGCCGAGCCCTGCAGCGTGCTTCTCCCTGGAAGCCCATCAGCATCCGAAGGTATTTGCATGCACTTGCCTAGAGAAACACGGATGTTTTGAAAATAAACACTTTGATGTGGAAAGCATCCTTGGTCGAGTCATGGAGAATGGCAGGTCCCAGCACCAGAATGTCTGTGGATGGGGCAGGGTGTGAACACAGCTACGCGGGCCCAGCTTCAGCCCCGAGTTCCCGCAAAAATCATCTGGCTTGTGGTCATGGAGGGACCCAGATTCATGAGGGGAAATGGGGAATGACACTTGTAGACCATGTGTTTCATGCAGTACCCGTGACCCAGAGCTGGGGCAGCTTCAGAAGCCGCGGGTGAAGCTCCTCCGGGCCTGGACTCAGGCCTGGGGCCAGACCTCAGCTTAGCCACAGGACAAGTTACCTCCTGTCTTGCAGCCTCAGTTTCCTGGTCTCAAGAACGGGGTGATGATTGTACCAGATAGGTCTGCCCAAAGCTAAAGGCGAAGTTGCAAGTGAGGTGTATACAGTGTCAGCCCCGAGTGCCCCCGAATGGTGTGGTCACTGTCATTGTTTACAGGGGTCATGAGATGGCTGCCATGTGGCATTCAGAGGTGACGTGTGTGGCAAGGGGACCCTGGGGCCCATCATCCCACGGGGAGGCTGTCCCCAGGCCTTGTGCTGGCAGACCTTGGAGTGTACCCTGGTGCCTGTCACGTACATGGCACCATTGCTGGACTGGAAGCTCTGGGAGGCAGGAAAGTGCCTGTTGGACTCTCTTGCTCCCTGTGGCAGCCAGCCCAGTGCCCAGAGGACGTGCTCGCTCAAGAACTGTTTGCTGGACAAATGAATAAACGCAATGATGAATGCCCCCAAACCTGTGTGTCATTTCAGGAAGCATGAAACACTGGCCTTTGGCAGGTGAGGCTAACGGGAGGGTAGAGCGAAGAGATGGGGCTCATGGCACCGTTCCAGAGTGAGCAGGGCCAGGTAGGTTCGCCAGGTGGATGCTTCTTCCTGACACTGCACCTGGATGGAACTTCTCTCCCCCAAATGTCAGGGTCCCAGCTTTCTTCTGAGCCCAGTAGGATTGAGAGATTGACCTGGGCCAGGGGGAGGAGCCAGTGGGATTCTCAAGGGCGGCAGGGGGGTCAGGAGAAGGATGGGACAATGTGGGGAGGAGGAAGAGAGGAAGTCCCTGAGGCCCATTGAAGGTGGGCTCCCTTGATCTGATAGGATATTCTGGGGCAAAATTATAGGATCATTTGGCCTCAATCTCTGCATTGTGACACCTGCTGGTGGAGGGTCTAAGAGGAAGTCTTTTGTGGGTATGATCGTTCCTTCCACACAGCCAGGGGCATAGCAAAGGGAGCCTACACTCACTCCCCAAAGGGAACCTGAAGGGGTTCTTGGCGCTTGACTGTGAGCCTGGCTGAGGAAGGCCCGGGGACTTGAGATGAGTGGGACCAGGTCTCTGTCCTCAAGGAGCTCAGATATCCAGCACTGTGTCAGAGCCTTATGTGACGAGTCTTCATGGTGATTAGTTTTATGGAACAGAGCTGTGCCCCCCTGCCCCCTGGCTCCCCGGGAAGTACCTAAACCATGGTGGGGAGCTGGCCCGCCATCCGGCACATCTTATTAATAAGTTTAATTAACCCAAGGCAGCATTTGCCAACACTGATTGCACACTGGGAATGTGAGATGAACTGTGCTGGCACGTTCCCAGCCATGTTGAGACCCAGCTGGGTGACACAACTTGCTGTGGGTGACCCAGACAGGAAGAGTCTGCACCCTTGGGTTTTCTGACCGGTGAAGCACACCTGCCCACCATTCCTCTCAGGCTCACCGATCTGTGGAGGAAATGTGGCCTCATCACCCCCCCCCCAACCCCCCTTCAGAGGTGTCACCGTGCTCTTCTCAGGTGGGTTTGTATACCCACCTGCTCTCACCCTCTATGCCTGCAGGCAGGGTCTGGAGACCTGCCAGTGTGGACCTGCTTGAGCGTTTCCAGCCTAAATCCCGGGCAGGAGCAGGCCTGCCTTCCCGAAGAGTCACTGTGAGGGACGAGTTCCTCCTTGGCAAGGCTCTGGCTGTGTTTCTCCCGGCCGCGCAGCCTGGCTGTGTGTGTAAGGAAAGAGGAAGACAGTGCCCAGGGCAACCCCTGAATGTTGGCTACTGTTCCATCTCAAATTGAACTATTTTCAGTAATATTCTAGCAGACTTGATTTTGTAATTTTGGAACCTGTGAATTCCATCTGGGCAGAGTCATAGAGCCCACCAAGAGCCATAGGCTCTATAGAGACAGCCTTGTGGGCATGCCTGGGCCACTGGCTTTGGGCATGGAGTGTGCAGGCAAGTGATGGGTTGTGTCCATGAACAGGGTGAATCCCTCATGGACAGAGGACAGGCAGGTAGTGACAGGATGCGTGAGGTGGAGGGGAGTAGGGCTCACTATTCTCTGTGAGATCAGTCCAGTTATGAGTACCGAGAAGGGAAGCACCCACCTGGCTGCCCACCACCCCACACCAGCACAGTGATGCTATGGTCTCCCCTACGTCATTGGAACCTTGGCTGCCAGTGGGGACTAGCCGCCCACTGTGGGCTCTGTTTGGGATTCAAACCAATGTGAGAATGAGTCTAGACATGGAAATCGGCGCAAAGAGTGAGGCGGACAGTTAAGACTTTTCAAGTGCCGAAAACCTCAGCTCAAACTGGTTAAATAAAGTGAATGAGTGCAGAAGAAATAAGTCAATAAGGCATGTAGTGACTTATGTAACTGTAATGTCCATGGACTGGTTGTTCCAACATCATCAGAGCACGATTTTTCTCTCTCACCATTTCTTCCCCATCCTGGCATGTTTCTCAGGCTCTCGCATGAGAAATCAGGTGGCTGCCAGTAGCATCAAGTGCGAATCCTCCCAGGTTCAAGGACAGCAGAGAGGAGAGAAGGCCTCTGCACGGCAGCTCCTCAAACAACTGAACACAGAGTTGCCATAAGACCCACCATTCCACAGCTAGGTGTCGATCTAGGAAAACTGAGAGTTTGCGTCTACACAAAGACTTGCCCCCGAATGTTCGAAGCAGCATTATTCTCAACAGCTGGAAGTAGAAACAACCCAAACACTCATCAACTGATGATGGATAAAAGAAAAGTTGTCTGTTCATACAATGGAAGATTATTTGGCATAAAGCAGAGCAAAATATCTCTATCTACAGGGATCTTGTAGTCAGGATGGGAGAGAAGGGATTGTGAGCAAAGAACATTTTCCAGGAAACAGTGGGCATGTGTCCCATCTGGATTGGCCCATTCTCTCCCCGATGGGCAGGAATCTAGGGCCCTGGACAGGACAGGAGGTCTGAAGGCAAACAGCGAGCTGGGAGTGGAATCTGTATAGAATAGGGATGTGGTAAGAGAAGCAGAATCCAGGGGCCAAACCAAAATCCGAAAAGAAGAAGGAAGCCCAGTGGGCTGTCACTGATCTGTTAAGCTGAGTAGAGGAAAACCTGGTGCCGAGAATAGGAAATGAACCAGGGATGCCAGGCCTGGGCAGAAAGGTCCAGATCAGCAGGCAGGTCAGCTGAGAAAAGCCGAGGTTGAAGGATCTGTAGACATTTGATGGCTAAAGAGGTGTAAAAAGCTTTGAATGAGGTGGAGTGTTGGGATTATATCCTGGAAGGGGAGAGCATGGAAGTCTTCACACCAGGGGAGGAGAGAGTGGAAGTCTTCACTCACCCAAAGGGGACAGGTTTTCGGGAAAACTGAGAAGGGGGAGAGCAGTAAGAAGCACAGTGCCCTGAGGATGGGATCTTGGAGCTCCAAGTTCTGAGGAAGGAGGCTGAAATTTGAAGGAGCTGATTCTTGGAGTCTAGGCTGGAGGGGCAGGCCTGAGGTGCAGCTAGTGGGTGGGGCAGGGGACCCCAGGGGTCCATCTGCATTCACTGTATTGTTGGAATCAGGGCCCTAAGATGGGGCTTGCGGGTCCTCTTGGAGGGAGGGGAACACAGTGGTGGGAAGCCAGCTGCGTCCAGCGCAGTGAGTGTGGAGGGGGGTCGGCCACCCGCTCTGCCATGAGGAGCAGCAGGACAGGCACGCAGCCACCTGGCCTGAGCAAGGGCCAGCCTCGGGTGGGCCAGCCCAGTGTGGAAGGCGTTAGCTCCCTGGGCTGAGGCTGAGGGCGGTTGGGCACTGGCCTGGCAGGTCTGAAAGCTCAGGGTGCCCCCCACAGCCAGGGCACCCGGGGCAGGAGAGAAGCCTGTCCAGGCCATATGGGTTGCTCACTTCTGGTCTGGGAGCAGCAGAGATCCTTGGGAAGGACCAACAAGCCCAACATTCATTCATTCATTCATTCATTCATTCATTCAATTCTTTTTGTCCTTTCATTCAGACAGCAGATATTCATGGAGAAGCAACACCCAGGCTGAGAAAGGGCAGTGGGAATGGGTGGTGTGAATTGAGCGGGGAAGAGTGTCTGAGGTAGAGGGAACAGCCTATGCCAGGCCCAGAGGCACAGGCCTTCGGGAGCCTGAGGAGCCCCGCATATCACGCTGTGCTTTGTGGTCCTGGGCCAACTCTCTGCCCCAGGTGATGTAATTTTTTAAAAAAATATTTTATTTATTTATTCATGAGAGACACACAGAGAGAGAGGCAGAGACACAGGCAGAGGGAGAAGCAGGTTCTCTCCAGGGAGCCCAATGTGGGACTCGATCCCGGGACCCTAGGATCACACCCTGGGGCCGAAGGCAGATGCTCAACCGCTGAGCCACCCAGGCGTCCCGTGATGGAATTTTGATCCTTCCCCTCTCCGTCACAGGTGCTGGTGGCCTTGGGCTGGAGGGGGGGTCTGCGGCCGTGGGGGTAGCTGTGCTGTGGGGCCTGGCGTCAGGGGCAGGGAACTGCGGGGCCGCTGACCTTGGGACGGAAGTCCTGGGTGTGTCCTGGAGGCCACTGTGGTCAGAGCACCTGCAGCCCCTGGACGGGCCTCGGGCCTCTGGAGCCTGGAAAATCCACGGCACGTCTAGAAGAACGAAGGCAGCTGGAAGCCCCAACAGAGTTCACTGGGATTTACATTTGAGAACCCAAAGATGACAAATGTGCGTAATTCCAGACAGGTGCGGGGGGGGTGGTGGTGGTGGTGGTGGAGGGAGATGGCCTTGCGTGTGGGTGCCGGCCGAGGTGGGCTGGCGTGATTGCTCCCTGTCGGGAGGGGGTGCCCTGTCTGCCGGCAGCCCCGGGTGCAGATGAAGAACGAGGAGGATTATTTCCCTCCTGCCACGGGGCCAGGGCCTGGGGATTTCACTTGCCTCCATTCCACCGAGCACCCCGCGAAGATGAAAGGCGGCCACGCATCAAACATTAAGGGGTCGCCGCGGGCAGGTGGGGTGGGGGCCGTGGGGCCCCGGCGGGCCTGGCCTCCTGCCCACGGTTCCCGCAGCCTCGAGGATCAGGGGATCAAACATCACAGATGCGGCTGGGGACGCAGAGCTGTGGGCGGGGGTCTTTGTCGCCCCCCGGCCCCCCAAACATGAAAGCGAGCCCGGAGTGCCAGAAACCGACACAGATCACTATTTCTCCGTGATAAGCAGCCTCGTGCCAGCGAGGGAAGAACGTTCCAGGGAACGCAGGCCTTTTTCCAAGCAGGAAGGAGTGGTTTTTACATTTCCGCCCTCCTCCGCGTCTCTCTGAAGCTGAAGGCCTGTCGTGCCCGGCGGACGGGAGGAGGTGGAAATGTCCTGGATCATCCCGGCGTCCAGGGAGCCGCCCGCAGGAAGAGGGGAGCAAGAGGATGCCTCTGGACCTGTGCCCCTGAGTCTGATGCTGGGCAGCTCTGGGGGTCCTGCTCCCCATAAGCCGGAAACACCTGCCTCTCCGCAGAGCATCCCTGCCGCCTGATGTGTGGCTGGCCTTTGGGGACCACAAGCTCTGATTTTCTTGTTTTTTTTCTTTCTTTTTCTTTCTTTCTTTCTTTCTTTCTTTCTTTCTTTCTTTCTTTCTTCTTCTTTCTTTCTTTCTTCTTCTTTTTCTTTTTTCTTTTTTTTAAAGATTTTATCCATTCATTCATGAGGGACACACAGAGAGGCAGAGACACAGGCGGAGGGAGAAGCAGGCTCCCTGCAGGGAGCCCGATGTGGGGCTCGACCCCAGGACCCTGGGATCATGACCTGAGCCAAAGGCAGAGGCTCAACCACTGAGCCACCCAGGCGCCCCTCTGGTTTGCTTTCTTCTGGCATGGTGCGTGTGAGCACGCGTCTGTGGACTTGCTGGTGCACCCACCTTCAAAGGTGAAGCGTTTGATAGGAGAGGGGAGAGGGCTGCGTGTGCAGGTGGGGCCCTGGGAGGCAGCACACACGCAGGGAGCAGGCCAAGGGCTGATGAATCCTGGATGGGGTCAACAGCAGAAGGCGGGGACTTCAGGCAGTGATGGGCTGGACCCGGGGACGGCAGCAGACCTTGGCCCAGGCTCTGCAGTATTTTTATTGAGAATTGTCAGGGGAAGTTCCTCCAAAAGGGTGTGGACAGAGTCAGCGGCAACTGGCAGATACCACAGGGCTTTGCAGGCAAGAGGTCAGTGGAGGGAGGCTATGAGGTCTGAGAGGGGGCCCCCGGCTCCCCGATCTGCATCAGGCCAGGCTGGGAGGTCAGAGGGTGTCTCAGGGGGCACCCTGGGGGCCTGGATGCAGTCACGGCGTGTGCACAGATCCGGGCTTGCCACTTGTCAACCGCACAAGTGGCCCGGGTGACTGGAGACGGGGTTTTCCTGTTGCAGGACTGTGGACGGTGCAGAGTGACAGTGGTCCCTGCTCTCGAGTACCTACTGTGTGCCAGGCCCTCTGCGGGGCTCATCTCACGTGATCACCCCAGCCTGGAGGCGGGTTCCCTCTCATTTCATGGAGGGCTCTCACAAGGCCGGGGAAGCTCAGGACCTGGCTCCAGCCCAGCACCCAGGAATCCGGACCAGGTCTGCTGGCTTCAGGTCGGGGCCCTTTCCGTGGCACTGCGAGGCTCTCCCGTGTGTAACTGTGTCCAATTCAGTGCTTTGCACACAGTAGGTGCTCAGGAAACACTGGCATGAAACTTCCCTCCCTCCTTGAAGTCTCTCTCTCCTCCACCCTGTGGGTGTGCTCAGTTCTGGTGCATTTACTGAGGCCTCCCCTGTGCCCCGCTCTGCGGGCTCCTGCCTCCCAGGCTCTGGCTGTGGGGTAAGTTCTTGCTAACAGAACTTAAGAGGGGAAGTGACACCCGTCCTAGCTTCGTGGTTAAAAATGAGCATGCAGGGAGGGTTGTTGTTCAGTGCCCGAGTGTCAGTTGTGCAAGATGAGAAAGTTCTCGAGATCCGTTGCACAACAATGTACACGTAGCTACTTCTGTTGTCCTGTACGCTTAAACGTGGTTACGATGGTCAGTTTTCTGCTGTGTATTTTTTTCAACCATAATAAAAACAACACCCAAAAGCCAGACACGCCATGTCTAAAGAGAGGGCTCCAAGGGCTGTGGGGAGAGTGGGGCCGCAGGCGGGACGGAGCCGGGGGCCCCGAGTGAGCCTGTGGAATGCTGTCCGGCCAGGAGCATCCACCACGGGGGTGACATGAGTGACACGAGGCCTCAGGTGTTCCTGAGTCAGGCTGACGAGATTCCAGCTTTATCTGTGATGGCAGCTAGCACCGCCTCAACAGAATCAAGGGGGTTTCGGAGATGAAGACTGAAGGGTCCCCCTTCCCTCTGGGGCTCACAAGGGTCAGAGGGGACAGCAGACACGAGAGGCTGGGACCCAGGGAAGGATGTGAGGGAGCAGAGGAGGTCTCCTTGGGACCAGGGAAGGATTCATAGAGGATGTGGCTGGGAAGAGGACATTTCGGAGTTGCCGAGGGTGAAGAGAGGCCTCTTGGGGAGGGAGCCCCGTCTAGCAAGGCCCGCGAGCTGAAGTCTGGGCAACGTGTCTGAGGACCTGGGGGTGTGGTGGGGCCAGGTCCCACAGGACTGAAGAGTGGGAGATTTTGTAGGCAAGGGAGCCACAGAAGGTTAATGAAGGAGAGCATGCCAGATGCACTGTGCTTCGGGGGAGCTTCTCAGGCTGCCCTGTAGAGGCTGCCGGGAGCAGGGAGCAGGCGAGGTTAGGTTGGGAGGCGGGAAGGCTGGAGGGAGGTAAAGGGTGAAGAAGCCCGAGGGCGGAATCCCAGGAGACAGAGGGGGGAGGGAAGCAGCAGTGCAGCCGGTGTCTCTCCCCTCTTCCAGGCTGTGTGCTGGAAATGGGGGTGGCCCTTTTCATGAAGATGGGGAGCCTAGGAAGGAACAAGAGGATGTAGGAGGAGACAGTGCCCGAGTTTGTCGGTCCCAAGGTAGAAGAATGTCCTGCCCAGGCCTGGAGGCCGAGTCCTGAGGATCAGGGCCAGGCTCTGCCCTTCTCCTTGGTGGGGCCTGCAGCCTGTCCTCGCCAGCGGCTGGATGCTAGAGCCCCCCCACCTCCTTGTGGCAGCCCCATCCCCATGCCTCCCGCCCCACAGGTGCCTGCTGGAAGCTTCCGGGAGCTGCTGACGGTTTGTGGCAGGGGTGACTGCAGAGCCTGCACGCGTATGGCCGTGGGGCGAAGAACACGCTGCTGCAGACATGCCCTCAGGGAACATCCACGCGTGGTGTGTCGCCTTTAAAAAAAAATCTACAGAATTTGCCTCGCTTTACTGCATTTACAAGAAATCTACCTTGCAAATAAGTTTCAAAAATAACCTCTCTCGCAGCTCTGCATCGTGCTCTGCGTCGTGCTCACCATCTGCAGGGACAGGGTGCGGATGTGTACGCGTGGCCTGCGGGTCCCAGCCCGGGACAGGCTTAGGTCCCGGTGGGAGGGAGGAGGCATGGCTCGGAGGGCCTCCCGGCCAGCATCGCACCCCATTATACCTGGGGCGTTGGCCTGGAGGGACAAATGCTGGGAAAGACAGACAGACGCTTTTAGGGGATGATGGAGGAGACAGCACGGGAGCCTTCAGGCAGAGCGAGCCCTCAGAGGCGGACACTCCCCCTGCTAGGGTCCCCACACGGTCACCTGAGCCCCTGGGTCAGGCTCTCTTCTGCGGTATAAATGGGGCTTTGGGGGAAGCATCTGTGAAGGCTTCAGCCAGGGGGCTTTTCCAGCTCCCTGTCTACCCTCTGACTGGGGTAACAGCCCCCACCCCATCCCAGCCCGCATCCTGAAATCTGACATTGCACCAGCTTCTCCACTGTCCTCTGCCCGAATCCCATGAGGATGCTGATGCCAGCCCGGAAGATTCTCCATTCCATCCTCCTTCCCTCCAGCAGCTCGCCGCTGGGCCATGGAAATCTCTGTCCCTCCACACTGTCCCCAGGGGGATGGTCCTGAAACCCGTCTGCATGCCTGGCCGGCTGACTGATGCTTAAAAATCTTCATGGAGGGCAGCCCGGGTGACTCAGTGGTTTAGTACTGCCTTCTGCCCGGGGTGTGATCCTGGAGACCCCGGATCGAGTCCCACGTTGGGCTCCCTGCATGGAGCCTGCTTCTCCCTCTGCCACTCTCTCTCTCTCTCTCTCATGAATAAATAAAATCTTAAAAAAAAAAAGTCTTCTCGGACCCCCCTAGTGTTCATGAGATGAATTTCAGCGTTCAGGGGTAGGGAGTCTGGATCCTCCTGTTCCCACTTTATTCACAAAATGTTGCACGTGTGTGGTTCCCCCAGGCCCACGAGCAACTCCGTGGGTTTTCACGTGTTGCTCTTTCTACTGGGAATGCCTTCACCTCTCCCGCATCGACAAAACCTGGCGGTGGTTGGGGTAGCCATCCCAGCGTGGATGGCCTGCTTGCAAGTCAGTGAGTGACACACACGGCGTGTCGTTTGCTAAGGCGGCCGGTCGGTGCGTATGTGTGAGTGTGTCTGTGATGTGTGCACCTTTGCAATCGCAGCCCACTGTGGGTTGCCGCCCTTGGCAAGTGCACCAGGTCTAACGCCGACAGCTGGGCCCGCGCCCTGGCTCTGCCCCACGGCAGGACATCTAGTCATGCCAGCCAGTGCCACCCAGCATGAGCCTTCAAGAAATGCGTTCATAAGTGCAGCACCATGGGCCTGCCGGGCCAGCCAGGTGCAGAACCCCGAGCGATGGCAATTTGCACAGGCTGACCCTCAGACACACACAGCGCTGATCGTTTCTTGGGGAGCAGCTGGGCCCGTCTCCCGCAGCATAACTGGGGCTTCGGGGAGGAAGCATCTGTGAAGGCTTTGGCTGGGGAGCTTTTCCAGCTCGCTCTGTCTTCGCCGGCCACCGTCACTCCATAGGCATGGAAAAGACCTCAGCTGGCCTTCTGGGCCAGCTTACGGCCCCCTTGCCCCGCTCTTCCAGCTGGGCTCTTCCATGCCTGGACCTGGCCTCATCCATCCTCACCGCAGCTCAGAGACATGGATGCTCCCACCCCATGAAAGATCGGGACATCAAGGGTTGGCAAGGGGCCTCTCAGGAGCTCGTGGCTAGGACTACACTTGGATGTCTGACTCTCAAACTTTGTCCCCTTCTGCTACATGTCCTGTCCCTGGGAAGTCAGAGACGGATGCCTGTCTCTCCCACCTCATCCCCAGCTGCTCCTCTCAGGGGCCCTTACGTCACACGGGCAGCTAGCACGTGCTAGAGGCCTCCTTTGCACCAGAATGGTCCAGACTACAAAAATGGCACCAATTCTTCCCCTCCCCCCAACTCCCATCTCCTTGTCCTGTTGCTCTGGGAGATCTCTCCTTCCACCTATGGCCCGGGCCGTAGGACTTGCTCCGGCTGATGTTAACCAATGTGTCTTAAGTGGAGGCTTGAGAAGCGTGCACAGTGGGACTGGTCCTCTCTTGCTGTCCTGGAACTCTGCTCCCTTGTGAAGGAGCCTGGGCCAGCCTTCTGGATAAAGAGAGACCCACAGGCCAGTCACATCTGTTCCTCAGTTGACAGCCTGTGAACTGCCAGATGCATGAGGGAGGCATCCTAGATCATGCAGCCACACCCCGCCCACCAGCTGACCACAGACACAGGAGAGAGGCCAGACGGGATCAATGGAATCAATTCCAACACAAGAACCACCCAACCGACCTACAAAATCATGCGCTAAATAAATACATGCTGTTATTTTTTAATTTTTAAAAATATTTTATTTATTTATTCATGAGAGACACACAGAGAGGCAGAGACACAGGCAGAGGGAGAAGCAGACTCCCTGTGGGGAGCCCGATACAGGACTCGATCTCAGGACCCAAGGATCACACCCTGCACCGAAGGCAGATGCTCAACCACTGAGCCACCCAGGTGCCCAATACGTGTTGTTTTAACCACTAAATTTTAATTGTGGTTTGTTATACAGCAAAAGCTCAGTGATAAAGCACGTTGTATTTCAGTTACTACTGCCGTATAACAGGCTTAACTTAAACCCCCAAACTTAATTGTTTAAAGCAATCATTGTATCACGCTCACGGATACGAGTCTGAGATTTGGACAGGGCACAGCGACAACGACATGTCTTGGCTCCGTGTCGTTTATTGGAGGACTCCAATAAACACACTTGACTAATCTCCACCCTTCCTCCTTTTGCAAAACAGATAACAGGCTCCCAGGAGGCAACTTGAATTTAAATCCTATAAGGAGGGAAACAGGGGTTTTCCAATGTCTCTGGACTTTAGAAAATTTGTGTTTTGTGTTACAAAAATTACTACTACTGAATATTTGCAGTCCTGTTTTCTACCTGGACCCTCCCCTTGGCCCAAGGACATCCTCTTCCCTTCTTAGGAACGATGGGAGGACCCACTGAGACAGCAGTGTCCTGTGAGGTTTTTAATAACATTTGTCGATGTATAAAACACATTTATGACACGTGTTGATGGACAAAATGTCCATTAATGGGAGAATGGAATAGGGTTGTCAGGTGAAGCATAGGATTTTCTTTCTTTCTTTTTTTTTGAAACATAGGATTTTCTATCAAATTTGAACCTCTGCAAAACAACAATGCTTGTCGCTATGAATATGTCTCATGTTTATAAAAGAGCACCTATTTTAAGTACAGTTTAATGGATTTTCACAAAGGAACTTGTTTGTGCAACCAGCACCCATATCAATGAACAGAACATTCCAGGCTCCTCAAAGTGGCCCTCATGTCCTCATCCGGGAATCCCCAACCCCTCAACTCTCTCAACATCTATGTACAGCCTAGACGAGTTCGGGCTGTTTTTGAGAGGCACTAGTCCGTTTGTAGTCTCTTGTGTCTGTCTTCTTTCGTGCACCATCACGTCTGAGTGATCCATTCCTGTGATGTATGGCAGTAGTTCATTTTGGTTAATAATTACTGTATGAGACACGCTTGTCCTGAAACATTGCCTGTTGTTTATCTGAAATTCAAATTGAACTGGGTGTCCTGTATTTTATCTGGCAGTCTATTCTAGTCTTCCGTTCATGGATGTTTCATCATTTTCTGTTTGGGGCTTTTGTGGACAAAGCTGCTGTGAATATTCTAATATGTGTCTTTTGGTGAGCACAAAGACTCATTTCCTTTGGGTATTTACCTAGAAGTGGAATTTCTGGGTCATAGGGAATGCATATGTTCAGCTTAGTATATGCAGCCAAATGGTGTTCCAAATGGTACCATTTTACACTCCAACCAGCGGCGTGTGAAAGTTCCGGTTGCTCTCTATCCTCACCAATACTTGGCATTTTCTGCTGTTTCTTTGCAGTCATTCTAGTGGGTGTGTTCTGTTTTAATTCCATTGTGGTTTTAATTTGCATATCCCCAAGGACCCCGAGCTGGCACCTTATCGAGTGCCTAATGCCTGCTTGGGCCTCCTCCTTTGTGAATCGCCTGTTCTAGCATGTTGCCCTTTGTCCTACTGGGATGCCTGCCTTTTTCTTATTGCTCTGTACGTGTTTCTTATATAGTTGGAATACAAGTTATTTTTCAGACGTGTGTCAATCATCTTCTTCTGGGAAGTTTTGGGGAACTGTTGAGAGAGGATTTCTGTCTAGCTGTGGGTCATGTAGTTGATTTAGAAGACTCGACTGGGAAGAAGGGTTTAACAAGGTTGGCTGTGGATCGTGGCTCTTCTCCAATGGCCTTGGGAAGGAAAAAGTGGAGACCAGACTGTTTTTTTTCCAATGCCCCACTCATTCTGAGACTGGGCCACTTGAGGCCCTGAGGAATATTCAGATCTTGACATGAGGGCACAGGTAGGTTTCCATTGTATTGAGTTTATAGTGTGTCTTGGGAAATTTAACCTAGGAAAGTGGGAAGCACTTCCAACAGATTCGTATATGTCTTAGCAAAAACTCTGGTGCCTATTACTACACCCTGAAGGGAGAGGTCATCCCTAAGAGAATAGAGATCCTTATTTTTCGTAGAGGGAGAAACTCCCTTCCAGAACACACACTTGATAGAAACAAAAATGTGTAGTATTTGAACACTAGTGGCATCTAAAAGGTGCACTTAATTCATAAATCAAGACTGCACAGCAGATGATATTTATGGCAATTCTTGCTAGAGGAAATATTAAAATTTGTACGAATTGTAAAAGCTGTAACACAAAATGCTATAGTCACTGGTCATAATTGATGACTTCCTCTTGAATGTATTGGATAAATTAATTTCATTGCTACACAGATGACATTAATATGCTTTTATAATTAATTTAGTTCTGAGAGCTGTTGTAGGTGCCAAGATTTCCTTGGAGGGAGAAAATGGCCCAAGGAAAAAGGTGACACATGAAGAATAATTTTGAAATCAAATAAAGAATAACACTCTAATAAGAAACAGCAGGCTCAGCGGGGCCCTGTCATAAACGAGAACACACCGGGGAATTGTCGGGAAGTGGATATTAAGGTCAGGACCATGCGAGTGTTTGCAGCATTGCTGTATTTTCCCTGGGATTTCTCATGTCTTGAGTCAGTGGTTTAAGAGTGGCTTATGTGGAAAGCCTCCTTCTTTGGTGGGTATCATGGATCGATCTTGAGACTGGAGCCTTCTGCCCATAAACCTGGTCTCAGCAGCAAGACTCTGAGGCCCTCCAGGAAGGGGCATCAAATGGTCAAGGATGTCAATTTCTTTACAACTGAACAACCAAAAAACAACTTAATAGGCCCTTTTTGCCAGGCACTGTGTTGAATTCTTCACATCCATTGTGTCAACAGGATTGTTTCTTTCTGCTTTTAAAAAACCTTTAACTTATTGCAAAATAATGCATGTTTGTTTTGTTTTGTTTTGTTTTTTTTGATATTCTTTATAAAACACAGTTCAACAAATTCAGCCATGTTTTCACTCCTTGAGGGAACCATTCCTAGTGCTCCATCCAGGGGGCTGTGGAAGCTGCAGGTGGGTGGTAGGCCATGGGCAATTTTTCCAAAAGTTTCCCTTTTCCTTAAGAGAGCCCCCCAAACATGGGGAAGGTGGTTTGCTTGGAGGGAGTCTTTTATAATTCCCCTCTTCTCTAAGTGCTCGAATAAAGTATACGACTTAGAAATGGCCCCATTAAAAAAGTCATATTTCATGAAAAAGCTCCTAAAGTGTGGTCAGTTCAGATGCAATTGTGGGAAAGAGAAATGATCTTTCTCTAACTCTGAGCAGCATGAGTTTAGGCCTCTGCATGCACACAGCAAATGCTCAGGAGCCCGTGTCGAACCGCTGGAAAGATTAATTGGAAAAAAAGATCCCCAAATGCAGTTTCCCCTGATTTACGTTTCATCAATGCTGTCAACCCTGACAGAGCACCAGCCACATGCTAGGCCCTGGGAGGATGCTGGTGGGGATTGTGTGTGTGTGTGTGTGTGTGTGTGTGTGTTGTGGTTTGTGTGTGTGTTTGTGTGAGTACATGTGAGTGCATGTGTGCTGTGGATGTGTGTGTGCTCCTGAGTGCAAGTGTGTATGACTTTGTGTTGTCTGTGTATGTGTATGTGATGGTATGTGTGAATACATGTGTGCTTACATGTGTGCAAACACGTGTGCACTGCCCGAGATTATGACTGTATATGAGTGTGTGTGCATGTGTATGGGTTGTGTCTATGTGACCGTTTGGGCACATGTGTATGTTTGCATGGTGTATATATGTGGTCTGTGTGTCTGTGTGTGTGTGGTTTGGTGCGCATGTGGTGTGGTATGTGTATCTACATATATATGTGGTGTATGTGTGTGTTGTATTGTGTGTGTGTATGTGTGTGTATGTGTGTGGTGTGGTGTGTGTGTGTCCATGTATATGGTGTGTGTTGTATTGTGTGTGTATGTGTGTGGTATGGTGTGTGTGTCCATGCGTATGGTGTGTGTGGTGTGGTGTGTGTGTCTATGTATGTATATGGTGTGTGGCGTGTGTGTGGTATGGTGTCTATTTGTGTGTGTGTGTGGTGTGGGGTGTGTGTGTGTGTGTGTGTGTGTGTGTGTATGCATGCGTGTGGCAGGAGAGGAGTCATGCAGAGTGAATAGGACTGTGGCCTTGTCAGGGAGGGAATACACACCCCGCACACAGCATCCCCCCTGCTGCCGTCCTACCCCCTTCCCCCCACCTCCTGCCTTCAGCTCCTGCCTCCCTGGGTTGCTGGGCCTCCTCCTGCCACTGCCAGCTCCCAGCTCCCAGTCCCAGCTTTCAACTCCTAGTCCCAGCTCCCAGTCCCAGCTCCCAGTCCCAGCTCCCAGTCCCAGCTCCCAGTCCCAGCACCCAGTCCCAGCTCCCAGTCCCAGCACCCAGTCCCAGCTCCCAGTCCCAGCTCCCAGTCCCAGCTTTCAACTCCTAGTCCCAGCTCCCAGTCCCAGCACCCAGTTCCAGCTCCCAGTCCCAGCACCCAGTCCCAGCTCCCAGTCCCAGCACCCAGTCCCAGCTCCCAGTCCCAGCTCCCAGTCCCAGGTCCCAGTCCCAGCTCTCAGCTCCCAGCTCCCAGCTACGAGCTCCCAGTCCCAGCTCCCAGCTCCCAGCTCCCCATCTG
Source organism: Vulpes lagopus (assembly GCF_018345385.1). NCBI lineage: Eukaryota > Metazoa > Chordata > Mammalia > Carnivora > Canidae > Vulpes > Vulpes lagopus. Next base: position 7,540,574 of record NC_054825.1, read on the forward strand.
AGCTGCTTTTGCTTGCTGGGCCCTTCATCCCGAACACTTTCTCCTCCCTTTTCGCACGTCTCGGCCCTGCCTGTCAGGCGGTGGGTGGAGGCAACAGTCCTGAAATCGGCGTCAGGCGTGGGCTCCGCGCTTTCTACCTCCTATCACCTCGCCGCGACTTCGAAGCGAGAGCACCTGGTAGGCAGCGGGGATGCTGTGTGCGGCTGCTGGACATGAAGCAGGAGAGAGTCGCGTGCCTGTCTAGGACGCTGGGGCCGCCTGCTTTCTAAAACTGTGAAGTATAAATCCGAGGAACATCGAGGGGTGGAGGAAAAACGAATCTGGAGAACAATGAAAACCATCTGCTGAGTCGGGGCTCAGGTGGGTGGGGACGCCCCACGGGGAGGGGGACCCTGCACCTGGGGGCAGTGTGCGCAGCCGTGACTTGGTCAGGCTCCTGATTATGGCCTCCCACCTGCGACCACAGGCAGTTGAGGGGAGAAAGCCTCACGTTTACACCTGGAGAGCGGTTCTGGAGTGTGGAGGGCAGCCTCCAGGACGGTGCCTTCTGGTGTTCGAGCTTCGTGTAGTCCCTCCTTTATGGGACTTACTGATCCTCTTCTAGCAGAAAAGATGAGCTGTGGTTGCTAAGATTAAGTGATAAAGGACTGCAGCTTCTGCCGTGGTGTCTGGGATCTCTTTTTTCTCTCTCTCTCCCCCATCCTTGAATCACAAGCTGCCATGTTGTGAGGACACTCAGATGGGGAGACTCCAATGTAGGCTCAGTTGCGTCTTCCCCAAATTCCTATGTCGAAATTGGAGTCCCCACGACCTCGGAATGTGACTGTATTTGGAGACGGAGTTTTGTTTTTTTTTTAATAATAAATGTATTTTTTATTGGTGTTCAATTTGCCAACATACGGAATAACACCCAGTGCTCATCCCATCAAGTGCCCCCCTCAGTGCCCGCCACCCATTCACCCCCACCCCCCGCCCTCCTCCCCTTCCACTGCCCCTAGTTCTTTTCCCAGAGTTAGGAGTCTTCATGTTGGAGACAGAGTTTTTTTTTTTAAAGGGGTAATTAAATTAGAACAAGGCCATCGGGGGGCCTCTAATCCAATAGGACTGGTGTCCTTCCAAGAAGAGGAGATTAGGACAGAGACACACACAGAGGGAGGACCATGTGAGGACACTGGTGAGAAGTGGCCATTTACAAGCCAAGGGCAGAGGCCTGGGGAGAAACGATCCTGCCGACAACTTGATCTCAGACTTCCAGCCTCCAGAATCGTGAGGAAGTCAATGTCCGTTGTTTAAGCCCTCAGGCTGTGATACTTGTTACAGCAGCTGAGCTGACTATTATAGGCCTGTAACGATGTTCGTGAGCCTGGATGCACATTTTCTGAAGCTTGCCGACAGCCACATGAGTGGGCTTAGAAGTGGATTTCTCAGCCCCAGTTGAGGCTTAGATTGAACTGTAGCTCTGGCCGGGAGCTTTACAACTGCCTCATGGGAAACCCTGACCCAGAGGCATCTAGCAAAGCCACATCTGGATTCTTGAGCTACAGGGTAGCTCATCTGCACTGTATGATAATGACCGTTGGCTGTTTAAAGCTGTTAAGTTTTGGGATAATTTTTTTTTGTCAAGATTTTATTCATTTATTCATGAGAGACACACAGAGAGAGGCAGAGACACAGGCAGAGGGAGAAGCAGCCTCCATGCAGGGAGCGGGATGTGGGACTTGATCCCGGAACCCCTGGGATCATGCCCTGAGCTGAAGGCAGATGCTCAACCGCTGAGCCACCCAGGCATCCCATAACATTCTTTCTTTCTTTCTTTTTTTAAAAAAGTATTTATTTATTTATTTATTTATTTATTTATTTATTTATTTATGATAGACATAGAGAGAGGCAGAGACACAGGAGGAGGGAGAAGCAGGCTCCATGCTGGGAGCCCAATGTGGGACTCCATCCCAGGACTCCAGGATTGCGCTCTGGGTCAAAGGCAGGCACTAAACCGCTGAGCCACCCAGGGGTCCCTGATAACATTCTTTCTAAAACAAAAAATTAACATGTATTCATGTACAATAAAGTAAAATTTAAAAATACTTTTTATATTGATTATCTGAATACAAAAAATAACAAAATCAAAATAGTGTACTTGAATCAGTATCTTAAGTCATGTCTTTTTTTGATCAAATTTTTAATTTTAATTCTAATATAGTTAACACACGGTGTTATACTAGTTTCAAGTGTACAATATAGTGATTCAACAATTCTGTGCATTGGTGCTCATCATGATAAGTGTACTCTTGATCCCCATCACCTATCCCACCCATTCCCCCGCCCACTTCCCCTCTGGCAATCATCAATTTGTCCTTTATGGTTAAGAGTCTGTTTCTTGGTTTGTCTCTTTTTTCCCCTTTGTTCATTTCTTAAATACTACATATCAGTGAAATCACATGATATTTGTCTTTCTGTGACTGACATTTCACTTAGCATTATACTCTAGTTCCATCCATGTTGTTGCAAATGGCAAGATTCATTCTTTTTTATGGCTGAGTCATATTCCATGGTATACATATACCACATCTTCTTTATCCATCAGTTGATGGACATTTGGGCTGCTTCCTTAATTTGCTATTATAAGCCATGTCTGTCTTTAATATGATGTCAACGGGATTTTTTTCACCTCAATATAGTCTCAGTGTTTTTATTATTTTTTCACAACAACATTTCCTATAATCTTCAAAGGAACATTTTGTGGTTAGTAAATTTGAAATTATATTATACCTTCAATCTACTCTTCATTGTGGGCCATAATATATATTTTTTGGGCCATAATATTTTTAATTGGGAAAATATTCTGTCTACAGATGTTGAGATACCTAGTCAGCTCAGGACAGATGCAGATACTCTCAATGCTGATTTTTTGGCATTAAAATGTGAAAATCCTTCAGCCCCCAAATTTTACCAGGGGCTGTCTTTTTGCATCCTTTTCAGAGTACCTATTTTCAATAAATATTTTCAAAAAACTATATTTGTCAAATAAATGATCTTTATGATTCTTTTGAACGCTTCACTAAACTTAGATGCTACAAAATTATAGGCTTTTCCAGTTTCTTGCTCTTCTGGGACACAGTGTAATTTTTTCTAATTAAAAAATAAAGGCCCCATCAAAAGATTCCTTTTACAAGTCAAGATATTCTGAAGTACCCTTACAGAATTTCAATATTGAGCTTTCATTAATTAATGTGTTCCATTTCTCTCTTATTTTTTAGGGATAAATTCCAACGTGTTTTCACTTGCAAACTTTGTTTTCAATTAATGTAGTTCTTTCAAAGCCTCAAAAACTGAAAGTTTATGTGTTGAATAATTTGATCAAGGTGCTCCAATTTATGAACAACACGCATGCAAAATTAAGAGGACTCATTTGTGAAAAGATCAATATCATTGTAGAGCACTTAGATTGACTTCAAAAGGCCCAAGCATTCTAAAATCTAATAGATGGCAGGCACCACAGAAAGAAAGCACAGTAAGCCATGCTGAAGCATGGTTTTTTTTTGTTTGTTTTTCATTTTTATCAGCCTTGTCACAAAATGTTGACATTTACAGCTTCTACTTAAATTGGTAGGCTATCACACCTTATTTGGATCCAATTATGAATTATATATGCATCATTACCAATTCCAAGTAAATTTCTGCTTCATAGGTTTCTTAATTTAGTAAGGATGTTATTTTTGCCATGACACTGCACTCCACTAAAAGATATATTTGTGTTACCATTGTAAAGACAAGCACTGGTTAGCCTCAAGGTCAACATCACAATAGTGTCCATAATAGTCTCAGATGATCACAATTAATAAAGAAAACTTCCAAGAGCTTTATTCTGAGTTTATGACTTGGATGAAAGAAATGGAAACATTATTGTAATTGACTGATGTTCTATTTGAAGAATCTCATCAGATTCTTCACCAAAATAAAACCTGCATCATTCTACTATTTGTATAGTTTTTTTTGATGGAGCCAACATATAAACAGTAATCACTTCACTTTTTAAAAATTTAAAATGTATTTATTTATTTAAATTCCATGAACCATTGCTTCACTTTTTGTACATGAACATGAACGAGTCTTTTAATTAGGATGTAGAAAATGATAAAAGACTGCCTCTTTTGAGGAAATAAGAAAACACTGGATTAAAAATTGTTTATTTAAAAAAGCTGTTGAAGAGCTATGGATGCAGTGAAGTTCATATGCATAGAGAGCGATCAATCCCTTCTAGATGAACACTGACCAATGGCTGATTTTACAACTGGGAGATGTTAGCTAGACAGCATATGGGTGGGTAGAGGAGTGAATTTAGCATAGATAAAGATATTTTCCTGGAATAAAATAAGCTAAACTTGTAATTACTGTGTGGGCTTGCATGAGGGACTGGAATTTTTAAGAGTCTCAAATGTAAAACTAATTTTTGTCTGCTAATTAGCTGAGTAAGCTATGACTGAGGGTGTGGCTAGAAAGCAGAGAGTAGCATGACGTCTGGTCCCAGAGCTGTGCTGAAGGGGAGAACTGATTTCAGTCACAAACATTTTGAAGCCAGAGGTAAACTGAAATGAATTCAATTTGCAATCCAGTTCCAACCAATCTCAATTCCTAATTGGGTCAAAGTAATCAACTTTTTAGCCTAGCTGCTTGATTGAGGAAAGGATGTGAGTTATCTACCCTCATCTCTCCTTTTCTTTAATATAGTATGTCCAGATTTCAATTAAAAAAGATAGGACATGCAAAGAAGCAGGAAAATGAACCTCATAATCAAGAGAAAAAATAGTAAATAGAAGCAGTTTCACAAATTATCCAGATGTTGAAATGAACAGACAAGAACTTTAAAATACCTAATATAAATTTGTTTTAAAAATTAGGGGAAAAACAGGCAATATGATTGGACAGATGCAGAATTTTATTTTATTTAAAATTTTTTATTAATTTTTTTAATTGGAGTTCAATTTGCCAATATTTAGCATAACACCCAGTGCTCATACCATCAAGTGCTCCCCTCAGTGCCCATCACCCAGTCACCCCGACCACCAACCCACCTCCCTTTCCACTACCCCTTTTTCATTTCCCAGAGTTGGGTGTCTCTCATGTTTTGTCACCCTCACTGATATTTTTTTTCTCACTGATATTTTCACTCATTCTCTCTCCCTTTATTCCCTTTCCCTTTATTCCCTTTCACTAATTTTTATATTCCCCTAATGAATTAGATCATATAAGGTTTGTCCTTTTCCAACTGACTTATTTCACTCAGCATAACACCCTCCAGTTCCATCCACGTCGAAGCAAATGGTGGGTATTTGTCGTTTCTAATGGCTGAGGAATATTCCATTGTATAAATAGACCACATCTTCTTTATCCATTCATCTTTTGATGGACACCGAGGCTCCTTCGACAGTTTGGCTATTGTGGACATTGCTGCTATAAACATCGGGGTGCAGGTGTCCCGGCGTTTCACTAGATGCAGAATTTTAGTAGAGAAATGGAAACTCTAAAGTAAAATCAAATGGAGATTTTAGGGATCCCTGGGTGGCGCAGCGGTTTGGCGCCTGCCTTTGGCCTGGGGCGCGATCCTGGAGACCCGGGATTGAATCCCACGTCGGGCTCCCGGTGCATGGAGCCTGCTTCTCCCTCTGCCTGTGTCTCTGCCTCTCTCTCTCTCTCTCTCTGACTATCATAAATAAATATAAAAAAAAAATTAAAAAAAAATGGAGATTTTAGAACTGAAAAAAAAAAAAGACACCCTAATGTGAAATGAAGAATTAATTGGTTGGGCTTAATAGATGAAACAGAGCAGAATAAAGGATATATTAACGTACTCAAGGACAGTCAGTAGAAATTATTCTAAATGAAGCACAGACAGTAAAAAGAAGCAAAAGAGAACAGAGTTTTAGAAGCTATGTTATTTGGTGCACATATTTCATACATATTTTACTTATGATCTTTCACGTAACCCACTGACCCCCCTGCCTGGCTGCTTTGTGTCTCTCACAGGCTATGGCAGAGGTCATGGCATACCTGGTTGGTAAACTAAATGTCCAGAAAGAGCAGCAGACTAAGAAATTTCTTCCACCACCTGAGATTGGAAGGCTATTCCTAGATTCTCATGTTCCTGTGGACTTTGTTTTATGAACAAGGGTTCTATTGTTTAAAGGGAAGTATTAGTGACTGGGAAATGTGGTCACCCTCTTGATGGCCCTTGACCTATGGCCTCCAGAAACTATCTTTCTTTCTTTCTTTCTTTCTTTCTTTCTTTCTTTCTTTCTTTCTTTCTTTCTTTCTTTCTTCCTTCCTTCCTTCCTTCCTTCCTTCCTTCCTTCCTTCCTTCCTTCCTTCCTTCCTTCCTTCCTTCCTTCCTTCCTTCCTTCCTTCCTCCTTCCTTCCTTCCTTCCTTCCTTCCTTCCTTCCTTCCTTCCTTTTTAAAAGATTTTATTTATTTATTTGAGAGAGAGAGAGAGAGCACGCAGATGCATGTGAGTGGGGGACGGGCAGAGGGAGAGGGAGAAGCAGATTCCCTGCTTAACAGGGGAATCTGAGCCTAATGTGGGGCTCAGCCCTAGGACCCCAAGACCATGACCTAAGCTGAAGGCAGACACTTAACCAACTGGGCCACCCATGTGCCCCCCAAAACCCTTTCTGATTCCTAATATGAAATAGTATGCTAAGGCTGCAATGACGAAGTACCATAGGCTGGGTGGCTTAAACAGCAGAAATTCATTTTCTCACAGTTCTGGAGACTTGTTTCAAGATCAAGATGCTAGCTAGGTTGGTTTCTTCTGAGGCCTCTCTCCTTGGCTTTGTAGGTCATCTTCTCCCTGTGTTTTCTTGTGGTTTTGCCTTTATGTGTCTATGTCTAAATTTCCTCTAATCAGACCAGTTATATTGGTTTAGGACCGACTCTAATGATTTCATTTTAAATTAATTATCCCTTCCAAGACCCTGTCTTCAAATATAGTCATATTCTGAGGTATTGGGGGTTAGGACTTCTACATATGAATTTTTAGGGGACTCAGTTTAGCCCATAATACCCTGCACTGGAGTAACCTTTCTTTTTCCGTACCTTTATCTGTACCTTCCTTCTGATACTGATCATCATTCTACTTTGTCTTCTGGACATTTCTCTATCTGGCTAATGTCTTTTATTAGAATGTAGGCTCTCTGAGGGCCTGGTGAGTCTCTGGTTCATCTCGCATCTATGCATCACCTAGGACACTTTTCAAACTTTATAGTTATTTTAGAGAGAGAGGTTGAGAGGACAAAAATATGTTATCTCACCTCCCTATATCTTTATCTGTTAAAAATTTTTGTGCATTACCTTAATATTTCAGTTCTATTGGTTACTTTTATTTGTTTATTTATTTATTTGAGAGAGAGAGAGCATGAGAGTGGGGTAGGGGTGGAGGGGGAGAGGGAGAAGGAAAGAATCTTAAGCAGGTTCTGCTCTCAGCATGGAGCCCTATGTGGAGTTCGATCTCATGACTCTGGGAGCATGACCTGAGCTGAAATCGAGTCAGTCACTTAAGCAACTGAGCCACCCAGGTGCCCCACTATTGGTTACCTTTATAACTTTAAATACTACTCATATACTACTGGGTTTTTTTCCCCATCGCCATTATACAGATTTTCAACTTCCACCCCTATAAACAGTATTAGTGTTCTTAGGAGTTTCTTTATGTCTTCCCTCTTTATTCCACTCCTTTTCAAGTTTCTGTCAACCACACCATAATTTCCACATTGTTAATGTTTATAGCATGTATGTTCCATTCTTATATAATATAATTATATAAGTGGTGCTAATATAACTAAGTGGTGCTTTATCTATGGATTAGTTATTAAAGAAGAAAAAGAATAAATACTAGAAGGAGAATATTTTAAGAGCCTGAGTGAAATAGTTTCCTTTTGTCATTTTCCATTGATTGCTCAAACTTTGCCACATTTTAGTTTGTAATTGACCATGACTTATTTTTTCTTTCCCAGAGTTTCTAATTGCTTTACTTTTTCTTTTTAACAAAAGAACTAAATACCTCTATTATATCTTTAAGGCTACCTGTCACTCAACCATACTGTTTGTTAAAGGAAATGTTTTCTTCTCAAAGATTTTTTTTTTCTTTTCAGAGTTCTCTTATCTCCAGTTATAGTTTGGACAGATTATTTCTGGTTTTGCTGCCTAACTGTGACCCTGGACATTTTCCTTGGACTCCTGGGATACCTACTCTTGTTTTAGAGTTGCCATGTCTTTTTTCTTGCTTGGTTTTCTTTTTCATTTTGCTGGAAAATATCTGGAGACTATATATATATATATATATATATATATATATATACACATACATATATATATACATATATACATATATATATTTATTTTTTATATATATTTTTAAAGATTTTATTTTATTTACTCATGAGAGATACAGAGCAAGAGAGAGAGGCAGAGACACAGGCAGAGGGAGAAGCAGGCTCCATGCAGGGAGCCCGACGTGGGACTCGATCCCGAGTCTCCAGGATCATGCCATGGGCTACAAGTGGCACCAAACTGCTGCGCCACTGAGGCTGCCTGGAGACAGTATTTTTTAAAACAAATATTTGTGATTTAGATTTTCTAAGTATTTTTTTTTGCCTGAAACTACTTATTTTGTTCTTATAGCAATTCTATAGTTTTTCAAAGGAAAATATAGAATTGTAAGTTTAGAATTTTATATATTTAATGAGAACTTGGGAGCATTGCTCTATTGTTTTCTGGTTTTCAGTGTTGCTGGTGAGAAGTCACATGTCAATGTGATTGTAATTCTTTTGCAGATAATCTGTTCTTTTTTCTGTCTAGAAGCTTTTATAATCTTCTCCTTATACTTAGAATTCCAGTTTTCAGGAGAATGTGTCTGGGGGTGGGTCTTTTTTCACTCATTCTATTTTACTTTTTTTCTAGAATTCTTAGCAAATGGATACAAGACATCTTAGATTCATCACGTTATGTCTCATATTTTCCCTCATATTTTCTTCTGTCTTCTTGATATACATTCTGGGAGACTTCCTGAGCTTTAACTTTTCTTCCTATGGAATTTTTATTTTAGCAATTACACTTATGAGAACTCATTCTTCTTCTCTAATTGCTCCATTTTAAACAGCCTGTTCTCTTTTAAGGAACACATACATTTTTGAATTCCACTAAGGACACCAATTTTTTAAGAATTCCTTTCTGTTCTTTGAATTTGTTAGTTTGTTCATCTTGGTTGTTACCTTTTGTGCTACTGGTGTTCTTCAATGCCTTGTTTGGTGGTATGTATGTATGTATGTATGTATTTATTTATTTATGAGAGAGAGAGAGAAAGTGAGGGTGAGCGGTAAAGGAGAGGGAGAGAAGCAGACTCCCTGCTAAACTGGAGCCCACTGTGGGGCTTGATCTCACAGCCCTCAGATCATGACCTGAGCTGAAATTAAGAGTCTGATGTTCAGTTGACTAAGCCACCCAGATGCTCGCCCTAGCGATCCGTATTTATAAAGGGAGATGAGGTAATGCCCATTTGCAGTTAGTGAGATTCATTAGGCCAGATTCACTTTGCTGGGATTTCTGCTTGGACAGTTGGTCCCACCAACCTGAATATTTATATATTCCTTTAGAATTTGGGAATATGAACCTATTTTTCATATAATGTATACATTTTCTTCATATATATATATATTTTCTAGAATTTCTAGTAAATGCTAATATTTCCCCCAGTGAGCATGTTCCTGAGAGCTCCCAGCATGTTGACTGGTTGCTTTTACATTGGTATGAGCCGGCTAGAAGTGGTCAGGCCAGGGGGCCCCAACATGCCAAGCACTCATCTACACACCCTACCACCCTCTGATACAGGGAGGGGGCAACATCATTAGATGAGGAGCTGGTACATAATGCCTGTGCTGGAATTAAGACCCTTGTGGTTCTGAAGCCCAGGCTAGGACATTGTGAGCTACAAGAACATGGAGGCTGGAGACCGTGGGGATGGGAGGATGAATAAGAGCTGTGGGCTGGAGGGAGAGGGGGAGGCATAAAGTTGACAGAAGGGTCATCACAGAAATGGAGACATGTGTAGGGTTGGGGAGAGCTGAGCTCAGGTTGGGGGATGTCTCCCATATGTGTGGAGGCTGAAGTGAGGCATGGTGAGGACACAGGGAACAACCAACCTTCAGAAAGAAGGGAGGAGTGAGGAGGAGAGTCTGAGCACTGCCCCTCTGGGAGTGGGAAGGAAGAGGGAGAACACAGGGGTATGGGTCTCTGCTTGTTCATTCACTCACTAATTCATTCATTCATTCATTCATTCATTCATTCATCTATTCATTCATTCATCAAGCTGACTGAATGTCTCTGATGTCTCAGTCTGGGACAGGCTGTGACGGGCGCTGGAGGTGGACAGGCTGGACTCTGTCACCCAACACTGCCCCTTTCTTCATAACAGTGGCCCCCAGGAGGCACTCTCTGTGTTTAAACAAACGTCAGTCACCCACCTTGTCCCGCAGTAAGGGTTATGATGCCCTGTGACGTGTGTGAGCTCATTTGTTCCTGACACTTACATCTGAGTTGGAGCATGGACTTAGGCGTTGCCCAGCCTCCACCATGACCTCAGCTCTGCTGAGCGACCTCACGCCAGTTTCCTCGTGTAGAAAACTGGGCCAGTACCGGTTTTGTTACGTAGCCTTTCTAAGCTTCAGGTGCATCTGCACTAAGGAGGATCGGGACACCCCTCTCGTGGTAGCCGGGAGGATTGGTGCTGTGCCCGGCGGCCACTGTCACTCCCAGGTTACAGTTGAGACATGTACCAAGGACTAGGTGGCTTCCCTCCGTGTCGCTGACGGTCCCAGGTCCCAAGGCTGTGGGTGGAGGAACCTGGGCCCCCTGGATCTTAGTCTGGGGCTCCTTCCGTCCTGCTGGGTGAGCTGAACAGAGCCACAGAATGGTCCTGGCTCCTGTGCTGTGTGACCTGAGTCCCCCCTGCTCCTGGGCCCACAGGGCCCGTCTGCTTCCTGCTGAGAAGAGAAGAGAGTGTGACATCACCTGCCGAGGGGGGAGTGTGGGCAATGCCAGCGCCTTCAGCGGACACAGGGCCAGGCTTTCCGCTGCGTCCTCAGCTCGGCGGAGCCCTGCTGTGTGGGGATGGTGACCACGGCCAAAACAGCTGAGTAGAAAAGCTGTCCCCGAGACGTCCATCGTTGACCGCCAGTTCCGAGATCTGCAGACCAGGCGCGGCCGGTGGTACCAGCACCCGGGGCACAAGCCACCTTCCGCGGGCTTGAGCTCGAGCAGCCGTGCGGAGCAGGACCGCAGAGCGCGGCCCGTTTTACAGCCCGACGGCTGCGCAGAGGAGCAGGCGGCCTGAGCTCCCTGGCCCACCGAGCGGGGCTCTGACCCTGAAGACAAATGGATCTTGTGCCACCCAGGGGATCGGGAACCGGATGGGCTCCCCGCTGTCCGGGCCTGCTGGCTGCCCCTGCAGCGCGGTCTGGTGCTCTCGGGACTCAGGCTGCAGGCCTGTTCTCCGCTGGGAGCGTGGCTCCCGAGCATTTCCAGCGCCTGGCTTGCACGTGGGCCTCCCGAAGCCCCTAGCTAGGTAGGCAAGCCGGGCGCCCTCCTTGCGCCCATCTTACAGCAGAGGCAGGCCCTCGCAGGGCGAGCTTGGCTTCACGCTCTTCTGCCCTTATCTTGAACTTTTAATAATTCTGTCTTTGAACTTGTGCTTTGCAAGTGCGATCTGATGGGATCATGGTGCATGCACAGGAGCCGGGGAGGGCTGTCAACCCGTGTGTCAGTTGTTCCCTCCTGTCCTACCTGCATCCGGTGTTCTCGAAGCCCCATGAGCACAGAACTACAGAACTTCAGTGTGAGACTCAAAGTGAGAACAAGACTCGTGTGCGACTTCAAGGACGGGGTGGGCAAGGACACTGACACCCCCAAAAGGCCACACTTTGCATTCAAACCAGGACTTGCTTTGGCTGCAGAGAGAAGGCAGTAGGTTCTAGGGAACACGAATGGCCGAGGAACCCCGTCTTATCCTTACTCAGGTTACTTCCCTGTGTTAGCCGATCCCAGTGAACGTGAAGGTGTAGAAGGAAGTGGAGACACAGGGGCGCCCGGAGCTCCCTTTCCTCCCGTCCCTCCTCATCAGCAGTGGGGCAAAGGCACAGCGTGTGTGGGTGGAATGTCAAGGAGGGACATAAAAACTGTTGAGTTAGGGCAGCGTTTCTACTGTTCTGGAAAGGATGAAAATACTTTTGCATACAAACTGCAAAATACGAAGTGTGTGATTTCGATGATTCCACATATGAGTTAAATGGTCTTATATTTGCATTGAAAACTGTCACTGCACGACACAATGTTGAATGGTGTAGTTAGAACGGCATTAAATAGCAAATAAAAACACCATGACAAGTGGAGATGGGGGGGGTATCATGGAAGAAACAAGCAAGTCGGGTATTTCAGCAATTTTAATGGCACTTTCATCCTGGGTTTTCACAAACATCCCACATTTTCGTGTTGAACAAGGGGCCTTGCAATCATGAAGCCAGCCCTGGGGGTGGGAGGGGGTGTGGAGAAAGAGGGGATGGGAAGACCATAGAGACCTCGGAGTTATTCAGGGGTGACCTGGGAGCAGGCGCTGGTCTCTGATGGAGCCCGGGGACGGGATCTACCACGATGATGATGAAGATGATGGTGATGAGCCTGCCGTATTGCGCCAAGCACGATGCATGCCGTGGCCCACTCATCTCCATGGCAACCTGGAGGCAGAGACAGTTACTTTGCACCCCGCAGAGGAAGAAACCAAAGCTCTGAAAGCTTCCACAGCCTGCCCACATCCCGAGCTGGCAAGCGGCGCAGCCAGGAACCCTGGACTGTCAGACCTTAGTCACCAATGTTCCCTTTTTCCCACCTACTGGCGAGAACACACCTGATCCCTTTGCCTCTGCCTAGAGACCTCAGGCTCCACTTGGTAAGAAACAGGACCATTCATTTTATTTCTTTATAAAAGCTGAATGAGAGTAATACATGGTGACTAATAAACGGTTCACAACTGCACAAAAGTATTTTCAGAATGCTGATACAGAAAGCCTCCCAGTAGCCCCCTCCCTATCCCACCCCTGATCAGTGTATATCCTTCTAGAACTTTCTCCATGCATGGATGTGCCAGGATAATGATCGGGATGGCACTTTCTTCTCAGTCCTGTGTTTTCCTGCCTTCAGATCTTTAAAGTAGCCAAGCAGAGGTTTGTTAACAGCTTTGGGGGTTCAGGGCCCAGAGTAGAAGACGCTGGATGAGGAGAACACAGAACTTAGGGATGTGTTTTGAAAGCCAGGAAGTCAATAGCTGTGGGGCTGGCTGTTCCACAGCAGTGGACTTCTAAAGGTAGATGTGGACCAGAGAGAAGGACAGGCATGGACTGGGGCCCAGCCTGGGTCGGGGTTTATAAATAGCAGAATCCTGGTCCCCCTTCCCACACCTCTCCCGGGATAGCAGTGGTGGCAGGAGGATCTCAGGAGGCCATGGCTGTCTGGGGTCCCCACAGAGCCAGATCACGGATGTCCAGGGTCCCCATGCCCAGGCATGGCACAAAGACAGCTGATATGCCCACCTTCGCACAACCACAGGGGCAGCATGTCCAGCCCCAGGGAGGGCTGCTGTGGCCTGAAGACCAAGGCCCCCTCTGTGTGAATTTCTTGGAGCTCTTGTTTGACCACCCAACACAACAGCATTGGATTGCTTCCCCTCCTCCTGAGTGAGGGCTCCAAGACAGGTTGGTGCTTATTTAGGACAAATGAACAAATGTGACATCTTAACATCCAAGTGAAATAGTGATATTGAGCTGAATGACCCTGAAGTCCCTGCCAACCCTGGCTTCTTGGCAGGCCACATCTGGGGTCAGCTCTTGCCCTGGGGAGCCAAAGATGCCTTCTTCTCAGGGCCCCATACGTGGTTCTCTGTCTAAGGCCCTGCCCCGGTGGGAGGGGTGCTGGCCCCACTGCTCATGAGGGTGCACATGGCTGTCTCGCTGGGATTCCACAAAGGGAGGAGGGAGATCTTGTAGTTGGTTCTTAGAGACATTTGATCCCCTCTTCTCCTGGAGAAGGACCTCCCTTTGGAAATAAGTGGACTGCCTGTGGCTCTCTGAGGTGCTTAGCAGGTGGTGGCTAGGGGGGTCCAGGCTAGGGAGCTGGTAATTTCCCAGAGCTCCTCCCAGAGACCCCGCTGGCCAAGCTGTGGCCATGTGCTGGGATCTGAACCCAGGCTCCTCTGGCTCCTGGAGCCAAGCTCTTGAGAGGCAGGAGACAGGGTGTATGCAGGCAGATGTTTTGGGAAACTGGGCTCTCTGGGACTTCTGACAGTCCAGAGGGGGGTCTTGCCCCCACCATGGTGGGCCAGCTCTGCTCTTGTGGTGCGTTTGGGCCTGGGGCATGGACAGGGGAGCACTCCTCACAGCCCAAGGCCAGCCTCCCTTTCCTGTAACCTCATGTAAGACCAGCCCCTCTTGGGCTCCCAGCTGGGCTGTGACTTAGACTTAGTGGGATCACCACGGGGTGGCAGAAATGACACAGTTCTGGTGACCTCAGGTTCTTTTTTTTTTTTTGGAGAATGGCAGCTGGGCTTGATTGTCTCTTGACTCTGTCCAGATGACTCTCACAAAGCTCTTTCCCACAGGCCAGGCCGAGAGGCCAGGTTTCCATGTTAATCTGGTTGAGAAGCCGTTCAGGGAGTTTCACCAAATGCAACTCAGATCCACTTGGGCTGAAAGGTTGCAAGAGGGTACGTGCCCTCTGGGAGGCATGTTGAGATTTTTCACCTCTCTTGGCCAGGAGCAGCCTTTGCTGGCAGCACCGAGGAGCTGACTCTCCGGTCAACTTTCTAGAGCATCAATTTACCAGATGCATCAATCTATCAGATGGTAACTAATTTAAAACAGCATTTTATTAAAACAAACTAAGATACTATGAATTATACATAAAGTCTGCAGGAACTCTGAAGATCAAACAAGAGATATTGCAGAAATATCACATTTTCAGAGAGTTGCTCTGAGTTCCTGCTCCCAGGAACCCAGATTGAAGGTACCCTCCTCTGCCTGGGGTGCCCCCAGAACCAGAGGGAGGGCCGGTAATGATCACTAACTCCTGCCCAGCGTTCCAGAGTTTGCAGAGTGAGGGCACATTTTTATCTCCCTGCATCTAAAGTATCCCATGAGGTGAATAAGCAGCGCGAATGAGCTTCATCCACATTTCACTACTAGCCATGCTCAGCTCGGATGGCACCCATGCCTTCTCACACTACCAATCTTTTTCCTTCACTTTTTTCTTTCTGGGTTGATACTCTGGGATCCCACATGGCTGCCTAGGGGACAGGGATGGTTGGCCCTGGCTTCTTCAGGGAAGTTGTGATTTGCTGCACAGCTGCATCCCAACTAGGGTTGAAGGCTGATTTTTGTCCCTACAGCAGAGTGGGACAAGGTGTCCCTCTGACCTCTGTTCAAGGACATTGCCACCTGAGTCCATGTGGGTTGGTGGGAGATGCCATAACCCTTCTCTTTGCCAAAGGAATGTTCTGACTTCCTTTCTCTTATCTGTACCAGGATTCATGTGTGCATTTGGGAAGGAGTCTTGACCCAGCATCTTGTTTGTGTCCCATGTTCTCACTTGCTCTACATGTTGCTCCTGAGGTATGGAGGAGTAGGTAGGTGGTAGCTGGGATGGTTCCAGAAGGCCACTGATGAACTCTCATTTTTCCTCTGGGGGTTGGGGCAAGGAGGTGTTTGGTTGGTGTTTGGTCAGCTCAGGTTCTGTGTGGGAAAGGGCCCATCATTCCATATGGGGACCTGAATTTGTTCTCTCCAGCCTTGGTGGCAGCAGATTGAGGTGGCTTCTGATGGGCAGCTCCCCTCTCTGCCCTGTCTCCCTTGGACAACCTGCTTTCCTACTCATTAGAACACAGTTGCAACGGATCTCTGGTGGGACCTGTTGGTGGGAAGAGAGCCTCTGGGAGGTCATCAGCACACGAACCATGACCACACCCTTGCTGGGACAAGCGTCAGCTCCTTATTATAATAAGTGGATTCTATTAAAAACCATCATCTTAGGTGAAATTAATGCTGCTAGCTAATAAGGAGGGCTCAGTGTAAGCCGGTCTCCACAACTGGCCCTTCTGCCAACTGCCCACATTTGGCACATTGCAATCGTTTTATGGTGAGGTATCAGTCCCATTTTACAGGTGCAAAAAGCCAGGCTTACCAAGGCCTCTGTGAGGTCACCTGTCCAACCCTGTGTCCTTTTCTATGAAGCTCTGTAGGCATCATTCCATTTTCATCTCCTAGTGACCTTTTGGGCAGGTACTATAGTGATGCCATCCTATAGGTGGGGGCACTGTGGCTCAGAGAGGCTCAGTGATTTGCCCTAGTTATACAGCTAAGTGGTATATCAGGCCCTAGAACCCTGGTCTGTCTGGCTCCAGTGCTATTGCTCTTGACCACTGGGCTGGTGGGGTGCTTTGGGAAAGGAACATTCTTGTAATCAAGGGGCCAAATCAGTTGAGATTGCAAGACTGGGGTGATGCACAAGCCACGGATCTATCGTCCACCCTCCTCTGGCCATGGAGTAGAGGTCACATCCCCACTTCTTAGGAAAGGCTGAGGCCCCACATCATGGTGGGTAGCACAGGAAGCAGTGCTGGGCCCTTGATCAGCCCGTCCACGTATGACCTGGGGCTGGCTGTGAGCCTGTGGCTTTCTGTTGAGTTGATATGTCATGTCTCGGCTTTTCCCCAGGCCTCCAAAGAAGCACAATAAACCTAGGCAAGCTGATTTTTCCATAATTAAATTGCAACATTGTCATCCTTTCAACAAAGAGGATATATTAGCATTTCCCTGTTCTGGAAATTCATCACACACCTAGGAAATATATAGAGATAGCCAAGAGCAATCAGAGCCCTTTTGCTTTGTGTGTCAGTGCATTGCTTCACTCATCAAATGCTCTTGCTTGGGGGCTGGATCCCCAGGCCTGTCCTCAGGGAACTCACAGTTGACTGGGGGAGATGTAGAAGTATTTCGGGCATCTCTAAAACTACACCTGTATTGATTGATTGACTTATTAACTTATTCAATGAATATTTATTGAAGGTCTATTATGTGTAGGAAATTGATTTTTAAATTATTCATATTTTGCATTCCTTTATTGGTTTTAGAATTGTAAAGTGCCTTGTGATGTGTTCTATAAAAACCCAACAGACTTGTGACCTTGTTCCCTTTTAGAATAAAGATCTTCTACAAATCGAAAATTAGACTGAGGGTCTGAGCATGTACCATATGTCATGTTTTTGAGTGACAGTGAGAAGTATCCTTTCTCCATCATGGCCATGAGTTAGAATCATCTGGGGGAGGAGGTTTATAAAGGGTCCATGCCATTGTCTGGGCCTTACACACTTACAGCTTCTCATTTGATAGGTTTGAGGTGGGGCCCTGGGAGAAAGAATCCCCAGGTGATTTTCATGTGCAGCCATTGGTCTATACCAGGAATTCTTTTTTTTTTAAATTTTTTATTTATTTATGATAGTCACAGAGAGAGAGAGAGAGAGAGAGAGAGAGAGAGAGAGAGAGAGGCAGAGACACAGGCAGAGGGAGAAGCAGGCTCCATGCAGGGAGCCTGATGTGGGATTTGATCCCGGGTTCTCCAGGATCGCGCCCTGGGCCAAAGGCAGGCGCCAAACCGCTGCGCCACCCAGGGATCCCTATACCAGGAATTCTTAACCTTAGCTCCACATTAGAATCTCCTGGAGAGTTTTAAAAGTTCCCATGCCTAGGTTGCACTCAGTCTGCTAAATCAGAACATCTGGAGGGTAGCACCCTTCCATCAATAGATGTTAAAGTTCCCCAGATGATTCCAAGTGCAGCCCAGATGGAGAGCCACTGGTCTGCTCCTATTTTATAATCACAAATGGGTTGAGGATGGTATCCCAGAAGCTGTGAGATTAGAGCTGTGTTTTGAAGGATGAATAGGAGTTTGCTAGGATATTGTAGAAGAAGATGGGGCATTTGCAGGTGGGGAAACCAACCTGTGCTAAGGCAGCAGAATAGGAAGGAGGGGCGGGGGGGATTCAAGATGCAATGAGACTAGAGTGACATCAGGGAGGCCATGTAGGCCAGGAGGAAAGCATGCTGCAAGCCAGACTCATGACCCTGTGGCTCTGGCTCGGCCTGAGGAGTCCAGGTAGGAAGTGAATGGACCTGTTTGTGTTATGAACATCCTTATTAGAGTTGGATGGTCTGGAGGGAAGGCTGGAGGTGGAGAGACCAACAAAGAATTTGTTTCAAAAGCCTAGATGGGAGTTAGGGAAGCCCCAGACCAAGGTGATAGCCAGGGGGTGAAGGACAACATACGTTCAGGAGACACTTCCGAGGTGCTGGGTGGGTTTGAAATGTGTCTGCAAATTCTATAATATGCTTCCCATGGAGAGGTGGCATGGCTGTCTCCTCCCACTTGAAATGTAAGGACCATATTTTAAAGAGGAATTGCTGCAAACTGTCAAGGGGCATGCAGAGCTCTATGAAGGGGCAGAGGCACCCTCATCTAACTTGATGATTTGGGGAAGGACATGAATTTTGGCCACCATGGGGCTCCCACACCCATTGGACGCCTCTAGCCAGTGGCCAGAGGCACCTCTGATCTAGCAGGTCCAGAAGCAGGGGGGTATCTCTCACTCTCCCTTCTTCCTCACTCCTGTATCTGGCTGGTTGCCAAGTCCCAGCGTCCATCTCTTCCAGGGACCATAGCAATGGTTGTTTTATTTCCTCCATGGATTGGGTTCTGCAGGCCAAGAGTCCAGGTGGGACAGCTTGTCTCTGCTGGGGCCTCAGCTGTGAAGACTCAAGGCTAAAGTTTAGAATCACCTCGAAGGTATCTTCACTTATACCTCTGTCAGGTGATGCTAAAGTCATTTGGGACCTCAACTGCATCTGTTGGATGGAACACAACAGGTGTACCTGGCCTCTTCCATGGCTTGGGCTTTCTTCTGGCATGGCAGCCTCAGGGTAGTCAGATTTTACTAATGGATATTCAGGGGTCCAGAGGTGAGTGTCCTAAGAGAACCAGGACCTAGCTTCAGAAGTAAAGCACAGTCACTTGCACTGCATTCTGGTACCTAGAAGGTTGGCCCGAATGCACATACAAGTGAGGCAGCAGCTCTTCTTGTAGCTGGTTCTGTGGTTCCCACAGCTCTCGTGGTTCCTTTGGTCCCCATGGCCTCTGCAGTTCCCATGGTTCCCATGGTCCCGTGGTCCCCATGGCCTCTGTGGTCCTATGGTTCTCGTGATCCTTATGGTTCCCATGGCTTCCATAGTCCCTGTGGTTCCTGTGGTCCCTCTGGTCTCCATGGTCCCCATGGTTCCCATGGTTGTCAAGGTCTCGATGGTGCTGTGGTTCCCATGGTTCCCATGGTCTCTATGGTTCTATGGTTCCCGTAGTCCTTCTGGTCTCAACGGCCCCCATGGTTCCCATGGTCTCTGTGATCCTATGGTTCCTGTGATCCTTGTGGTTTCCATGGTTCCCGTGGTCTCCATGGTGCTATGGTTCCCATGGTTTCTGTGGTTCTTGTGATCAAAACCCAACCAGATCCAGGGCGAGAGGGGCTTCTGGTTGTTGGTTGTGTTTAAGGGCCAGCCCTAGAGCTTTGGGGAACCTTTCCAGGTAGGTTCAGTTCAGAGCAGGGAGGGCCAGGTAGGGCTAGGTGCTGGGAAGGAGACGGGGCTAGGACCAGACATTTAGCCTCTCCATCCAGCCTTTTTGACCCGAGGCTTTTGAAGAGGCCTTAAAACACAGCTGTTAAATTACTCAGCTTTCTTTTCATTATCAAGCATTATAAAAGGTGAAATCCTCACCTGACCTTATGGCTTACTTTGTGGTTGTGACTGGGGATGGGCGTGGGCAGAGAGGGGGCTGGGCTCCATGGGGGACCGGTAGCCACAGAGCTGGATGCAGCTGCTCACTGGCCACATCCAGCCAGCGCTATCCAAGCCCTGCTTTGCCTAACAGAGGTGTGTTGTGTGTGTGATTGTGTGTGAGAGTATGTGTGTGTACACATGTCTGTGTGTCTGTGCATGTGTGTATCTGACTCTATGGGTGTCAGTGTATTGTGTCTGCATGTGGGCGTATGTCCTGAGTGTTTATGTGTGTGTACGCATGTGTGTATGTGTGTCCTATTCTGAGTGTCTGAGTGTGCTTATGTGTCTGTGGCTGTGAGAGTGTGTGTTTATGTGTGTTGCTTCTCCGACCTCCCCCAGGTGTCCTGACTAGTGGTAAGAAGCATTCTCTACCTGTCGCATTGAGCAGACAGTTGCTGGGCTCTGTGCTACATGCTTTGCATGGTGATGGCGGACAGATGCTCTATCATCCTCGTGACAGCTTAGGTGTGCATACCTCTATCATTCCCCCCCCCCCCTCACCTGGGTGAGTAAGAGGAGGTCCAGAGGAGCTCAGGAGCTCACCAACCTTTCCTGATTACTGAGGGGCTGATCTGGGCCCTCTGACTCCCAAGCCTGATGCTTAAGCATGCTAACTCATGAAGCCAATAGTATCCTGCTACCCAGGAAGGACCCCTGGACAACCATCCAGGCCAAAGAGCAGGATTGTTGATCCACATTCCAGTCCTGGAGTCCTGCCTCTGGCATCTCTGCCCAGAGCCTCCCTGTCCCCCTATGGGACCCTCCACATAGACTCACACGCTTGACACCATGAGGGCCTCCTTGGGCACCTGCCACCGCCAAGGAGCTGAGTTAGGCAAAGCCACCTGCAGGCCTGGTTCAGGGGAGGTTCACTGCCCCACCATACCAGGGCTTTAAGTGTCGGCAGGAGATAGTCTGTGGGCTTGCAGAGTCCAGCAGCCCGGCCCTGGGCCAAGCCTCGGGGTCCCTTCACGGTGGACACACCTAGGTCAACAGAGGGAGATGGAGAGGACAGCCGATTCCAAGGCGTCACTTTGCTGCTGAAATATGCTGATTTAAAAGAATCAAAGTGAGCGGTTTATTTATTGCCCAAGTCATTTCAAATGGAATTAGGTACCTAAATCAAATTGGCTATGGCTTCTTTAACCACCTCTGGAACACGGAGTTTGCATTAACTCCGTGTACACGCGGAAAACTAGGCTCGTGGGGAAAGCTCGGTGCAGGCGGGCCTCCGAGTCATGCAATGAATTCAATCTGTTCATTTATTATCATCAAAATGGCATGAATATGTCATAATACGGTGGGCATCGGTAACCCCTCCCCTGTCCTGGAGCACGCCTACGTGTAACGTGGGGATCCATCCTCCCAGCGGTTCTGGGAGCAGGAAGGGCAGGTTCAGCAGCCCCAGACCTCGGGGGGGAGAAGCTGAGCCTTGCACATGAGGGGGCCTGGCTGGTTCGCGGGCCGAGGCCGGAGGCTGCTACCCCCTCAGGCCAGTCCGCTCCAAAGCCAGGGCACCTTCTCCAACCGGATGGTACCATTCATGATCGTGGAGGTCATTCCAGGTGATTGTATGCAGTCACCAAGATCAAGAGCGGGAAGGGGTGTGAGTTTGGGCACCAAACCCCACCCTGGACTCCCCTCCCCCAGTGCTACTGAGAGTGTTGGGGGGTGCGGGGTAGGGCTGCCAGAGAGAAGAGCGGATGCCAACTCAGATCTGCATTTCAGATGAACTGGGAAACACTGCATGCGCCGTACCTAAAAATTTATTTGTTGTTTATTTGAAATACAAATTTTGCTAAGCGTCTTGTGTTTGTTCGTGCTCACTAACTCTGGCACCTGAGGAGGGGAGGAGTCCCCTCGTTCCCTCTCAATCTCTGGAACCTCTCGCTGTCCTGGCCACTGGGCCCAGGTCAGCTCTCGAAGGGGAGGCACGGACCCTCCACTTTCCAAGGATGATGACTTGATCACAGAGGAGAACCCCAGGGGCTCTGCAGATGGACATGGATTCAATTCTTCTGGCCGCGGCTAGGTTGACCCCCACTTTGCCACCAGTCAGTAGCCTGGCCCCTTTGGAGAGAAGTCAGGTCAAGGTCTGGCTTCGCCTTGGACAAGTCTCTTCACTTCTCCGTGCTTGGTTTCCTCGTCTGCAAAAGGAGGGTGATCCCAGCACCCGTTCTCCCAAGGGTGTGCTGGGGAGCAGACGTGTCGGCTTTAGAAACGCTCTCGGCGTGTGCCTGGAAAGCTTGTTAAGTAGCATGAACCACGTGGGACCAGCCCGGATGCCTTGACCCTGGAGTCGGGAGAGGAGTGAAACCTGGAGAGTCCAAACCCAGAGTCCCAGCCAGCCCGGGGGAGGGGTGACAGGTGATGCAGAATTATGGGGAATGCACACTTGTCTTTGCTCAGGAAACATTATTTATACGTATTTTAAAAGAACCGCAATACCAGCTGTTCATCTGCTTCCTGGCGATTTGGGTTTGGAGGGGTTTGTTAGGGCTGGTGGCAGTCTCTCCACCAGGAAGCACTTGTTGGGTAAGAATGGGCTTCAGTTAAAGCCCTTTGAGATGCTGGCCATCATTCCAGCCCTGGACCCGTCCCAACGTCCAGCACCTGGCAGGCTGTGAGCCCCTGGGGCAGGGGAGAGGTCGAAGTCACCCCAAGGCCCTGTGTGAGGTCTGGACATCGTGTGAACCCCCCAGGTTTGTGGACAGAGTGGAGGGGAAATGGGTGGTCTGAATGGACTCTACGTGGCTTAGAATAAAGTCCAGGGCAAAGAGCTCTGCTGGGGGGCAGGGGGAAGCGAAGTGTCCTCTGTGGTGGCCCCTTCATGCCATGACTGTCCCCGCCAGCTCCATTTCATTTTCTCCAGCAGCCTGAGATGCCACACAGCAAACTCCCTTGCCTGGGGATTGTTGGCCTTCAGCCATAGGTACCTTTATTCCTTTAATTAGAAGAGCTGTCAGCAGAGATGACGGAAGGTGAGATGGGACAGTGGCCTTTGTGATAACAAACCAGGCACACAAAAATGGCACTTTCTGACCATTTTATGTGTAATTACTCAACAGCAGTGCAAGGTTAGTTTAATTATTATTTTTTAATTATAAGAAATTTTGTTTTTGAGAGAGAGAGCAGAGACGGGCAGACGGAGAGGGAGAGAGAGAATCTCGAGCAGACTCCGCTCAGCGCAGAGCCTGACATGGGGCTTGATCTCACCACCCTGAGGTCACGTCCTGAGCCGAAATCAAGAGTTGGAGGCTTAACCGACAGAGCCATCCAGGCGCTCCCGGTTGGTTTTATTATTATTATTCCCACTTACTACATCAGAGAGGGTCAGTGACTTCCTCAAGGTCACACAGTCAGGACGTGGTGGAAATAAAGCTCGAAGCCAGGCCACCTTGCTCTCAGGGTAGAGCCCACCCATAAGCCACACATATCTACCTTCTGGTTTTGCACCAGAGACCTCCTGAGGACAGATCCTTCCAATCCCAAACCAGTAATTATTCTGGCCCACAGCCTTCTCTGAGCATCTCCTCTGTGCCCCGTTGTGGGATGAGAGAGACAGAGACATAAGAGAGAGAGACAGACTTCAGACCCAGCTCCTGCCTGTACATTAGGAGGGAGGCAGCCAGGATTGAGCAGAGCAGCCAGTGGTGCACACCGAGGGTCCCCAAGGGGGCAAGTAGCAGCCAGGTCACAGATGCTCCGCCCCTGCCCCAGCTAGACTAGGGGAGGGACGACTTCCATTCATTACCTCCTGCCCCTGGTCTAATGCCCACCCCCACCCCCACCAGGCCTCTCCTTGGCCCTGAAGGCCAGAGTAGACTTGCTCATCCCTGTTTCCCAACCACCTTCCTGTCCTTGCCCAAGAGCCAGCAGCTCCCCAAGCAGCCCCACCCAGGGCGGGTGGGCAGAGGGGGGGGCAGCTGCACATCCTGGCAGCACATGAACTGATTCCTGAAACCCAAATCACCCACGAGCCTGTCCTCCAGGGAAACCAACCTTACGTGCATGGTGTGCGCTCTTCATTCCTTCTCTGTCCCCGTCTCTCGACAAAGGTAGTTAGATCATCTCGAATAAGATGTTTAATCCCTGGCCACGAAGCCCACGCTTGGAGTAGCAGAACCATCAGTAATCATGAGATTTATTGCAATACTTCTGGGGTTACTGGAAAGGGTGACCAGCTCTTGGGGAAGGCCGAGCAGCTGGTGCCCTCATGCAAGCTCCACTGGTGCAGACGAAAGACTCCGTGCCCCTTCCGGGCTTCTTCCCTGGGGGCTGGGGGAGCCCTCAGGCATGGGCTGTCTGCTTTTTGAACATTTTAGGAGCTCCTCTCGTTCTAGCTGTCAGAATTTGACGTGTTCCATCTTGAAGATGAAGTCTACGATCATATAAATTCTTCAGAGCCAGACATGGTGGGGGATTTAGGGGCACGTATTTCCATTTCAAGACGGATTATGAGGATGCAAATATTGGGAGAGCTCCTTTTTGTCTTTTTTTTTTTTTTTAACACGGATTAAAGAGGAGATCTGGTTACTATGGAGTGAAATCGCTTATTCACCAACAGCCGTTCACCCTTTGTTCATTCGGTGGCTGTTTGCTGAACACCTACTGTGTGCCAGGCTCTGTGCCAGGCCACGGAGACCGGGCCAGGCTGATATTACTGCCTCCCCAGAGGGCCTCAGCCCTACCTGCGAGTGTCACCAGCTGGGCTCTTCCCGGTGCTCCAGGCGGCGCGCGTGGGGTCATCTGGAGGAAATGATTCAGCAGCAGCATCGGAGGACAGCTCATGGCCCACACGCCGAGCATCTTCTTTTCCCCCCAGGAAGAGGTGAAGGGAGGGAGGTCAGGAGCCTGGATTCAAAGCCCTGCCCTTACCACTTCCTGGCGGGGTGGCCCTGGGCAAGTTGCTTGACGTCAGCTTCTTGAGGACAGCGGGGCTAACTGTCACACGCTCTCGTGAAGGTGCTGTGACGCCAGTGCCTTGAGCTAGGACATGGGCACCTGTCATGGTCAGATCAGGGAGTGACCCCCATGTCCTGCGGCTGAGGCTGGAGGAACTTGCCTGGTCTTTGGCAGCTCAGTGCCCCAGGGCCGGGCCAGGCAGGATGGAGTCTCTGGGTGGGCAGGTACAGAGCTGGTGTCTCTGGCTGCTGCCTTGTTTGTTTATTTAAGGGAGCAGTGACTCATGTGTGCAGGGCGCTCTGGGCGCATGTTTCCAGCCTGCAAACACCCCCTGGGCAGGAAGGCTGACCCTCAGCTCTAAGCTTCATCCTGTGGGGCTCTGCTGTGGTCATTCTCCTTCACTCGCTGCCTTGGGCTGCATTTTCCTGTTGGCTACAGTGAGTGGGGCTGAAGTTCGGGGGCACAGAGACCGGGGTGTCCTTGAGATCATGGATAGGGGAAGCAGGAGGGCTGAACACGCAGTTAGGAGCCACAGGAGCCTTCCTTACCCAGACTGCAGTCCCTCATGGATAGGGGAAGCAGGGGGGCTGAACACGCAGTTAGGAGCCGCAGGAGCCTTCCTTACCCAGACTGCAGTCCCTCATTGGCTAACTCCTCACCTCGGGCCCAGGATGATGTGCTCAGACCACAGCGGGGCCCGTATGGAAAGGCCCCCTCGGTCCAGGGAAGAAAGCTCTGCCATCTAATGGAATCCCTGGTGTGGGGATTCACATTGTCCAAAAACTATACTGTAAATGCTCCTCAGAGGTCCTGCAGGGAAGAGACTCCTAAGAGGTCCTGCAGGCAAGAAACTTGTTTGACTTTATTTAAACCAGGGATCCGCAAAGTTTTCTGTAAAGGACCAGATAGTGAATATTTGAGGTTTTGCACACCCTCCTGTGGCCCCTTCAGTGGTCATATCAAAGCAGCCGTTGTCATTACCTAAATCAATGTTCCGGTTGAGCTTTATTCACGGACAGGACAGGAGGGGGGCTGGATTGGGCCTGTGGGCTGTAATTAGCTGGTCCCTGGTGGAAACCAGCATTTCCCTCCTCCCGCCCTCCCTCCAGTGTTTCATGGGGTGCTGGCTGGTTATGTGCTGAGAGCACGTGTGAGCACGGCTGCCTGTTTGCACGTCAGGGTGGTTGTGTTTCACACATAGGACCCATTCTTTAAGCTACCATGACATCCGCAACGTGAATAATTCAAGACCTATTTCCCGCAGCACGGACAAAGGGCAGGGTGTGATTATTCACCAGCTATGGTGGCACAGAAAGCCCAGTTTACAACGCGTTCAGCTGGCAGGGTTTGCAATTATACAATTCTTGACACATTTGAATACTTGAAAGGGGAGATTTGCATTATTTTAAATTTTGCACAAAGGGAGGCTTTCTTAATAGTTTGCTGCCGCATGTTCTCCAGAGTTCAGATCACCTGGGATGTACCCCACACTTGTCAGCTCCCCAAGGGCTGGGGGGTCCCGTGGTGCCCTCTTTGGAAACCACTAGCGTGGCCTTTCCCAGTGATAAGGCGCTGAGTCGGGCTGAGGCTCCCGGGCGCTCCCAGCTGAGCAGGGCTGAGCACTCAGAGCTGAGCAGAGTCCAGAGCTGCAGGAGCCCTCATGCTGGTTCTGCGGGGGGCGAGCAGCTTCCCTGTCCTGCTCTTCTCCCGACTGTCGCCCTGACATCTCAGGGCAGCCTCAGCAGCCCCGGAGCAGGAGCAGACTCCTCCCAGACTCCCGGCCCCCGGGCCCCTCCAGCGGATCTTGTCATCGATTGTCCTGGTGGGACTGGCTCTCCTCGACTTTTCACTATTGCTGAGTCAAATGGCTTGGAAGGATCTAAGAGAAGTCCCAGTATTGGCTTTTATTTAATTTGCTTTTGTTAACGCCTGCCAACAGCTAAAGCAAAGAGAAATTGCTTTCTTGAAAGCCCTCCTGCCTACAGTTCAGATGCCCGAGGGGCTTTCTGGCAGCGTGGGGACCAGCTGGCAGGTGATCCCTTAAGAATTATTGACCGAGCCCCTGACCTGTGCCAAGATTGGTGTCAGGCATTCAGCCCCTCCTCTCTTTCTATTCCTACTGCTATCTCGCAAGCCAGGTTTTTTTTTTTTTTTTGCAAGCCAGGTTTGTTGTGCCCATTTCCCGAATGAGGAAACCAAGGCTGAGCACAGTTGGATGGCATTCCCAAAGTCACATGGCCAAGGGGTACCAGAGCCAGGGTCCCAGAGCCATGCTTCTTTTTATTATTATTTTTTTTTCAAAGATTTATTTTTTTATTTATTTATGATAGACACACACACACACACACACAGAGAGAGAGAGAGAGAGAGAGAGAGAGAGAGGCAGAGACACAGGCAGAGGGAGAAGTAGGCTCCACGCTGGGAGCCCGACGCGGGACTCAATCCCGGACTCTAGGATCGCGCCCTGGGCCAAAGGCAGGCGTGAAACTGCTGAGCCACCCAGGGATCCCCCCGAGCCATGCTTCTTTCTGGTTCCTTCTGCAACCAGTGAGAGTCTGTAGTGATGCTGGACCGAACAGTGACGTCCTGCCAACCCCTCTGTGGGACCAGGTGTCTCGGCCTGGGTTTGTGGCAGGTGCCGTCCACACGGTGGTCTCCTACAGTGATCATGTCTCTGTCTGACCCTGCCTGGGTCAGGATTCTAAGTACTTCCATGCTGGAGGGGACCGCTGATGTTTCTGCCCGGCCGGGAGCTATTTTTCATTCTTCAGGAGCAGCCTCTCAATTTTCCTCTGGGGATCCCCAAACTCTCAGTCCTAGGCCTCCTTCAAATCATAGGCCCTGGTTCAGCAATGGGAATGTGGCCCAAGCCTGACCAGTGAGACTCAATCTTGGCAGTTTTGCTGGAAACACTCCCTGGCTTGGTGGGGGTTGCCAGGCTGCTAGAATCGAAGCCTAGTTCAGGGACCACCTTTGCCACCTGCTGGGGACGATCCGCTTGAGACCAGAGCCTCCCTAGGGGAACGCAGAGTGAAAGGTAGAGGGGGGCATGTTCCACCCATCTCGTGAACACCTGGAGCCAGCTGGGCCTGAAGCTGAACCCTGGGTTTTTCCTTTTCATGAGTTCATATATTTCTTTTTTACGTTGGAGATTGTCCATTTGGGTTTCTGTCACCACGTCTGTCCAGGGGAGTCCTGAGCCACACAGTCCTCACCAAGAGACACTGCTGTAGCATGGTGGTGAGGGCAGGTTCCAGACCTATAGTTGACTCTGCTACTCACCAGCTGTGTGACCTTAGGCAAGTTACTCAACCTCTCTGTCCCTCTATTTCCCCAGCTGTATTATAGGAATTATGGTGGTGTTCCCTCCTTGTAGGGCTGTTGTGTAAATTGAGTGAACTGATAAAAATAAAGCTCTTAATGCATTGCTTGGTGCAGTTTGAGCACAGCAAATAGTTGCTGGTATTATCCATCATCTTTAAAAGAATTATCCAGATGCTTTGAGAACAGGTGTGACCAGTTATATTTTAGAGATATGAAATGCCCTGCGTCTCCTGAGTTCCAGGGCTGGGGAGTGCAGGGCTTGGCCTGACCACGGCTTTGGGCTAGGCTCAGGGCCATGTCACATCCCTCCTACCCCAGGTGGGGCTGCCTCAAGGGCTCCTCTTCTTCCTCTATCTGTGCCCCAGTGCAATGACCCAGAGCCCCTCGTGTGCACAAGTAGTGCCAGGCTCTAACGAGGCCTCAAGTGGCTTCCTGCTCAGACCCCTTGCATCATAATCCCTTCCCTCTCTGTGTTCAACACCCCAAATACAGAGCAGTGCACTGCCTTCCTCTGGGGCCAAGGGGCCAATCTACCCCGTACTCGTTGCTGACCAGTCAGGGCTGGTGATGGCTTCCTGTCCCAGCGACTGAAGTTTCATTAAAAAAAAAAAAAAATCAAACTTATCTTACTACCAAAGTAGTGCAGAGACATAGCTTTTTGTTTTCAAAGTTCTAACAACATAAAACCATATAAAATAGGAAGTATGGGTTTCCTACTTCCCATCCATCCCAACCTCCCTCCCCAGAGAAAACCATTGCTCACAGTCCCCTGCGTGTCCTTGCGTGATTTTTTCAGTTTATCTGCTGAACCCAGCAGCTCTGCATTTGCTTCTTCCCATGCGAACAGCTTCTGGAGAACTTTCATATGGGCACATCTAGATCTGCCTCCTGGCTCATCTTATTTCGGTGTGTGGGTGTGTGTGTTAAGAACCTTTAAAAATTTTGGCAAAACCCACATAGCTTAAAGATTACTGTTTAAGCTGTTTGTAAGTGTCCAGTTCAGTGGCATTCAGTACATTCCCGTGGTTGTGCAACCACCACCACATCCAGCTCCAGAACCTTTTCATCTTCTCAAACTGAAACTCTATCCATTAAACAACGCTCCGGTCCCTTCCTACCCTCGCAACCACCCTTCCGTTTTGTGTCTCTACAAGTCTGACCACTTTAGGTACCTCGTATAAACACAGTCATATGATGTTTGTCTCTCTGCAACTGGCTTACATCACTGAGCATAACGTCCTCAAGGTTCATTCACATCGTAGCAGGTGTCAGAATGTCCCTCCTTTTGAGGCCAATGTTTCCCCATATGTATACACCACATTGTGTTTGGCCACTCGTCCGTACATGGACTCTTGGGTGGCCTCCACCTTTTAGTGATGGTGAATAATGCTGCTTTGAACACGGGTGTACAAATATCTCTTTGAGAACTTGCTTTCAAATCTTCTGGATGTTTCACAGAAGTGGGATTGCCGTATCATCTAGTAGTTCCACTTTAACTTTTTTGGGAACCTCCGTACTATTTTTCACAGCAGCTGTACCATTTTATGTTCCTGCCAGCAGCGTGTAAGGGTTTGAATTTTTCCACATTCTTGCCAACACTTGTTATTTTCTATTTAAAAAAATGTTTTTGAGGAGTAGCCATCCCAATGTGTGAGGTGGTATCTCATTGCGGTTTTGGGTTGCATTTCCCTAATGATTAATGATAGTCTGTGTGTTCAAAAATGTGAATATTTTCAAACATACTCAAAAATAGAGAAAATAATACTATGAGCTCATATAGTCATCACTCAGATTCAAAAATGAGTCAGACTTTTGCCCTATTTGCTTTCTCTGCTTCCTGAAGGATTTCACAGCAAGTCCCTGACACTGTGTTTTAGTGTCGCTACATAATCCAGTGGGCATTTCTAAAAACCTGGACATCCCCTTTTCTAACTGTTTCACCAGCATCTTAAACTTTTCCTTGGTATTGACTAATACTCAGTCCATAATCAAATCTCCTTAATTGTTTAAAAGACACTTTGGTTCATTTTTTGCCAGGACCCTTCTAGGGGCTCAATCTCAGCCCAGAGGCTCCTAACTACGTATCTCTCCCGAAAGGTAGGTGGTGTAGGGTTAGGAGCAGGTGCATCAGAGTCAGTCTAGGTTTAAAGTCTGGTCTGTTCTTGACTAGCCAGATGGTCTTGTCAAGTTATTTATCCTTGCTGGGCCTTGGTTTGCTCGTAGATTGGTACGATGGCGATGCATTGCGGGGCATTAAATGAGACACTGGGTGTGGAACACCTAGAGCTGTGCGGGAGCTGCCCCTGCTGTTGCTGTATCAATCGTAATTTCCAGAAAGACTCACTCTGATGGTGGGAGTTCAGGCATCGTGGGGGGCAGGTAGGAAGCAGAGTAGGGGGGCTCTGGACTTGTGTCCCGTTGTTCCGGGGGCACCCTGGGTCTGGACCCCATTACTCTCCATCTCTGGCAGAAGCAAGCTTCTTGTCCACATGCCTGGCTGCGTTGCCCTTAAATAAAAAAGGATAAAATAGGCCAGTGGGAAGGGATGAAACTTTATTTGGAACCCCAGTATGTTTTGTTAGGATTTTTTTTTTCCATTCCTCTTCTCCTGATTTGATGGCCTTGTCGTTGGTAATTCAGGAAGTGGCTCCTTCGGATGATGACAGGTGAATGCGAGGTGGAGGTGGGAGGACGGAGCCGGTGGGACGAGCGTTGTCTGAGATTGATTTATCTGAGTCGGATACGGAGCCAACAACCTTTTAGACTGAAAGGGGAATTGTGGTGTGTTGAGGCTCAAGGCTGCAGCAATATCTAGTTTGACCCGTGCAGTTTACAGACGGGGCAACGGACGTGGGGAGAGAGAGAGAGAGAGAGAGAGAGAAAGAGGTGCAGGCTGCCCCAAGCTCCTGAAATTTCGAGGACGGGAGTGGGCCCTGTCCCAGCTAGCCGTGTGACATTGCATACTTGGGGCTCACAACACAGTGACTTTTGCAGCTTCTAGGGCCCAGGAGCTAAGCCCATAGCCTCTGACTGTGGGGGCCCAGTCCCAGCCAACTGAGCTCCGGGGGCAACTACCCCACCCCTGTGTCTCGGTTTCCCCATTTGTGAAACAGGAATAATAATAGGACCCACCTCATAGGGTTGCTGTGGGATTTACTGCAACCCTGCTGTACACCAGCCCCGCACGGGCCTGTGGTGAGCTCCCCCGAGGGACTGACTGCTTTCCTTGGAGAGCAGGAGCCTGGGATTCACCCAGACATCACCGAGCCTCAAGGGCCACCACAGCGCCCTGCCCAGCTTGCGGCGAGGGGCCATGCAGACGTTGATCATGGGGAAGCTTCTTGCCTTCTGTTGGCAAGTCAGATTTCATCAAATAAGGTCCATGTCTCTTTAGCTCCTCTTACCGAGTCCTCAGAGGTACAAAACTAGGGTAATTGGAAGCCAACAGTCTCTTAAAAAATGGACCCGAGCTTGCCTTTCAAAATCTTGAAGGTGTGAGCGTTATCAACAATCGCCAAATTGTGGAAAGAGCCCAAGTGTCCATTGGCTGATGAGTGGATAAAGATGTGGTGTCTGTACACAAGGGGATATAACTCAGCCATGAGAAAGAATGAAATCTTGCCGTTTGCAACGACATGGATGGAGCTAGAGTATATTATGCTAAGCAAAGTAAGACAAATGCCATATGATTTCACTCATATGTGGAATTTAGAGGAAAAAAAAACGGATGAACATAGGGTAAGGAGAAAAAAGAGAGAGAAGAGCAAACCATAAGAGACTTTTTAAAAAAAGATTTAATTTTTTTATTCATGAGAGATACACAGAGAGAGGCAGAGACACAGGCAGAGGGAGAAGCAGGCTCCCTGCGGGGAGACCCATGTGGGACTTGATCCCAGGACCCCAGGATCACACCCTGAGCTGAAGGCAGCTCAACCACCGAGCCATCCAGGCATCCCTCATAAGAGACTTTTAATGATAGAGAACAAACTGAGGTTGCTGGAGGGAGGGGGGAGGCTGGGCTAGATGCACGATGAGTATTAAGGCAGACACTTGTTATGTTGAGCACTGGGTGTTATATGTAAGTGATGAACCCCGAAATTCTATGCCTGAAGCCACTATTACACTATAGGTTAGCTAACTAGAATTTAAATAAAAATTGGCAAGAAGAAAAGAAAAAGAGAGAAAATAAATCTTGAAGGTGTGAGAGCACGCAGGGGTGGGAGGGAGTGGCCGTCCGGGATGCCACGGCGCCTCGCCCCTCCCCGGGAGCAGCACAGCCTAACTCAGACTCTGGCCTCCTTTCCTCATCTGTAAAATGGGCTCAGAGCGATTGCCTTTCTCCTGCACCTGTCACCCTATAAGCCGAGTCCCCGGAGGGGTTGCTTCTGTGGGTCTCTTCACGCTCAGCTACCCTGGCGGTGGGCCTGGGTGCGTGGGGAGGCCCTGGACAGGAGACAGGAGCTGAGAAATGGGGCATGGAGGTGCTTGGACGGGCAGGGCGGTGAGGACGGGGTCACCCATTTCAAGGGCAAGGTCGGCTCAGCTTATTTGAGGATCCTCCCTGAGGGAATTTGGGCTGGCCTGGGGGCCCCGAGTTTCCAGGGGACACAGCATGCCCCTCCCAGACCTGTATGGAAGCCCAGTCCTCACTGGCCACGCGACCCCCGGCAAGCTGCAGCTTCCCGTTCTAGAAGCTCGCAAGAATGTTCCTGCCTCCTCGCCAGCGTGGTGGGAAGGTAAATGGGGTGACGTGTCGCACACACACGCATATGGTGTGGACCCTAACCGCCTGCCTCCTCCCTCTCCCCTCCCACCCTCTGCCTTGCCCTGGACAGCCAGGCTGCACGTGGGAGCATTTCCCGAGGCCCGACTTGCTGGCCCCCCTTGGGAGACAGTCCCTAAGGCGGGTACGTGGTGGAAGCTGCCCCTCTTCTCGCCGTGCTGGACCGGCAGGCGTTGTCGCCCTGAAACGGGGCGCTGTGTCTGCACGCAGCCCCATCTAGCACCTGCCAGCCCGCGGGAGCCTGCTGGGAAGGGTCAGGCCCTCTGCTCTGCTGCCCGGGGCCCCGTGACCGTGACCGGGGCAAGGCTGGCCTAGCCAGGCGGGTGGCCTGGTCGTACCCGGGCTGCTCTGGGTCCCAAGAGCCACACCCTCTGTGGAGGTGACCTGCCCGGCCCGGAGGCCGCAGAGGGGCCTGTGTGGCAGCTCCCCTGGGCTGCGGCCAGAGTGGCTCAGAGCTGGCGTCCCCTGGACTGTCCCAGGCCCTGGCAACTCCGCCAGCGGGGCTTTTCCACCTCCCAGGCTTCTGTTTGATCCATGGTGTGCCACTAACAAGTCCAATGTGGGGGTTTCTGACACACAGAGTGCTTTTCTGCTGCTTCTCCTCCCTGTGGAACAAACGTGAAGAGGCATCGTGGGCTAATATGAATGAGGTCTGGGTCCCTGCCCTGTCCCTCCCTAAATGGCTGTGTGACCACTGAGGAGTCACCATCTTTCCCAAACCTTAGGTGCCTCACTGGCAAGTCAGGGATGATACTGTCTGCTGAGGGTGGAAGCCTCTCGCTGCCCCTGGCGCAGAGCTAATCCTGGGGGCACGCCAGCCCCCTCTCTGACCGGCTGACAGGCTTGCCCGTTTGCATTCTTGTCCTGCTCCTGGAAGGGAGGAGGTCAGGAGTAGGAGAGGAAGGGGCACTGGGGTGGCTCAGTGGTTGGGCGTCTGCCTTGGGCTCAGGGGGTGATCCCAGGGTCCTGGGATCGAGTCCCCACATTGGGGTCCTTGCAGGGAGCCTGCTTCTCCCTTTGCCTGGGTCTCTGCCTCTCTCTGTGTGTCTCTCATGAACAAATAAAACATCTTAAAAAAAAAAAAAGAGGTAGGAGAGGAAGCTGGGGCCAGGGACAGTCAGGGGAACCCTGTGGCCAGAGATGTGGCTGCGCCTGTGAGGCCCCAGGCGGGCACGTGGACAGGGAGGAAGAAGTCAGGACTGTCTGGAAAATAAGTTCAGTGCAGAGTAGAGCGAGCACTGGAGCAGGACTGGTGGGAGACTGGTCTTCCGGGGCTGGCTCCCCTCCTTCTTGCTCTCTGGCCTTGGAGAAGGGACGGTCACTTAGGTGGTGCGCCCTTGTCTGGGAAGTGGTGGCGCTTTTAAGGGCTGCCCGCAGGGTGGCAGCGGGGCAAGGGGAGCTGTGAGAAGGTGATGTGTGAGCTTGCAATGCCCAGCGGCCTCTCACATGCAGGGTCTGAGGCCTTCCTAGCTTGGGGTCTCTCAGAGCCAGGTGGGGACCCACAGGACGAGAGCAAGGGTCTGGGCTGAGCAGGTTTGCAGGGCTAAAACCCAGCCCACTTTCTTGGCCACGCTG
Organism: Vulpes lagopus; assembly: GCF_018345385.1. NCBI lineage: Eukaryota > Metazoa > Chordata > Mammalia > Carnivora > Canidae > Vulpes > Vulpes lagopus. Next base: position 7,575,132 of record NC_054825.1, read on the forward strand.
TACATCCTGCTCCGGGGCTGTGTCTGTTCAGAGGCAGGGGCACCTTTTGCTAAATTACCCTATGACATGTCTGCTCGCCACACTGTGCTCTGGGGGGGCCGTGTCTTCCCTGAGGGTTTTCCCCACGGGCACAGAGGCAGATGTGTTAGCAGTGGCGGGAGGCCCGATTCTCCTCTCCCCCCAGCTGCCGGGCCATGGTTTTCTGTATCCTGCTCTGTCCATCATCTCTTCTTCTGTCATACAGGCTTGCAGGGGACAGCAAATGAGGGATGCGTGGCTGTCACCTCTCAGTGAATGTAAACCTTACAAAAGCATTCTCTTTTCTGATGATAAAACTACAGTGGGTCCTTGAACAATGCAGGGGTTAGGAGGCTGACCCGTTGCATAGCTGGAAATCCACATAGAGCTTTCGACTCCTCAAAAACGTACCTGCTAATAGCCCATCGTTGACTGGAAACCTCACCGATAATATAAAGAGTTGGTTACTGTGTGTTTCATAATATGCTATATATATTGCACAGTGAATTCGTATAATAAAGTAAGCAAGGGAAAAGAAAATGCTACTGAGAAAATCATAAGGAAAAAAGCATTTACGGTACAGCACCGCCTATAATTGGACCCACACAGTTCAAACCTGCGTTGTGTCAACTACAATACATATGTATTGTAGAAAATTGTGAAAATACAAGGAAGCATAAAGAAGGAAGTGAAAATCAGGCATGGTCCTGTAACCCAGAGGCACTCCAAAATGTTAAAGAGTGGGTTCTTCTCATTTTTTTTCTCTACATATTTGAATATTGGAATCATATTGCATATGGTTTTGTGTTCTGCTTTTTTTTTAAAGTTAATATTTCATCTCAAACGTTTTCTCATATACCGAAGTATTCTTCTCCGTCATGTTTTAGTGATGGCATGGTATCCTGTCATAGGAACGTGTAGAAATTGAATCAGCTGGACCAGATGGGTTCTGTTGTACACATTTTGTTATATTTTTTTAAAGGTTTTATTTATTTATTTATTTATTTATTTATTTATTTATTTAGAGAACGGGGAGGAGCCAAGGGAGAGAGAGAGAGAGCGTGCGCATCTCTAGCAGACTCTGAGCTGAGCAAGGAGCCCAAATGACTTGGGGCTTGATCGCATGACCCTGAGATCATGATGTGAGCTGAAATCAAGATTTGGATGCTTAACCGACTGAGCTACTCAGGCACCCCTCAATTGTATACCGTTTTATTTTATTTACAAATTAAAAACAATGTTCTTGGTTATTCATGAGAGTCACAGAGAGAGGCAGAGACATAGGCAGAAGGAGAGCAGGATCCCTGCAAGGAGCCCGATGTGGGACTTGATTCTAAGACTCCAGGATCATGACCTGAGCCAAAGGCAGACGCTCAACCACTAAGCCACCCATGCATCCCTCAATTGTATACCCTTTTAAGCAGCAGTGTTGGCTGTACAACTTTGTACTTGTCTGATTATTTATTTTAGGATAACTTCCAATAAGTGGAGTTATAGGGCTCAAAGGTATGTAGGCAACCTATAAGTTGGCCCCCAATCAATCCCACTCCTGACATTCCTATGATAACTTCCTTGCCTTGAGTGTGGCCTCAGATTAGTGACTTGCTTCTAATGAATAGAATACAGTGAAAGTGATGGGATGTCGCTTTCCCAGATTCACGTACAGAAAGACTGTGATCCGTCTTGCCCATGCTCCTTGCTTATTTGCTTTGAGCAAAGCAAGGAGCTGCCCTGTTGTGAGGCCTCACCCTGTGGTGAGTCCCACGTGGCAAGGACCTGAAGGCCGACAGCCAGTGAGGAACTGAGACCCTTGGCCCCATGTCTGGTGAGGAAACAAATCCTTCCCACAACCATGCAAGTGAGCTTGGAAAGAGGATTCTCCTGCAGCTGAACTTTCAGATGAGATTGGGCCTTGGCTGATGCCTTCAATGCCGCCTTGTTGGAGACCCCGGGTCACAGGCATCTACCCAAGCTGTGGCTGGACTCCTGACTCACAGGAGCTGTGAGATAATGTTTGCTGTTTGAGGCTGCTAAGTCTTGGGATGATTGGTTGCAGAGCAGTACAAAGGGCATGCACATCCCTTTTGATGTGTATTTCCATCGTGCCTTCCAGGAAGTTTACTTCAATTCCTACCCTCCACCCCATCAGATAGGAGTATGAACAAATTTTTTTTTTAAAGATTTTATTTTTTTAATTTTTATTTATTTATGATAGTCACAGAGAGAGAGAGAGAGAGAGAGAGAGAGAGAGAGAGAGAGGCAGAGACACAGGCAGAGGGAGAAGCAGGCTCCATGCACCAGGAGCCCGACGTGGGATTCGATCCTGGGTCTCCAGGATCACACCCTGGGCCAAAGGCAGGCGCCAAACCGCTGCGCCACCCAGGGATCCCGAGTATGAACAAATTAATTGCCAGGGCCACCGACTGTATCGTTGTTCTGAATAGCCTCTGTCTCTAGAGAAGCCAGTCCAGGGAGTGTGGACAGGTTCCTGATGGGCAGCCTTCTCTCAGGGAATTATGTCAGTGCACGTGCCCTGATATCTCACAGATTCTGGTAGGCTTGGTGAAGGTAAGGAGGTCAAGTGGGGCACCTTTTCCCTCTAATGGACTTCCAGGGCATCTGTGCACATCCCACCAAACCATTTATTTGTCTCCATGGTGCACAGCTTTTATTTTAATTGCAGGAGAACACGGTTTGGTTCTTCAGGTTGAATTGATGTGTCCACATTTTGAATTCCTTTCAGAGCACAGTGTATTTCTCACAGGCTCAATAATTTTGAAGTTTAATGGACATTGAGGAAATTCTATGACCTTCCAGAAACAAACTGTTTCCTTTGGTGATAGACAGAACCAAAGCGAACCCGAGCTGTGTGCTTCTTTCCCTTCCTCACTCCCCTTCCTCGTGCTGTGACATCCCATGGGGACACAGGCAGCCCCCCCTCCCACCCCCATGCCTCCGGGAAGGGGAGACCACTGGGGGCCAGACCGCTCTGAAGGGAACAAATGGCTGTCTCCAGGCCCAGTCCCTTCCTCGGAGGAACCCAGTGTCCTCTCATTGGCCTGGCTGTGGGGAGGATTAATGGTGCTCTGCAAGGCTCTAATGGATCCATAATCGGTTTGCTTCATTAGGGTCTGCTGCCTGCGGAAGTTAATTGTGCACTTAAAGATGCGATAAATGTAGCTGTGCCATGGGGCTCAGAAATCGGGAGATCTCTTGTGTAGACATCCAGGCTGTCCTAAGAGTCTGACCCATCATTATAAGCCAGAAACTTGGCCATGGGAAGCGAATTAATATTACGTTCTTCATTCATCAGCTTGTCTGAAGACCAGAAGGAAATGGCTCTTAATCTTTTCTGGGTCATGGATCCCACTGAGAATTTAAGAACTGCACATATTTCCACTTGCACACATTTTTTTATTGGGAGGGGGAAGGGTCGGTATTAGAGGATGTTCATGGATTGACCCCACCCCTGCCCCCATGGGGACATCTTTAAGGTGATCCTTTTGTTTATTTTTTAAAAAAAAATTTTTTTTTAATTTTATTTATTTATGATAGGCACACAGTGAGAGAGAGAGAAGCAGAGACATAGGCAGAGGGAGAAGCAGGCTCCATGCACCGGGAGCCCGACGTGGGATTCGATCCCGGGTCTCCAGGATCGCGCCCTGGGCCAAAGGCAGGCGCCAAACCGCTGCGCCACCCAGGGATCCCTCCTTTTGTTTATTTACTCAGTTATTGACTCCCTAATTTATTTAATATATTTTTTAATTGAGCACCTACTATGTGCCAGGGAGCTTATTTTTCTTTTGCCAGGTTTTGAGCCAGCCCTAAAGCAAGAATAAATGAGAAACATCTTTTGAGGATGCAGCAAGTATTGTAACTGTACTTTTTTTTGGTATTTTTTAAATTGGAGCTTAATTTGCCAACATATAGCATAACACCCAGTGCTCATCCCATCAAGTGCCCCCCTCAGTGCCTGTCACCCAGTCACCCCTTCCCCCTGCCCACCTCCCCTTCCACTACCCCTTGTTTCTTTCCTAGCTCTAACTGTACTTTTGGAGGTGTTTGTGTCCTCTTCCTCTCTAGGTGAAGTCAGGGAGTGAAAGTTGGGGGTAGATGTTAGTGAACATTTTTACCCCTTCAAACTGTTGTACCTTGGCTGCGTGAGAGGAGCCATTAATAGGGGCATGAGTTCACTCTGAGATCAAGAGACATGGAAACATTACGGGGCATTTTAAGTATCTTCCTTCTATTATGAAGCGATATATACTTATTTCAATCTAAATTCTATGTCTCCAAATTCCATCAGCCCACAAGAATGTTATAATAGCTCCCTGGTACTGCCCTGGCAGTAAGGGTCACCTGCTTTCTCCACTTGGACGAAAGGATTAAAAAAGAACAAGTTCTATAATGATTCTTCCAGCTTTAAGCTTTTCAGAATAAAGAATCATGTTCTGACTGCTATGAACTTGCTCTTATAAAATCTCAGTCTGTCATGTCCCAGGAGCCTGCCCATCATCACCTTCCATCACCACTATGAGACCTCAAGGCAGAACTTAGTGAAAACGACGGCTGTGGAGCTGGAGGTGAATGTCCACTAAGGAGAGATGGATAAAAGTAAATACATTGGGGACTTCCATCTCTGGTCTAAAAAGAGCAACCCACAACCAGTAAATTCTACCAAATATTTAAGGAAAAATTTATACCGATTCTACACAAACTCTCTCAGGAAATTGAAGAGGAGGGCATAATTTTCAACTCTTCCTCTGATGCTAGTATTACCCTCATACCAAACCAAACAAAGACATTTCAAGAAAAGAAAACCACAGACCAATATTCCTCATACTTACAAAATCTGTTAACAATTTTTTTGTTGAATTAATTCCAACAATGTATTAAAAACATAGTATACCATGACTTAAAGTGGTTTATCTCAGAAGTACAAGGTTTTTAAAAATCGAAAATCTACAATTATAATTCATTCTTTTTGCTTTTTTAAAAAGATATATCCATTGTTTTAGAGATGGGGGAGGGGTTGCAGGAAAGGGTGGGAGAGAATCTCAAGCAGACTCCCCACTGAGGACAGAGCCCCATGTGGAGCTTGATCTCACGACCCTGAGGTCATGACCTGAGCTGAAATCAAGAGCTGGATGCTCACCTGACTGAGTCATCCAGGCACCCCTACAATTCATCCTATTGATAGGTTAAATATAACATGGTCATCTCAATGGATTAAGAAAAAAACATAATCTGAGATCCTTTATTCTTGATTAAAACTCAGAAATCTAGGAAAAGGAGGGAAGGGAATTTCCTCACCTGATAAAGTCACCTATAGTAAATCCACAGCTGACATCATATTTAATGGTGAAAGAGAAAATGTTGCCTTCTAATTTCTAGAACAAATTAAGGACGTCCACTCTCACCACTTCCATTTGGCACTGCAGCCGGGTAAGTAGGTGGTTGTAGCCAGTGCAATAAGGCAAGAAAAAGAATAAATGGCATCCTGATTGGAAGGAAAGATAAACTGTTTTCATTCTTACACAGCATCTTTGTGTCTGTGGAACATCTTGTGGAGTGTACAAAAATAACTACTAGAACTAACAGTTGTGTTTAGTAAGATTACAGGATATAAGATCAACACATGGAAATCTTTTATTTTTATATACTAGAAATAAACAAATGGAAATTGAACTCTAAAAGTTTCTGTTTACAATAGGATAAAAATACAAGACATTTAGGGGCTGTATTAGTTTCTTATTGCTGGTATAACAAATTATCATAAACTAGCTTAGTGCTTTAACACAAACAAGACAAATTTGTTGTCTTACAGTGGTAGAGCTTAGAAGTTCAAACTTTGTCTCAGTGGGATAAAATTGGGGTATCAGTGGGGCTGTGTTGCTTCTGGAGGCTCTGGAGAAGATTCCATTTCCTTGTCTTTCCATAAAGAGGTGGTTCAATTCCTTGGCTCATGGTCTATTGTACACTGATCTCTGCTCCCATCTTCACATCCGTCTTACTTCTTATAAGGATACCTATGATTACATTGGACCCATGTGTGTAATACAGGATATCTCTCATCTCCACATCTTTAACTAAGATCATAATTGGAGAATCCCATTTACCATGTAAGGTAAGATACAGATTTCAGAGATTAGGACATGGGCATCTTTGGTGACCATTATTTTGCTGTCCACAATCTACTCTTTGGCCCCCAAAGATTCACATTACAACTTCTGGGCTCCGAGCTCTGTTTTCAGTCATTCTTCCTTTTTCATGAAGGACAGCATGTGTTTGAAGCTGGGTACAGGTTTCCCCCATTATACCATTATTTTTTATTTTTTAAGATTATTTATATTTATTCATGAGAGGCACACAGAGAGAGATAGATACAGAGGCAGAGGGAGAAGCAGGCTCCCTGTGGACAGCTCGATGCAGAACTCGATCCCAGGACCCCGGGATCATGCCCTGAGCTGATGGCAGATGCCCAACCGTTGAGCCACCCCAGGGGCCCTCCCCATTATACCATTATAAAGTTTGTGTTATATCACTTTATTTTTATGAAAGACCACACGAGTACCTGTTTTGCTAACCAAAAGAAATCTGAAGAGAACGTTCCTTCTTATGAAATGGCAATCGCTTCTTTGTTTGCTTTCAGCTTATGAGAGGTGTCATAGGAACACCCACTTTCAGATAGTGGGGGAGACCTGGAGTGGAGTATATTCGCATCCCCCAGGAGAGCCACATCCAGTTTTTAGCTCTACCTTCCCTTCTACTTCCCAAGGCAGTTGTTACCGCCTGATTAGGAGCCTTTTGAGGGTTCTGGGGTATAAAATGGGTTCTTCTTGCCTTTTTCCCTGATGGTCTTAGGGCTCAGATCTTTTGGATCTGCTAAGTTACTTACTATTCATCCACTTGCTTTCTGGCTTCTAAAATTTTGTGACTGTTTTTTCCCTTGCAAGAGTGAGAACAAGTAAATATGTGTATTTCATTTGCTGCCTCATCTCTGATATTTCTCTACTCTCTTCTGAGCAATTATCCCTCGAGTGTCTGAAAAGAGCTCTCAACTGTGAATAGTCAGAGGCAGGAGGACAGGGAGGAGGTAGGAAGGAGGGAAGGGGAAGGGAATGGAGGTGAAGGGTTAGTGGGTGGTGGAGAGTCTTGCAAACCTCGGGAGAGAGACAGGCAGTGTAGATGAACCCACTGGTCCATGTGGTGAGGAGACCTGAGGGTCCCCCATATTCTAATGTGGCTCTTGCAGGGAGCAGTGAGCACAGCTGGGCTGGGCTGAGAGGTGAAGTGACCAGAGTCTCTTTTCTCATAGATCTCCAGCTACTCTAGGTCTCCAGCACTGGAGAGACCCCAGAAAAGGGAGTTAGTCCTTCTGCTTCCCCCACAACGGAGTCTTCTCTGGAGGAAACAGTCCTGGCTCCTTCAGCTACCACTTGGACGGTCCTCTTGCCATCACGTTGCTGCCTCAACCCAACCACATTCAGGATGGGCGATTCCAGGGCAGCCTCGGGCTGTTCTCACTGCTTGTGCGGCCACAGCAGATATGCCAGATGCAGCCTCCTCATTCCACCTGATGTACTGTGTGTGCCCAGGTGGGGCCCACCATGCACCTACTCTGGCCTCAAAACTTTTCCAGGGACCAGGAACCAATCATTACATTTTGCAGCTGACCTGACACCCAGTCTTAGCCCCCTTATGATGGCCTGCCTCCAACATAGAGGATGGAAAATCTTCATGCCTGCCTGCCCAGCTTCCCTTGCTGCTAGCACTGGCATATTGCCCACTCTCCTCTTGCTTTGGATGTGCCATTGGTCCCTGGACCTACAAGAGCAGGAGGCTAAGAAGCCATGATGGTTGAACCACTGAACTGATGTTGGGAGCCACTTTCCTTCAGATTTCTTGCTAGTGTGAGAAAGTAAATCCTTGTTTCTTTAAGCCACTAATAGTCAGATTTCCTGTTACTTGCAGCTAGACCGTTCCTAACAGTTAGACTACCTATTAGTTGTGGGTCTTAGCTAGCAATCCCTGGATGATCCCCTTTCCCCAGATGAAACCCACTTGTTCCTCTAGGCTCCCGGGAATGCTCCCATCAGCACGGTTGCTGTGTCAACCTGCTCCGATAGCCCCCAGGACCCCAGGCCTGCCCTAGTGGGAACAGCATAGATGTCTTTGATCCGTGTCCCCAGGAATGACCTCTTTGCAGCGGTGTTAGCCAACCAGTCGTTCAAGGACAAGCAGGGTGTTGCACTTGCCCACCATCATCCATGGTCATAGTCAGGCTCCAGGAACAAAAAGAAGGATCTTGTGGGACACAGATGAACCCCCCAGCTGGGAGGATGATGTAGGCCACAGTGGGTCAGAGGTGGGAGGTCTGCATGATTATGGGGAGGCAGGGTTCCTGCTTGTAGCTCACAGGGAGGCTGGGTCTCTCATCAGTCTAAGATCCAAGAGGCAGGAATACAAGTCTGCACCATATTTCTTGGAAATCACAGACTCCTCTGTGCTTCCAGGGGTGATTGAATGGCAACCTTAGGCCAGGGGGCTCAGGCCCCGTGTTGCATGTGCTCAGCCGCCCCCCACCGCATGTGCCCAGCCTCCAGTGGGGCAGCCTCCCAGGCAGGGATCCCCCGGGTGAAGCTGCTGGCAGAGCATGCTCCTGGAGGAGGTGACATGTGATGAGTGGGGGTGTTTACGATGCCCTGGGCCCTCTGAGCTGTGGGGAAGCTGTACTGGAGCATTGCTTAGTGACAACCTGTCTGGGAGCCTGTCCCTGCGTGGGCAGTGGAGTATTGTCCTCTGTGGGGAAGACCCGAGCCCTGGTGTCTCTTTGTGCTTCAGCAGAGAAGGTAGGCTGGGACCTGTTTGGGCAGAGGGTCTGAAAGAGCCAGCTGCGCATTCAGGGCACACGCTTTCCGCCTTCCTTCAAGGAACAGCTTTGGTGTCTTAATTTCTCCCACTAGGCAGGTAGTGGGTGCAGGCAGGGGGCCTCAAAGATGAAATGCTGCATGTGGAATGATAGGCGGGGGAAGACTATTAGAAAGAAATAGCACACTCGTGTGCTGTTTAATAGGTAGAACCAACAGGCCCTGCACACTGGGCGTGGTAATGTGCAGGGCGATGGGGAGGAGGAGATGCTGTCTGTATTTCTGTCTGTGCAGCTGGGAGATGGTGGTGACCTTCACTTAGCTGGGGACACCTGAGGAGGAGGAGGTTTGAGGCCGGAAAGGCAAGATTTATTCTGGACGTGTTGGATTAGACATCTATCTCTATCCCTCTATCCTCCTGGGGTCACAGCTTGGGAAACAAATCACGGAGCCGGGCTGGCTTCCGGAGGTCTTCTCCAGGGCCCTGATTTCATCTTTGGACAAAGCGAGGCCAGGAGGGAGAAAAGACTTGCTGTCTGAGCACCGGCCAGCTGGATGTGCCTGTTACCTCCACCTCCGGCCACCCTCAGATCAATGACAAATGGCAACAAATAGCCTTTCGAGGTGTCAGGTGTTTCCTTACTTTGTTCCTTCAAGTATTGTTCTGGGTGCAGCATCCGGCAGCACCCGTCTTTCTGTGCCGGGGCCTTTGTTATCAGAGTGGAAACTGCTGCCCTGACACCCCAAGGAGACAGGGTCCTTAGAGGAACCTTGATAACAGCCAATTGAGTGCCTCGATCATCGGCTTGAAATACGTGCTTTTGAACTAGTGGGTGTCCTTGGGAAACAGTGTCTCGTGGTCACCGGCTAGGGAAACTCTGGGCTTCATTTGATGGACAAGGCTCTGCCTGGCAGGACTCCTCGGGGCCATTCGTAGGTGCCAAGCCGGTCCCCATGAGGGGGCTCCCGTGTGCCAGGCTTCCTGAGGGCACTGGACTGACAAACGTCTCTGTGGGACTCCCCTCCGGTCTCCCAGACCTGCTGCCCTCGGGTGGTGGTTCAGGGAACCATGGCCAGAGCTGGGCTGCCTCTGGGGGAACTCCGTAAACCCCTCAGCTTTTTATCAGACAGACTGAGCCTGGAGAGAGAAAGGGATCGCGGGGCACAGCCAGCAGGGCACTCTGGCCTCTGGCCCCTGGCTGCGATCCCTTTTCTTGTGTGGCCTTTCTGCTTCCTGCCCAGTGACGGGGAGCTCTGATTTCCTGGGTCCCCACAAGGGCCTACTGTTTCTTTCTAATAGAGCCTTCTAGAAGGGGTTTGGGAGGGTGGCTGTGAGTTGGTTGCCCCCATCAGTGGCCAGCATCTCGTGGGGACCTGTGTGAACATGCCCTTCCCTCCTGCCAGCATCAGAGAGAGCCGTGTCTGAGCACGAAGTTGGACTCTGGGCAAGAAGCAATAATAGCTCTGACACTTGGTGACACGGGAATATGCCTGTCTGGGCGGTGACGGCGGTAATAGGAGCTCTGTGGGCCCAGAGACAGGCCCAGCCTCCCAGGGGGGTCTGCGGACAGCATGTGGAGGGGGGCCCAGGCTGTGGGCACGGTGGGCTCCGTGGGCCCCGGCGGCTGTGCTTGGCTGAGGTACAGGGAGGGGCTGGCAAGGAGGTCCCGGGGGTCAGGAAACCAATTCACATCGTAGTTTCACTGTGTGACCCTTCCGGAAGGTTCTTCACGTCACTGTGCACAAAACAGGTGCATCCTTAACTCATCCTGCAGATATCTATCGGGGGTCTACTCCATTCCAAGCCTCGGTGGGCTCCTGGCTGGGGGAGAAGGATGATGCCTTAGCTTGTGTTCTCGGCATGCAGGACCCAAGGTGGGGGCCTGGCTGCTGGGAAGCTCACTGGGAGCTGACCCCAGGAAGCGGGAAGGAGGGGCAGGAGGAAAAGCTAACACAAAGAGCCTGGAGGACACTGCTACAGGCCATGATGCCTGAATGGGCTGGGGCCTCCAGCCATAAGGGGGGCCACCCGTGAGAAAGAGAGAGGCAGGCCCAGTCTACCCACTGGTTCAGCCCCCACTGCCTGAGCTTTGAGCTGGGGATTAAGCCCTGTACTCCCAGCTGTGTGTGTTGGCCCAGGCAGGCTCCCATGTGCTCAGAGATGGGCACGGAGCAGGTGTAAGGCCGGTGCTCTTGGGGCCGAGTGAGGGTGAGCTCACCTGACACCTGTCCCCAAGGCACAGCGGAGTCAGAGGTGGGTCCAGAGTGCCATGCGGGGGGCAACAGGGGTGTCCAGGAGATGGTAAGGTTGGATGGTTTCAGGCAGGGGGACAAGAGAAGAGAGTGAACCTGGGCCATCCCATCCCGTGGTCTTGCTCCATGTGACTTTCTCTGCAGGTTGTTCATTGTCATCTAACAACTGTCATCCCAGCATTCTACTTCTGAAGAAAGAGGTCTAAGGGGGTCACTTTTGGGAAATGTGATCATAGGCTGGGGAGGGGGGTGGGGTACTAGATCCCTGCCACCTCCCTTCCTGAGCAGGGAGCCTGTTACATTACTAGAACATTCCTAAGAAGGGCCTGAGTAATGATTTACTCACTGCCCTCAGATTCAGGAAGTCTTATCTGTTTTTTTCAGAAACCACAAGTGAGAAAATCAAGCTGGATTTCTTTTTTCCCCGTAGAAACTGAATTAGTAATGCAATTTTTAAAAACGTGGTCATGAAAATGCGAATCTACACCTCAAAGTGAACCCTGCCAAGCCTGCTGAGATAGCTCTTCAAATATGGGGGGTGCCCAGGTGAGTGGGAGGATTTTCTCCCTATTTGGTGCATCTGGATTGTGAGTTTGTGGGCTGCTCCCCGTCTTCGGGGAGCTGTATTGCAGAGCGTATGTCCTCAGAATCAGCAAATTCCCCGTGTCCCCGTGGCCAGCCAAACATCCCTGACCAGGAGTTCCCGTCAGAGCGGCACTAATTCGCAGCCTGTCACGCAGGTCTGCTTCCTGGCTGGAGAAGTTCAGGCCGCCTCCTCAGCAGTGTTTGGTGTCAAAATAGTTCAAGTGGAAATGTGTGTCCTTTCTGCCGTGGACGGGCAACCTTCTGGGGCTGCCGGCCACAGGATGGGTGGGCTGGGGCCAGAGGGCCCCCTGTTCCTGCAGCTGAAGGATGGGTATCACAGGACATGCAAGAATCAGTTGGAGTTGATGGCTGGACTGGCTGGCCTTGGAGAGGATGTTACCTGCAGGTAGGACCCAGTCCCAAGAAAAGGACGGCCTCTAGCCATAACCATGACCGTATAAAAAACATCTTCATGGCGGTATAGTGCCTAGACCCAGGGCAGGGACAGCCCAAGCCATGACTGTGAACATGAGCATATTATAGAATCTGATGGGCTCTGGGACCTGTGGGGTGTACAGGTGAAGCTTCTGGTCCTGGGATCTTTGGCAAGGATGAAGAGCTCCTCCCAGGGGCAAGCCTGAGAAACCACAGCTGGGCACCATGGCGTTGGATGCCTGTGTTTGCTGACTGCTCTCCTGCTGGGAGGCATCCGTGTCTGAGGGGATCTGGGGGTGTCCTATGGGAGCAGAGCAGGGCCAGTGAGGCTGCTGCAAGGAAACGCGAGTGTCTCAGGGACGCGGACTGATGCAGTGGTAACAAAACTTGGGGAATCAACAGAGATGGTAATATAGGATTTTAAAGAAATTTTGCATTGAGATGTTGAGTCATCTCCTCCTTTACCTCTCCATGAAAATTTCAGTAAAATGTGTGAGACTCGACAATGCTTTTGAATTTTTTAAAAAAGATTTTATTTATTTGATAGAGAGAGAGAGAGCACAAGCAGGGGGAGCGGCAGGCAGAGGGAGGAGGGAGAAGCAGGCTCCCAGTCGAGCAGGGAGCCCAATGTGAGGCTCGATCCCAGGACCCTAAGATCATGACCTGAGCTGAAGGCAGATGCTTAGCAAGTGAGCCACCCAGGTGCCCCTTGACAATGCTTTTGAGGTTGGGCTTCTCAAACTTCTTGGTCTGGTGAGCAGTGTCCTCTAAGGGCCTCCTTTTCATCCACCTCAGCGTGCCCTCCGTCCCTTCCCAGAGAGCTCAGGTCTGAGCCCCTTCATCAAAGCTTGTGCCAGAACAGTGCCTCTCGCGCAGATGTCCCCGCACCTGCTGTCTGCTGACTGGAGATAAGGAAGGGAACCAGGCCATTTAAGAAGCAGGGTTACAGTCACGATGGTGTTGCTCCGGGGAGACGGGTTCTAACCCAGGGTGCTCTCCATTGGTGGCAGAGGCAGACAGCGGCCAGGGAGGCAGCAAGAAGAGAGTGGCGTGGAAATTGTTGCCTGGTGTCCTTCCCAGAAAGTGACTTATGCGGGATTTCTCTGCGGAATCAGCCCATTTACTTAGCTTGGCAAAGTCGACTGGGGCTGTGGCCATTTCTGGGGCAGCTGCAATCCGGCAGCTTTTTGTAATTATCCCTTAGTAATTATCTGCTAAGACTTTGGTAAACAGCAGCCTGTTTAGCCACCCTTGAAGGATTAAATCAGTACGTTTATTGCTCTATCCATTCACTATTAACCTCCTAAGGGGCTTTTCCACCCCGGGCTCAGGGTTTTCATCTGATGAACTCCAATGAGAACATTCGAGTTGGAAGGCAGTGGGAGTGGGGTGGAGCTCGCCAGGATGGCTGCTGGAGGGTCAGCCCGTTGACTCCCACTCCCCGTCAGTGCCTCTGTGGCGGGCATCCTCTTGTGACTGGCATCCCCGACAATGCACATGCTCTTCAGGAAGGTAGAAGCTTCTCTTAGGGATTGTGGCTTAAGAAGCAAAGGGCCTGGCCTGGCAGGGCCTGGAGACTCCTAGAGAGAGACCTGGGCAGATGGGCAGGCTGGGCCTTTCCTGGGAGGGATGGGTGGATGTGGCTGGCACACTTTGGGGTCACGGTCTGTAGGGTCAGGGTAGAGGACTTCATCTCTCTTGGAGTGTGCAGTGAGCTCAACTGACTGGATGAAGGTTAGATTAAGATGAAGAACACATTTTCAGCGAGGATCTGCCCTGACTTACCCATTGGACTAATGTTGCCTTTTCCTTTCTGGACATTTCAGGGATAGCCCCAAGCCATGACTATGAAGACAAACCCACTGCAGAATTGATGGGCCCCCCAACTGATGGGTGAAGCCTCTGCCCCCATGGTTCTTGGCAGGGATGGAATGTTCCTCCCAGGGGCAAGCTTGAGAAACCATAGCTAGTCATGACACCTTTGGCCACAAGGTGTTTGCTGGCCATTGTCCTGCTGGCTGGCATCTGTCAGCTGATGAGATTTGGAGTGGATGATGATGGGCGTGTTCTGGGCTCTGAGCCACCACAAGGGGAAGGGTGGGACTGTGTTCTTAGGGGGCAGAGGGTGCTGCACAGCTGGGGCATAGGCCAGCTCCCAGGGCTTACTGTCAGGAGTGCTGTGTCTAGCCCTTGCCTCTGAGGGCTTCATGCATTGGCAGGCATGAGGCACTGCCCTGGCACATGGTGGGCAGACAACAGGTGTCTGGGGGGCCCCAGGCAGGGGTCGCCAAGGGTCTTACTCCTCGGTGCCTCCTGTGTGCTAGGTACTGTGCCGAGCAGAGATGCATGATGGTAAGGAAACCTAGACTCGGCCCTCGCTCTCATGCAGATGCTGGTCTGGAGCAGAGAACTGTAATAGCTCTTCAAATATGACCAGGACCAGCAAGGCCGCCAGGGCAGTGCCCCACACAGCCAGGCCTCCGGGCTCAGGCTGCTGGATCTAATAGGAGATCGGATGTTCAGGCCTAATTCTCTAGCTTGTTCTTTAGACTCAGAAGCCATTATGCATGAGGAAAAATGAGAGGAAATGAGTGAATAGGATCGATGTAAATCCATTTTGGAAGAGGCCATTCTAATGGTTCATTTTGGAAATCCTTTAGGAGCTGACTTTCCCCATCTTCTTTTCAACAATCAAGAAAGCCTTGGTGTCAGGCTTTGAGGAGATGTTTACAAAACCCCAAACTCGATCACAGGGCCTGTGAGCAGATTAAAAAAATTTTTTTTTATTAATTTATTCCTGAGAGGCACAGAGAGAGAGAGAGGCAGAGACATAGGCAGAAGGAGAAGTAGACTCCATGCAGAAGCCCGATGCAGGACCTGACCTCAGGACCCCGGGATCACGACCCGAGCCAAAGGCAGACTCTCAACCACTGAGTCACCCAGGTGCCCCAGTGAGCAGATTTTTAACATGTGAATTAATTTACATCAGAGACTTAATAGCCAGAACAACAGAACGGTCCCCATCTTAGAATGAATGACCTTCACTGCTAAGTTTAGAAAATAATGGAGATTGTATCAGAAGATTGGGGTTGGACAGTTGCTTAACGTTCAGAGTGAGGTCTTTCAAAACTGGTTTATATCAAAAGGACTGGCAAGGGTTTAAAATGAAAATGATGCTCCCCCCAGATGGACCAGTCATGACACCTCTGGGGGCTGAGGGCCTCAAGCCAGGTGTGCTGCTAGGGTGTCCCATGGGGAACTGGAGGGTGTGTGGAAAGATGTCAATGCCATGAAGGAGCCACTGACAGAAACAAGACCAGGGCCTGCTGCTTGCTGACTCTAGTGGGTCGCCTTCGGGTTCCCTTGGGTCTGCAGGCAGCTCTTCCCAGCACTTCCCAGCGGGCCTTCGGTGTGAAACATGCTTGTCCGTCATGCCGTCAGGCCCGTCTTAGACCTCTCACCTGTCCCCGTGAGGACCTGCCACTGGGTCAGAGCCTGTGCTGAGCTTCAGGGGAGTGTTGGCAGCCAAGCTTACAACGGACCCAGCAGCAGGGAGAGAGGCTGGTGGGGATCAGTGCATTGAATCTGTGGATGAAGAGCCGGGTGGAGCCGTCTACTCCCCTGAGCTGGGATGGCAGCCCAGGGCTATCTCCTGCAAGGGCTGAGGGATTTTTCCAGGTGTCCAATGTGAGGGTCTCCACATGACAGGGCTCAAGGGAGGGCTCTGGGCAGGTGCTTACCCCATGGCCTGTGTGTAAAAGGCCCCACTGGTAACTGTAGGAAAGGGCCGAGGAAGCAGAGGACAGTAGAGGCCTGCAGAAAGCTGTGTAGGGGCCCACGGATGGAGACAGTCCTGTCATGGGTGTGGTGGGTGAAGGGAGCAGGCTGAGGGATAAACCAAGCTTCATGGAGGAGGTAACATCTGAATCGGGCTTTGGAGGTTGAATAGGAGCTCCTGGTGGGAGAAGAGCATGACAAGGAGAGAGAAGACCACAAAGGCATAGGGCCCAAAGGGGCCAGTCAGGTTCAGGGATGCTACAGAGTGCGACATGCGTGGGCTGTGGGTTCAGTGCCCCCCTCAGTGGGGCTCCAGCGCTGCGCTCTCATCCTATGGCCGCTTGCCTAGTTGGTGTGGTGGTTGACCTACGATGGCGCCCAGAGAATCTTGCATCTGGTTATTTTTGCCTTCCACGCTGAGCAGGGCTGACCTGCGTGGCCAGGAGAATACTACTGAAGCAATGTTCTGTGGCTTCAGAGGCTGGGCCGTAAAAGCCTTCTGCAGCTTCTGCTTGGTCTCCTGGGTTTGTACACCGCCGGCGAGCCGGCCGCCATACTGTGAGGACACTCAGGCACATCTGAGTCTGGAGGCCTGTGTGTGTGTGTGGGGGGAGACTGATGGCCGCATTAGCAGCCAGTGCCAACTTGCTGGCCGCATGGGCTGCCCACGTGGAAGCAGGTCCTCCAGCCCCTGTTAGGCCTTCAGGGGACAGGGCCCTCACTGCCATCCACCTGCAGTCCCCTAAGAAAACCCAAGACAAAACTGCCTAGCCATGCTGCTCCTGTGTTCCTGACCGTAGAAACTGTGAGAAACAGGAAGCGATGATGGCTATTTTGAGCCACTAAGCTTCAAGATAATTTGTTAGGCAACAGTAGATACTAATACAGTTGATTACTGTGGTTCTTCTGAGCTTCTAAGATGACTGCCCGTGATCCCAGCCGTCATGTCCTCATGTGACGCCCTCCCCTTGACTGTGGACCAGACACAGTGACTTTCTTCTTCTGAAAGAACAAGGTGCACCTGATGGGGTGTCACTTTGAGCTCACATTTCCTTTTAAAAGACTCTGGCTTCCCATATGCTCACTTCTCTTGTTCTCTACCGGCTCTGAGGAAGGCCCGCCGCCACGTGGTGAGCTGCCCTATGGGGAGGCCCACGTAGCCAAGAACTGAGGGACGTCTCCAACCAACAGCCAGTGAGGAGCCCAGATAAGAGTCCAGCAACTTGTGAGGAGCAGACTCTCACCAGCCACCATGTGGGTGAGTTGAACCTTGAAATGGCTGCAGCCCTGGCAGACGCCTTGGTTCCAGACTTGTGAGCAACCTCGAGCCTGACCACTCAGGTAGCTGCCCCCAAAGTCCTGCTGCGCAGAAACTGTGAGGTAGTTAATGTTTGGAGCTATTGAGTATGGGGGTCATTTGTTACGAAGCAGTGAGTAACTGACACCGTCCTGATTAATGGTATCCTGTGCCCAGGGGAGCCATGTGGCTGTGGTCTACACCTGGGTCTCAGCCTGCCACCCTAACCTTGGTCAGAGAATAGGAGTGGGTGCAACTTAATGCCTGCCACTCTCTGCAACACCAAGTCAGCCTCCATCAGACCAGAGGAGGTGAATAAGCCTGTGGGTAAGACACGGGTTCAAGGCCAGGCTCTGCTACCTTGTAGCCACGTGGCTTTTTACAGAGATACAAGAACTCCCAGGCTCCAGTTCCCAAGGAGCCCTCCTAGCAAAGAGGGGAGCCGCAGAGTGATCAGACTGGCCAGGCAGCACCAGCCAGAGAGCCGACGTGCAGACTGAGCAAAAGGATCTTGGGTGGTGGCACATGGCTGGTGTTTGATGCAAGCTTGACCCTGTAGCTGTCGAGATTCTCAGCCTCATTGTCTCCATGGCAGCCACTGTTTTCACGACGTCCACCCGGCACCTCTGGGTGCCCAGACCTGGGAGGACCTCGAGAGGATGCCCACACTTCAGGGATGGGAGGCCTCAGTTGTACAATCCCCCCTGTTTTGCTGGGGGCTTCCTGGAGGAATGTTCCCCGGATCTAGTCACCCCCTGGTCCAGTGAGTCTGAGCCCGAGCTCTGCATGGCGTCCTGCCTGGAATTGCAATGGTTTGCTCAACTTTCTGGAAGTCTCCTGCTCCCCTCCTGCATGCCGAGGGTCCTGGTTTGCTTGGGTGTTTATTTCTTGCTCTATGAAGCGATGATTTAATTCTTGCCTGGGATATCATTCAGCCCAAGTTCGTGCTGAAGTGAAACATATTTCAGCACCCACCAATTTCCATATAGATAAAAAAAGAAAAAAAAACAAGAAAGAAGGGAAACAACCTCCACCAGCATCTTCACAAACTATGCATTTGAAACCTGTTTCTCGAAGATGGATTGCTCCATCAGGCTGCTAAGAGGTTTTTCTTGACTTGTCAACAGTTTTATACCCCCACAAACATTCATGGCTATAAATTATTCATTGCCCAGTTAGTGGTTAAAAAAAAAACGGATGCCTGGGGCCGAGGTACATTCTTAATTCTCCCTCTGCTTTTCAGATCCAAGTTGTTTTTTTCCTTCCTGCTGCTGGAAAAGTAGAAATAACTGCAAGTCTCTGGACTCAGAGGTTCATGGCTACAGCCTAACGAGAAGGTCCTGCTGAGCCCAGTGTGAGCTCGGAGGGGAGGCCGGGGGTGGTCATCTGCAGGACACCGCGGTTATCAACATGCGGAGGTGGAAATAGGTGTGTTGGGGGCTTTCTTCTTCTTCTTTTTCTTCTTTTTTTTTTTTTTTTTCTGTTGGCAGGAACTCCAGTGTTTTCAAAAAAGCAGAGAGGAGACTTGATTCTCTTCTAGGCCCAGCCATTTCAGAGGCCATGGCTCGAAAAGATCTGAGACTTCCTCCGCTCACTGGATTTCACCTTCCCTGGACCCCTCCCAGGGCGGGGGTCCTGCCAGGAGATAGCACGTCCCTTGTCTTTCTCCCTCATGTCCAGCACACCCTTGGACCTCCTCCCACCCCAACACGCCTCCTTCTCCAGCGGGGATTGTCAAGTCTACCCCCAGTGGGATGGATAGAGGTGGTGGGGCAGAGCTAGGCTTCAGAGCTTGGGGCCTCTATTGGCCATGACAAAGCTGCCCAAACTGGGTGGCTTAAGGCAACAGAAATCCCTTCTCTTACAGTCACGGAGGTGAGGAGTCAGAAATGAAGGTGTCAGCAGGGCCGTGGTCCCTCTGAGCATGAGTAGAACCTTCCTTGCCACTCCCTAGCTCCTGGTGATGGAGTTTCTACTTCATTGGCACGTGGCAAAAACTCTATTTCCAAGTAAGGCCACATTCACAGAGTTGGGATTTCAACATGTCTTTCTGAGGGACGTAACTCAGCCCACAACAGGGTCCGTGGAGGGGGGAGCCTCTAGTGATCAGGCCCAGAGCAGAGATCAGAAGCGTCAGAAGGCCAAAGAGTGAGCATCCTACTGAGCGCTCCCCTGGCCTGACCACACTGTTCCAGACCCGATTGAGTGTCTGTTGCCCCAGGCCTGAGGACAGTGCCAAAGGCCCCTTCTCCGACCCTGCCTGTGGAGGTGCCAGGCTCTGGTGTGGGCCTGAAAACCTGTCCTTTCAAACATGGGCCTAGAGAGAAAATAGGATTGACAGTAGGACTGACCCACCTTGAATAGGAACCGATGTCCCTGGAGAGGAGATGCCTTGGCTCTTGTTCAGGGGCCTGGTTTGAGAGCACAGTGTCCACCTGCCACCAGTAGCAGGACATGTGGCCTCTTGCATATTCTCCTGTTCCACCTCGACCCCCAGTTCCCTTCCCCTTCCTCATGTTCTTCCCAGATGCCTGGGGCTTGGCCAGATGGCACCTCTGGGTGGGCTCTTGGGAAGGCCTCTGGGTCCCCTGCTCCGTCTGGAAAGAACTGGCTGGTGGCAGCTCAACACTCTCATGCCCGCGCCTTGCTGAGTGAGGCAGTGTCACGCAGCGAGTGACAATGGGGCTGGACACGGGGCTGTTTTCCCCCAGCCGTATTCCCTAATGTGGGGAAGAGGATTAATCATTTTCATTTCCAAATATGTTCTATGTGGAATGCTGAGGAAGAGAAGTGGCTGAGAGTTTTGGCTTCCAGAGAAGATTTCCAGATGCTGCGTTTGTAAACACCAGTGGACACTAGGTTTTGTCAAGGCCACCTAGTGCCCAGTTTCTGTCACCTTTCACCAGCCCAGCTCTGGGGACAGCAGACCAGAGACCAAAGGCCCAATGCTCCCCATGCATCTCATTGGACGTGGTTGTTACCTTGTGGGTTACTCACTTCTGTTTCGATTTAAGTTTGAGTCAGACTAAGCAGACTTTACCTGGAAGCACTGAGCTCCTGAGACCAGGCCACCCCTAAGTGTGGCAGTGAGGCCATCTGGAGCCAGGCAGCTCGGTGGGAGCCCTTGGCCTGACAGTTGAGGAAGACAGGGGCTATACGCCAAGCACTCCACATACAATATTTTACGTACTCCTTACAATAGCACTCCTTACAACGGCACAGGTGAGGTGACCTTGGCTCCAGGAGACTAAGTGGTCTACCTAGGTCACCTGGCGAGTAAGCAGCAGAGCCTCACAAACCCAAAGTTCCTGAATGGAAGGGCTTCTCCAGGCAGATAGCTTCCCCTCTGATCATAGACCAGTGGCTGGTGGCTGAACCCAAATGATCTTTGGGAAAATGAGGTTCCTTTCCAGGGTTGAGGATCTGAGCAGAAACCTTTGGATCAGAGTGTTGTCTCCTCCCTGGCTGTGTGGGGAGCCGCGTGCACAGTGCACCTAGGTGTAGGCCTTATTGACGGAGGAACCACAGACCCCAGGATGGGCAGCCCACCTTTGGGGCACCTGCTGGGAAATTACTCAGAGAAAGAATCCATAGCAGGGAATTGAGGGAACGCACTCTCCTGGGGAGCATCCGGTGAACATTCTCTTTTCATTCAAAAGCCAAAGAATCAAATAAAAGGTCTTCTGAAATGAGGGTTTTTCAGGCAGTACGTGGGAGCATTTTGTAGAAATCCAGACTGTTGTAAAGAGACACAAGAGTAGCAAGATGTCCAAAAAAAATAAGTATATTAATTAATTCCATCATCTTTTCTACCATCCGGGTCACTTAGTTTCGTTTTTATTGTATTATGTTTCTTAAGATGGGATTCTTGAAATAATACGGAAATGACTATGTAGGTCATTTACTTTCTGTATCTTTTTAAATTTTATTTTATTAAAAAGTGTTTTAAATTCACGTATAATGAAGATACAGCGTTATACTGGTTTCAGGTGTATAATATGATGATTTGACAATTCTGTACATTTCTCGGCACTCATCGTACTAAGTGTACTCTCTATCTTTTTCCCTACTGATAATTTTGTTGAGATGTGCAATTCACCCATCATGTAGTACATTTGTCCTAAGTGTACAACTCACTGGTTTTTAGTATATTCACCAAGTTGCTCATCCACCACAGCGATCAATTTGGGAACATTCTTTATCCTCCAAAAGAGTACAGCCGTGGGCAGAGCCCCACCACCCCGGGAGGGCAGTGGTCTCAGCAGGGCCCTCTTTGTCTGTTCCTGATCATTTTGTTAAGTTGTCTGCTCCATTTGGTAATGGACCCACCCCGTTCCCACTAATCGCTGATTGCTCAATTGTTTTCAAAAATGCCCTGGCGCATAAATTGTTCCCCAGTCTGATCCAATTACGTTCAGGCGCCTTTTGAGTTTTTTGGAGCCCAGGAGGACTCATCTCGACTGTCTCCTTCCCTTGGTTCTCTCTGGTGAACTGGCTAGCTTTTGGTTTAGGGGGTTGCTCTTAATTAAGAGGAGCTATTGTTTTCATGAGTGCCCTTGGGCTTAAACTTCCCCGCATTCTGTTTTTCGTACAGTCGGTTCCTTCCTTCAGGGGTGCTTGGGAGCTCTTTCTCACACACTGCCTTCTCCCCTGGGCACACTCTCTGAGCTCTAGCCCAGCTCTGGGGACAGCTCTGGGTGCTTCCCATCTTCTCAGCTTGCCTCTCCCATGGAAACTGCCTTAGGAGCCAGCTGGCAGGAGGGGAGCTGGGGTCTGCCCCTCCTGGGGGTGGCTGGGAGGTAGCCCCACCTCTCCGCCACACTCACCAGAAATTTATTCAAAAATAATAAATTTATTTATTTTAAAGATTTTATTTATTTATTCATGAAGAGACACAGAGAGAAGCATAGGCAGAGGGAGAAGCAGGCTCCCTGCAGGAAGCCTGATGGAGGACTCGATCCCATAACCCTGGGATCATGCCCTGAGCCAAAGGCAGACACTCAACCATTGAGCCACCCAGGCACCCTGAATTTAGCTTTTTAAACTTGGAATTGGAGGGTATGAGGAGTGCTAGTGGCCTGTCCCTCCATGGAGATGAGAGGAACACACCCTGCTTCTTGGCCACACGCGCCCAGGGGAAGCTTCTGTCCTGCTAAGCCAGAGACAGGAGGGAGAGCAACGTGCTAGTGGCTGAAATGCCACAGACTCTTGCTGTTCCTATTGCATTTTAGTAGATTTTCTTGAATAGATGTTTCTTCATTTGTCATTTGCTCTTAGGACAGTTCCCAGAGACTCTAAATGGTTGTTTGGTTTTAGCAGTTTTGCCAGCTTTGCTTGTTTCACTAGGGAATGGTCCATGGAGTTATTCACGCTTCATCCCAGAGTGGAAACTATTGTTTTATTTTAATAGTGAAGGCAAATTTATATTAAAGAATTTAGCTCCAAGTAGAGCTTTGATGAGATGGGATGAGTTTCAACAAGTCATATTCTAATTTTCTGTTGTATTTATTACTTATTTTCTAAACTCAATAGGAAGACTATTTTAGTCTTCAAATATATTATTGTCTGTCATCTATCTATTATCTATCATCTATCTATCTATCATCCATCTATCTTCTATCTACTATCTGTCTATCATCTAACTGTCTATGTATTTTTGGTATTCAGACTTTCATCATTCCAGTGTAGCTTTGGTGGGATTTTGTGGCTTGGAAAATGGCTTGTATAATTTCTGCTTTTTGTAACTTAAACGGTTTATTTTTTTTGGACAAGTAAGCATGGGATAAATTTTTATATCCATCACCAACTTGAGAAAAAGGTACATTCTCTTGGGGCACAAAACTCAATGTCCATTTACTTAATGTTGTTAATCATGTTGTTCCACTCTCTAGGTGTGTAATAGGCAATACTCTAACAGATGGAGATGGGGTAGAAGGAGCAGAGCAATTGCAAGGTAAACACGTAAAGCAATCTTGGCTAGCTCATGGTGATTTTGTGGGCATCTTCCTGGATGCTTATCCAGGTAGAACAGGGCACAGATTCATAAGACTTTTGGATTAGAAGGGCCTTTGGAGATTTTCCAGCTCTACATCCTGGTTTTACCAACAAGGACAATGACTTGCCCATGGTCACACAGATGGCAAACTCTGATGTTGGGAATAGGATCCAGGTTCTTGGATTCTGGCAAGGGCATGGAGTCTCTGGTTTTTCCCTGCTTCTGGCATGTTGTGTCCTGTTTCAGCCTTCATTGTCACTGAGATAACTGGTGCTTTGAGACTGGGTAGAGGGCACCTGGGTGGCTCAGTGGTTGAGCATCTGCCTTTGGCTCAGGGCATGATGCTGGGGTCCTGGAATTGAGTCCCTCATCGGGATCCCCACAGGGAGCCTGCTTCTCCCTCTGCCTATGTCTCTGCCTCTCTCTGTGTCTCTCATGAATAAATAAATAAAATATTTTTTAAAAAGGCCTTCTATATTTATTTGTAGGT
Source organism: Vulpes lagopus (assembly GCF_018345385.1). NCBI lineage: Eukaryota > Metazoa > Chordata > Mammalia > Carnivora > Canidae > Vulpes > Vulpes lagopus. The sequence goes on from NC_054825.1 coordinate 7,598,852, forward strand.
ACTTTATAATTTGCAGAGCATACTTTAAATGCCTCACTTAATTTAATCTTCAGAGTCGAGTGATGTGCTGATACACCTCAGTCCTGTGGGTGAAGAAATCAGGGCAGTCCATGTCAGCCCTGGGGTCTTCTGCCCCCCAAGTGGTAAGTCTGGGAAATTATTATTTTAGAAATCTCACTGCACCTGCTGTTCATAGGTTATAATTGACTGGGAGTGCGCTTGAAGCATGCCTCTGGGTATCTCCTGGGAGACTCCTAGTTCATTCACTGCCTTTCTGCTCCTTCTTGCGCAGGGGCATCAGGGAGCCATGTCTCAGCTGTACCCTCTCCTTCGATGCTGCCATGGAGCCGCCTCTCTTGTTCTCATCTGGGAGTTCTGGACCACCTAAATTGGCTGCGCAGTGATCAGAGGCTCTTGACTGTCTCTTTTCAAGTAAATGGCCTCAAACAATAGTTGCTATGTAGGGCTGCATTGATTATCTATTACTGTGTAACAAATTACTCCTGGATCTAGTGGTTGAAAATAGCAATATGCACTTACTAACTCAGTGTCCGAGGGCTGGGGATTTGGGAGTGGCTGAGCTGGGTGCTTCTGGCTTGAGGTCTTTCATCAGAGTGCAGTCAGATGCCAGGCGGGGCTGCTGTCATTTGAAGGTTGGTTTGGGGCTGGAGGATTGACTTCCAAGGTGGCTCTACACACGTGGCAGAAGGGCTAGCACCAGCTGTGACCGGAAGGCCTCACGTCCTTCCACGTGGACCTCTCCCCAGGGCTCCTTGAGCGTCCTCACAACATGGCGGCCAGCTTCCCTCAGAGCCGGTGACCCAGGAGAGAGCAGTGAGAAGCTCTGTGCATCTTATGACCTGGATGTGGAAGGTGCACTAGCCACTAGCTCCCCACTGGTTCCATCTCCTCGGCATCTCTGTGTCCTGGGGAGGCGAAGGGCTGCGCAGGAGGTGAGAATCACTGGGCGCCGTCTGGAGGAGGCTGCCTGCCACAGGGTGTGTGAAACCCAGACCCCGTGCTAGCTGCTTTATATATGTCTCTTCTCTCCACAGCTCTGAGGCAAGCCTCCTTCACCCTACTCACAGGAAGGAAACAGAGATGAAACAATTTGCTTCTTGACCCTCCACGTAGATTTGAACTCCACCCAAAGCTTGTGCATTAGGCCCTTGCCCTGTTCTGACTCTCAGTCTTCTATGCCTTCCGTCTTCCAGACAGTACTGTGCTCTGCTCAGCCGCTCTGTGAGAGACTCAGAAGCTCCATGTGGGGATGGCTGGGCTCTTGGACTGGAACACAGGACCAAGGCAGCGGTGAAGAGTAGCCTCCGTTTGAGCTCAGGCTGGTTTAATGGAAAGATGATGTCTAGAATCTGGGAGGTGAGAGTCACTGGTCTGGGCAGCCTGCTGGACTGGGGGTGACACTGCAAAAAAAGTCTGCAGATGCCGGAACCTATTTAGGAGGAACAATCCTGGGGCAAGTGGAAAGCTGAGGAAGTGGCAATGCTTAACCTAGTAAAAACAAGTAGATTTTGAGATGGAAGATAGGGCTGTGGTGACGTCTACACACTTCTGTGGGAGCCCCTGGCGTGGAGGGCCCCATGGGATGACTGCCAAATCTCCAGGCTGATTTCACCAAGAATCTGACTTCACCTCTTGCAGCCTATGCCCCTGAAAGCCATCAGAGGAGCTCATTTTCATGTGCAGATGTCACACATCACCCACCTGCTCAGCTCCCTTGGGCTTGGCACCAACACTGTGATGGTGAACTTGGCCATCAAGGTCCGGCCTCATCTCACACTGTGGGCCTTGCTCTCCATGCCCTCCCCAGACTGGCCATTCTTTTCCTTCTGCAAACAGTCCCTGCTCACCCATGCAGATGGACACATGCGCATACAGAAACACGCTCACACACAGGAACGTGTCCACACCCACCCACGTACATGGACACACATGCACAAAACATAGAGACACGCACAGGACCATGCCCACACACACATGCACATACAAACACACTTGGACACATGCATACACACACACACACAGATACACTCACCCATAGGAACACATTGTCCAAACCCCCCCCACGTGTATACACGTGGAACACAATCACACAAAAACATGCTCACACACCTATATCCACAAGCTCATTCACATATACACAAACACATTCACATATGAGAACATGTTGTCCATGCTCACACTCACATAGACACACACACTCACATATTCAGAGACACATGCTCACACACATTTACACACAGTCATACTATTCACATACACACTCACATGCACATCTGTATGATCACATGAATGCACACCTACTGATACTCATGCTTTTTCACACGCACACACACAAACATGCACACATACACATTCATCTACATGGACTTCTTCTACTCACTCTTGCACACACACTCACTCACACACACATTCATACTCACACGCACATGCTCACCTCCCACCTGTGCTCACACAGCCCCCACTCACACACACAGGCCCTACCTTTGAGTAACACCTGCTCAGTCCTCAGCCTGAGCCATGGTCTCTGGGGAGCTTTCCCGACTCTCCAGATGAAGTCAGACCTTCCTGTTTGGGTGCTCTCATAGCTGTTGTCGTTTGCACCTACCTGTTTGGTAGCTGTGCCCCCACTAGACAGTGGGCTCCAGCTGGATCTCCCACCCCTGCATCGAGGGCAGTGGGCACACTGTGAATTGTAGAAAGAAGTAGCAGGTGCTCTGTTCTGCAGGCGGCCCTGGTGGAGGCTGACGTGGAGGGGGGGAGCGGATGACCGTTTGCGTCTAAGTCCCAACACTCTCTGCAACCCAGGAGACAAGAAGATTGTGGTAAGTGCAAAGTCCCGTCTCAGGAATGAACTTGTGAATTAATCTTCATTTGCAGCCCTCAGAATCGCTCCTCTGAAATTCCTCGTACCCAGCACTGCTCCCGGGGAAACCAGGAGTGCCTTTCTTTCCTTCTGTCTGGTATTTTCCTCACATTAGCACTGTTTTGTCCACCATGTGCCAGGTACCGTCTCTCCCTGATTCTGACTCGTGCCCTGGTGTCACCCATTGCTTAATCTCTGTGGGCCTCAGTTTCTTAAATCTCTGAAATGGGCTAATAAGCCCATCTTTAAGGAGAAGTACATGAAGTATCACACCTGGAAGCTCTGTGCATGGATGTGCAAGCCCTGCACCTCTACTGTGTCCTGTCCTTGGCTCTCCTGCCCTCCCTCCTGCAGCTGAGGACGTGTGAGGCTTTCAGACACCCCTCTCCACCTGTTATTTCCCAACAAGAGCTCCACCTGGCACATCCTTAGGACCTAGGCCCCACCCTGACAGACTCACTGTGAAATCAGGAGAGGCCGGCCCTGTAAGGAGGAGGTGAGGGCCTGAGACTGGCAGTCTGAGTCCCAGAGGAGGGGTTGAATTCCTACTGGTCCCAGCCCACATGTTAGATGGGGACTCATGGGATTTTCTCAAGATAAGAGCGTTTGCCCCGAAGGGATGGCTGCCCCAGCGTCAGGAGCTTGGTTCTCCGAGGTGGGTCCTCGCTGCTCTTGCTCCCCTAAATGCTCGCCCTCTGGGGATGACTCCAGGGGCTCTGGCATGTTATTGATAAGGCTGCCTTTCTCGATGCTTCCTCTGTGAGCCTGCCCTCGGCAGGGTAGCCTGCCGCCCTGCTGGAGGATGCCTGGTGGAGAGTTACCCCCTTAGCAGGCAGGTGGAATGAGGCCGTGTGGCTTTTGAGGGTGATTGCACACCCATTATGTTGGGGAAACAAGCCAGGAAGGGCTGAAGGGGTGGAGGGACCTCTGGAGAGGGCACCACTGCTTGTCTGTCTCTTAACGTTAGGACCTGTCACTCCCCCAAAGTGGGCCTGGCTCAGACTGCATTGCCCTGGGCCTGGACGGCTGCAGCAGCCTGCTGTTCCGTCTCCTGCCCAGTCCCTCCTGGCTCCGTAGGCAGCCCCTTCCTCACCTGGGAACTGTCATCCAGAGCTCCCTGTTAACATCCAGGGAAGCCTGAGCTCCTGGCCTGCATCTCAGAGTCTGGGTTCTTGCCTCATCTGTCTCATGTCCTTTTGCCCAGCTTTCCTTCCTGCCCACTGATGGGACAGTCTCTAGATTTAGCCTGGTACCCAGGGGAGTAAGCATGGGGTGGCTTGAACCTCAGTGACAAGAAAGGGCAGGGCTGACCACAGGGGCTCCCGCCAGGAGATGAGTCTACCCTGCTGAGGTACACATTGTCTTTCCCATGTGGGTTTCTTCTCATTGACGCTGTGTGGTTTTACTCTGGGAGGAGATTGCACCTAATGGAATAAGATTCCAGCTCTGCTGCTCATGGCTCTGAGCCTTCAGGCAAGTTCCTGAACCCTGTGAACCTCAAGTTCCTCATTTGTAGATTGGGAGTGATAGCAATACCCATCTTATAGTTGTAAGGATTGAATTGGATCATCATTAGAAGCACTTGGCCCATGGCCTGTTCACATCAGTGTCCAACGAATGATGGCTGTTATTATTTGCAGGATTTTTGAGCCTATTAATCACTGGCCCCTTGTTGGCGTCTAATCCCCTATGGAGGAGCTCCAGGAAGGCTTGTTGCCGAACATTAGGCATCTGCTCAGGGAAGGAGAGGCTTGGGTTTTCCTTGAGAGGCTGAGCTGAGGGAAGCTGCCCAGGCATCTGTTCAGGGAAGGAGAGGTTTGGGGTCTCCCTTGAGAGGCTGAGCCCAGGGAAGCTGCCCAGCAGCCCCAGGTGTGGGGTCACAGAGGAGGAGCTACCAAGCCCCTGAGATCACAGAGGGGAGGACACAGGTCTGGGTCTGGAGTCTGGATGGGGAGGGAGAAGGTGACAGCGCAGGGGAGGAGGGTGGCTTATTTTCCTTTGTCCTCAGTCCTCTGAATTCTTGATCATCCCAGGGGACCAGCCCCACTGCTTCTGTCCCCAGGACTGCCTCTGGGCACTAATTCAGGCTGAGAACCAACTATCTGTTGTAAACAGAGATGGGAACATGTTTGGTCCCATGGGGTAGGGTGGTGAGGAAGGGACAGATGCAGACTCCACCAGGTCCCCGGTGCTCAGAGCCCCTGCTCTCCAGAAGGGGGCCTGGGCCAGATCCGTGTTACTCAGTATGTGGCCTGAGGACCCCGCTGGGTGAGGGCTGTTAATGATCTAGTAAGTACAGAAATTTAGAGCAGACACTGAGACACATGACAGCCATTTGAACGAGTAATGATCTGTTGAATATAATAAAATATATAATATTATAATGAAATATAATAGTTGACTTGCATCTTGTATCTTTTTTTCCATATCATTGTTCTAGGAATTTATTTATTTAAAAAATATTGTATTTATTTATTTGAGAGAGATAGAGTCAGAAAGCACAAGTAGGGGGAGCGGCAGAGGGAGAGGGAGAAGCAGACTGTTCCCCAAGCAGAAAGCCCAACGTGGGGCTCAATCCCAGGACCCCGAGATCATGACCTGAGCCGATGGCAGACATTTCACCAACTGAGCCACCCGGGTACCCTAGAACTTTATTTTTATTGTATTTTACAGAAGTATCCATCTGTGATGGATTGGAAATTGAGACACAAAACCTTCATTAGTTCATCACCACAGGTGGTTTAAGTGCTGGGACCAGGTGGTCCCTAGAATTCTCCTTGTGCTGAGATGCCAGGACCCTTTGGGGAGGGGATGTGCTGTGGCCTGCAGTGACCTTGGGCCCCGACCCCTGGGAATAATTGCTGTGACAAATACACAGGGCAAGCTTGTTGAGCCCTGAGCCTGGCTCTGAGCCTGGCGCTGGCCTGCTCACCTTGCCTGGGAAGTAGACCCTTTGTTGTACCCACAGGATCCTGTTTTTATTTAAAATTTTGATACTTTGAAGAGAAATCTCACAGAGGAAGACATGGACATGGCCAACATGCACATGAGAAAATGCTCTGCATCACTTGCCATCAGGGAAATACAAATCAAAACCACAATGAGATCCCACCTCACACCAGTGAGAATGGGGAAAATTAACAAGGCAGGAAACAACAAATGTTGGAGAGGATGCGGAGAAAAGGGAACCCTCTTACACTGTTGGTGGGAATGTGAACTGGTGCAGCCACTCTGGAAAACTGTGTGGAGGTTCCTCAAAGAGTTAAAAATAGACCTGCCCTACGACCCAGCAATTGCACTGTTGGGGATTTACCCCAAAGATTCAGATGCAATGAAACGTCGGGACACCTGCACCCCGATGTTTCTATCAGCAATGGCCACAATAGCCAAACTGTGGAAGGAGCCTCGGTGTCCATCGAAAGATGAATGGATAAAGAAGATGTGGTTTATGTATACAATGGAATATTACTCAGCAATTAGAAACGACAAATACCCACCATTTGCTTCAACGTGGATGGAACTGGAGGGTATTATGCTGAGTGAAATAAGTCAATCGGAGAAGGACAAACAGTGTATGTTCTCATTCATTTGGGGAATATGAATAATAGTGAAAGGGAATATAAAGGAAGGGAAAAGAAATGTTGGGAAATATCAGGAAGGGAGACAGAACATAAAGACTCCTAACTCGGGGAAACGAACTAGGGGTGGTGGAAGGGGAGGAGGGCGGGTGTTGGAGGGGAATGGGTGACGGGCACTGAGGTGGACACTTGACGGGATGAGCACTGGGTGTTTTTCTGTATGTTGGTAAATTAAACACCAATAAAAGTTAATTAAAAAAAATTTTTGATACTTTAGTCATCATATTTTTTTGTTTTGCACTCATTTGGATTATTTAGAATATTACATTAAAATATTATTTTTCTTGATCAGAGTTTTTGGTGCCCTTTACATTTGCACCCCAGGCCTATACCCTGACTAGAACCCAGGGGTCCTGGGGTCACCCACCATTGATAACCAGAGAAAACCAATGAAGACATTCAGAGGCTCATGAAGAACTGTTTATGGGCCCAAGGGGGGCTTATTGTCTGGGGGTAAGCCCCGGACAGTTAGAAGAGGAAGTTAATGATGAAAAGTCTTGGGGTGAATACTAGTATTCCCCTCTGTCTTTCCACAGGCTCATGTTCTGAGAAGCCCATCGGAATTGATAAAATCTTAAAAACTGGCTGGGTCTTGCTGAGAAATCAGGTATGTCATGGATGGAATGTTCCATTAACTCACCTACTAGAAACCATCATGCTCCCCACCCCTTCACATTCTCATGTCAAGACTGGCGTTATGGGAGAGGCACCTGCTGGTGTTCACGCATGAACAAGGGATGCCCCCTCCAACACAGAAGGAAGTTCTGCAAAGTTCTCTCAGGAGTGGGGAGGGGTGTTCGCCCACTGATGGTTTTCTACTTGATATGGTTCCTCAGAGGCCTGATCATAAGGTGACCTCACAGACAGCAGTGCTTTTGGAAAAGGAGAATGTTAAACACCCCAATAATGTTTTCTACACAGGCCACCATGACAAAGGGCCACAGCCAGGGGCTTGAACGACAGATACTTGTTTCTCACAGTTCTGGAGGCTGGATGTCCAAACTCACAGAGTGCCAGTGTCCAAACTCACAGGCTGCCTCCTGGCAGATGCTGTCTTCCTGGCTTCTAGCTCTGTCTTCACATGGAGAAGAGAGAGCTCTGGTGTCCCTTCTTATGAGGACACCAGTCCCATCAGCAGGGTCCCACTCTCATGACCTCATAAACCCTAATTATCTCCCCCAGACTTCACCTTCAAATATCATCCCATGGGGGTTAGGGCTTCAACATACAGATTTGAGGGGGCACATTAAGTTCACGGCAACCTTTAATCTTCTACCTTATAAGGGAGGGTTTGCCCCTGTAGATTTTTTTTTGTTGTTTATATTTTAGCTTATGAGGCTGGTGCTGGAATTGAGGCCAGTCATTTGGGATAGCTCCTTAGTGGTTCCCTTGGCCAGTGTTTCAGTTTTGGGGCAAACTAGGCTCAAATAATTAAGCTCAGGACCCAACTGACGGTGGTCTCTTCACCACAGTTCTTCCTGCCAAACCTGCACCCCAATTCTTGGCAGGTAGCTGGGTGGGCATGACCCACAGCAGGGGGTACCCAATAGCTAAGCTACAGGAGGAACCAGAGGCCCCACCACCCCACAGTCTCTTGCCTCTGTAAGCTGAGTTGTGGCTCACGTGTTTTATTTTCCAAGCATGAAGGGACCTTAGCATTCGGATTTCTGGGGCTCTTGAGCTGGGCATGTTGACTTGTCTATGGACTTGGACTTCAACAGTGCACAGTGAAGCCACACTGTAACTTCTCCTGACCGTGGATTTACTTGGAGAGTGGTTAATCATCAGCTGGGTCCAAGAATCTTTGCCTGGTTGAGCTCTTTCTATTGTATTGTCTCCTAAACGTTCCCATTTATTCTTCAAGAAAATGTCCCTAGAACAACAAGACAAAAGTAAATAAATACTAGAAATTCATTGCTTCCTAATTATTTTATTACAGTTTTACAATTTTTTAAAGATTATTTATTTATTTATTTATTTATTTATTTATTTATTTAAAGACGCAGAGAGAGAGGCAGAGACATAGGCAGAGAGAGAAGCAGGCTCCATGCAGGGAGCCTGATGTGGGACTCGATCCTGGGACTCCAGGATCACACCCTGAGCTGAAGGCAGACACTTAACCACTGAGCCACCCAGGGATCCCCAGTTTTGCAATTACCCATGCTCTTGAGGTTATTAACATTTTTGTAACTGTGTGGGGAAATACTACATAGTGGTGTGCCACTATGCATCTCTTCTTAACTCAGTGTCCAGTGCTGCGACATCTGTAGCTACAAATGGATAATGATGGTAGTTTTTATACAAGAAGTTGGGCCTTCCCCTACGGCCCACCCCTCAGAGCTGAGAACCTGCTGTTACACATTTAACAGTGTCCCACTGGAAAGAGGAGTAAAAAAAATGAGCTCAAGGTTTTTGGTCTCAGAAATGGGAAGAGTTGAGTTTCCATTTACCAAGTTCAGGAAAAATGCAGAAGAAGAGTTCTGGGGTGGAAATCAGTGGTGTGGTTCTGAATATTTTACCTATGACATGAAAATCCTGCATGTGATACAAGTCTGGGGTTCAGGGAAAAGATTCTAGGTGAAGATAAATATTTGAGAGTCATCAGTGTTTGCTTGACAGCGCCGAGAGGCAAGATGAGGTCAAGGCAATGAGTTAGATAGGAGGAACACAGTTCCAGGACAATTGCTGGGGTCCTCCAATATTTATAGATCAGCATGAAGACCAACCGCCAGCAGAGGAGACTAAGAATGGCCAAGAGAAGTTGTAAGAGAACCAGGAGGGTGCCATGCGTTTAAGAAGCCAAGTAAAGAAAGGACATCTAAAAGGAGGAAGTGATCAACTGTGTCAAATACAAATAATGACAGAATTGGTCATTACATTTGGCAACATAGAGCTATTGATGATCTTGGGAAAAGTCAAGGGGGTCGTGGACAAAAAGTCTGATTGGCATGGGTTCATGAGAGGATGGAAGGAAAAGAGGTAAGAACAGTAAGTAGAGATGACTCTTTTCAGAATGTTGAAAGAGAAACAGAGACTGAAGTAGTTGCTGGAGGGGCATGTGAGTGCACCTGAGTGAAGATTCCCTTTTCTTAATTTAAGATGAGGTATATTTAGGCACACTTGTACAATGATGGGAATAATCTGGCACAGAGAGATAAAATTGATGATACAAAGGAGAAGTGACAATTGCTAGAACAATGCCTTGGGTAGTTGAGAAAGGATGGAACTCAGAGCACAAGTGAAAAGATTGGCTTTAGGTGGGAGCATGGAAAGGAAGGAAGGAAGGAAGAAAGAAAGAAAAAAGAAAGAAAGAGAAAGAGAAAAGAAAAAAGAAAAAAAGAAAATGTCCCTAGAATCACAAAAGCCCCTGGGATGCTGTAGTTGGGACAAACTTCCCCACATCTGAATGAGCAGGAAGTCTGCAAGCTTCCAGATGGAGTGACAGGGCTTCTGTTGGCCACAGCTGCCACCTGACTGACCCCCTTCCTTGTTCCCCAGGTTTGATTCGATTCTGGTGGGTGACTCATGGCTATGTCACACTCCAGGATGCAGAGCTGGACATCAGTCCTTATGGTCCTGGGGGAGATTCATTCTGCAGCTGGGCCAGCCTCCCATGATGGAAGCCTCACCTGAACATCACAGGTCAGGGCTGGGGCTATGTTTGTGGAACAAGTGCTCTGGTGACTCTCATCAGGGAGGTTTTTTGGAAACACCAGCTGGACTGCCCACTGGAGTCAATGGGGTCCTGCCTCTCTAGTCCCACCCTAGGCCAAGAGAATCAAAATCATGCAGACCTGGGCTGAGGAAAACTATATTTCAAAACTGTGCCAGGTGATGAAAATAATAATAATAATAATAATAATAATAATAATAATAATAAAAATAGTAATGATAATAGTAATAACTGGTTTGTTCCTTTTGTAAGGGATACATTTTAATTTTAAAGAGCTTAAATCACACAGAAACTGCAAGAGAGAAAGAAAAAAAGTCATCCTAAGGTCTACCACCTAGGAGCAGCGTTGTTAGCTTTATGCAGGCGGAACTCCAATGTTTCTTTAAGCGTTAGCACTGATGGAATAAGGCTAGATGGACAGGCACACCTGGCCACACGTTCTGAGGCAGGTGCGCCCACGTTAGATCCCCACAGTCCAGGGGACTTTGCTGTCTGCAAGATCCATGGCACCTTCACTGGGCGCAGCCAGTGTAAACTCATACCTCATGGTGGCTGGAGTAGGGCCTGGCTGGGGAGTTCTTCCCGGAGGCCCAGAGTACCCAGCATCTCTGTACCCATGTTAACCTTTCACACATTGCTGGCACCTCATAGCCCTCTGATCCAGCTGTCCTTTCTGACGGGAGTGGGGCACAGTGCCATTTTCTCCAAACCATCACCTTAAACAAATGGGAGCAATCAACCATTAACAATGTGAGACAACACGTTAATGTTGTGGCCCACCAAAACCAGGGGACCATGGTTACTACTTACCCCCGCACCTCTGAACCAGAGCTTCCCAACAGAGGTTTATGGTGGTTGACCTCTCAGCCCATGGTGAAGCTGGGGTGGGGGCACATAGGCATCAAAGGCCCCAGGCCAGAAGCATCCAGCAAAGGAGCCTCAATGAACCATAGAATCCTGCAGATATAGTAGTTTTTTCTATATAAACTGGAATATTAGTGTCCTCAGGCTGCTGTGACAAACTACCAAAAACTTTGTGACTTAAAAACAATAGAAATTTATTTTCTCATAATTCTGGAAGCCAGAAGTCCAAAATGTAGGTGTCAGCAGGGTTGGGCTTCATCTGGAGGCTCTAGGGGAGGATCCTTCTTTGCCTCTTCCAGCTCCTGGTTGCTGCTGGCGTCCTTTGGCTTGTGGCCACATCGCTCCCATCACTGCCTCTGTCCTCACATGGCCTTCTCCTCTGTGTGTCTCTTCTTCTGTGTCTTAAAAGGACACTTGTCATTGGATTTCGGGCCTGCCCTAATGAACAATGATCTCATCTTGAGATGCTTGAATTGTATCTTTGAAGACCCGTTTTCCAAATAAGATCACATTGACAGGTTCTGGGAAATGGACTATCTTTTTGGGGTCACTATTCAACTCACCACAACTGTGCTGTGAAAAGCTGGAAGCACGTCCAGCAACCCGGAAGATAGCAGCAAGACCCTGCTCGGCCTGGGAGGTGTGATGGTCTGGGTGTGTGTCCCACCACACTCATGAGTTGAAAGCCTAACCCCCAGGTGATGGTATTAGGAGGTGGAGCTGTTGGGAGGTGATTATATCCTGAGGGAAGAACCCTCAAGAGTGATATTATTGCCCTTATAACAGAGACCCCACAGAGCTCCCTCAACCCTGTGTGGGGACACAGTAATGAGTCTGTGACCCAGAGGAGGGCCTTCACTTGACCATGTTGGTGCCCTGATCTCAGACTTCCAGGCTCCAGAACTGTGAGAAGTAAATTTCTCTCATTTACAAACCACCTAGTCTATGGTGTTTTGTTACAGCAACCTGACCAGTCTAAGACAAGAAGTTCCTCCAACCAGGGCTCTACCTCAAACAAACTGCCTAAGCCTAGTATGGGCTTCAGAGAGCTCCCGGTTGCTGAACCCCTAGAGATGCTAGGACGGTGACATGCCTGGGCAGGGTGCGGACGCCCCATGTCCCGTTCTCCATACCGTGTCCTATGCACCTCTTCCACCTGGATGTTCATCTGTGTCCTTTATCACATCCTTCACTATATAGCAAACTGGCAAGTGTGTTTCCCTGAGTTCTGTGAGCTGTTCTAGCAAATTACGGAGACTGGGGAGGGCGTGGAGGGAACCCTGATGTAGAACTGGTCGGCAGAAGTGCAGGTGGCACCTGAGACTCACAATCAGCATCTGAGTGGGAGCAGTCTTGTGGGACTGAGCCCTTCCCTTGTGGCATCTGTGCCAACTCCAGTTAGTGTCAGAATTGAATCGAGTCATAGGACACCCAGCTGGTGTCGCAGAGAAGTGCTCTATGGGTGGGAAACCCACATCTGGTGTCAGAAGTGTCGTGAGTGTGGGGAGGAAGGAGAAACACACGTGTTTTTTCCGATGCAGTTCCCCACGAGGCCACCGGGAAAGGGGCATGCATCCTGTGTCGACAAATATAGGAAGCCACCCCACTCAGCCCGAGGATGTCCGGTTTGGCCTGGAAACCTCCTCTTTGCAGCTTTGGGGGCTTCCCCGGCAGCAACTTTCAGGTGCACATCTGAGGGGTCCTGGGGAGGACATCTGTCTGGGCAGCTTAGTTGGGGGGGGACATGCAAGCCTAACCCCTGCCTGGTCGGCCACCCAACACCACTTTCAAGGCACCTGCTAAATGGTGCACCTGGAGGTGCGTAAGGCTCAGGGATCCAGATGGGGACAGGCTAACTCTGCCTCCTGGAGACCCTGGTTGGGTGGGGGTTGGCTGGCCGGCTGGAGGGACAGCCCTGGGAGAGGGGTGCTGGTCCCAGCCCCTATCAGTTGAGTCAAGTGGATGATGGCTGCATAAGGAGGAAGGCTCACTCCACCGAGGAACAGGCCCTTGGGGGACCAGAGGAGCATGAGCACCTGGCTAGTGGGGTGTGGGAGCAAAGCCGTGTTGGGGGACTTTGGTGGGCTGAGGAGGGAGCACAGGAGGCGCCCCGGGGCAGTAGAGGTGGGTGCAAGTTCTAGGCCAGGACGTGGGGCAGGAATGGAGCAGTGGGGCCGACAGCCGTCCCTGCCCTTTAACAGAGCAGGCTGCCCTGCTCCGAGCCCTGAACCTTCCATGCACCCGGGCAGAGTGCTGGCTTCACTGCACTGGGCTGCACTGTGGGTGCTTCTGGCACTTTCTGGCCTGTGGCAGCTCCAGGCCTGGGCTGTGTCTGGCCCCCTGCCCGTGAAAGAGCAGGCCCACATAGGCCCTCACCGTGGGGAATGAGGAGATGCTAGTGCCTGGCAGTAGTTTCCCATCGCTGCTGTGACAGGTCACCACGGTTCCTTTCGGGGGACCAGGGGAGAACCCATTTCCTTGCTTCCAGCTTTGGTAGAGGCGCCCACGTTCCTTGGCTCAGGGCCGGCACCACTAGACCTCTGCCCCTTTCCCACGGCTTCTCCCCAGGAGCCCCTCCTGCCTCCCTCGTGTAAGGGCCCTGGTGATCACTCGGGGCCCACGGACAAGCCGTCCCCTCTCCCTCTGTCTGGATCATGAATGCAGTCCCACCGGCCCAAGGCAACATGGTCACAGGTTCTGGAGACCAGGATGTGGACATCTCTGGGGCCAGCGTGCTGTCTACCTGAGGCCATGGGAGCCGCGGCCCTAACCTAGTGCAATCCTGACCATTGCAGTGTCCGTTTTACAGATGAAGGACTGAGGCCCAGAGAGGTCAGGCAATTTGACAAGAGCCCCAGCTCCTGCACTTCGTGCGCTCCCTGGGCCTGAGATGAGGGGAGGGCACGAAGCCCAGGTCCTGGGAGGACTGGGGAGTCCGGACTTGGGCTGGAGTGGGGCCCTGGGCTGGGCCCCGGTGACAGCGCCCAGCACCCAGAGCTGCCCTCCCTGCCCCCGCAGCTGCCCGGCGCACCCCTGTCCTGGGTGGGATGGGAGGCAGGGTCCGCGCTTGCAGCGTCTGGGTTCGGGTCCCAGCCTGGCTTGAGTAGCCGCAGTCAGGCCACTGACCCCTCTGAGCTTCGCTGTCTACACCTGCGAACCAGGAGTAACTCTTCTTTCTCAGAATCACTACGAAGCGTCGGTGCAATGACACCAGCCAAGGGCTTTAGTGCAGAGCCTGGGCACGGTCCGTGGAGCAGGACGCATGGCCACAACTGGGGGTGTCCCCTTGCCAAGGTGAGCCGGCTGGTCTGGTCCGCATGTGCGGGGAGGCTGCTGCTGACCGTAGCGAGGAGGGCCCGGGGCTCCCGGCTCGCTGATGGGAGGCGCCCCTCGGGGTCTCGGTGTGGCCGAGGGGTTGGGTGGCCCTGGGCACGTCTCCTCCCCCCGCTGGGTTCCCACCTGTAAAATGGCAGAGTTGACCTGCACGAGGCCTCCCAGCCCTGCTCTCTGGGGGGCCACGTGGGCAGAGGGGCGTCCTGCGGGAGCACGTCAGTTGGTGCTCAGGGCACCTGCTGGCTGGCACTTGGGCGTCGTGTTGGGTTGATACCCAGCAGTGGAATGACCACGTGGTGCTTCTGGGTTTAGTGTTCGAGGAAGGTGCATCCTGTTTCCACAGTGGCTGCGCCAGTTCGTGTTCCCAGCGGCCGGGCGCGGGGCTCCCCTCTCTCCACACCCCTGTTACAGCCACGTCTCCTTCTTGATTGCCTTTCTCTGTCTAAGGTGATTTCAGGACAGAAACTGTCCTTATGCGAACTTTCCTATTCTTCTTTTAAGCATACAGTTGTCCACCAATTGTAACATTGCCCCCAGCTTCCCTGACTGAGGGATGCAGAATGAGATCTTTCTCGAAAGGATGGAAAAGTGCCGAGCATCCTCCTGAGGGAGTCTGAGCACACGGGCCGGCCTGGACCAGCGCTTCCCCGTTGTGGCCGGAGAGGACCCCTGGCCCCCTGACCCCTGGCCCCTCGGCCCCCATCTGCCGGCCAGCCTCGGACGGCCCCAGCGGGGCAGCTGTCTCCACTCGTCCTTCCTGCTGTGGCTGCACTTTTATTTCCAAGCTCAGCGTCCATGGTAAACAGGAGACACCAGATTTTTTTCCGTCCTCCATCCCTACCCGTGTCAACCCACCAGACAGATGTTTTCCACTTGTCTTGCCTCCTCCCTGGCCAGGCAAGGTTTTGAATCAAGAAAGGGAAAATATAATTGCAGTGAGGAGTCAAACATCTTTGCCCTTGAAAGAGAAAAGTCATTCATGTGCTCAGTGGGAACTTTCTGAGTGTGGCCCTGGGATGCGGTGGGGTCACAGGCTCCCTCCCTCAAGGCACTCACAGTCTGGTGGAGGGGACGAGAGAGATCCTGGTTGGGGAGCAGCCCCCTGAGTAGCCCCCCAGGGTGGAAGGCCTGGGAAGGGGCCTTGGAGGGGAACTGAGAGCTCTCCAGGGGAAAGAGGGTGTCCACTGCTGGGAAAGCATCTGCCAAGGGACAGCAATCGAGGAAGGGGGTGTGTTGGGGAGAGGGTGGGGCTGGCCTTTGGGTGCATGTGGCAGGGAGAGGCCAGATGGAGCTGGGTGCCAGGGAGGGCTCTAGGGCTGCATCCCAGAGGGACAGGGGGAGCTTCTGGAGAATCTGAGCAGGGTGCGATGCAGTCATGCCTAGGAGGGGAGGCTGGAGGCAGCAGGTGCAGGCAATGGTCCAGGTGGGCCCAGCTAGGGAGGGGACAGGGCTTGAGAAATGCTCGGGAGATCAGAGCAATTCATCCTAAGGAGACTCGGGGTTGAGGAATGAAGGAGCTGCTGAGTATGTCCCTGGTGGCTGGGGATGCCAGAGCTGAATCCTAAATTAGGCAACCTGAGTGCGGAACTGCTTTGCCACCTGAGGCTCAGACAGCAGACCCTCACCTTGGGTGACACTGTGTGGCTGTCCAGTGGGGTTGGCATTGGGTCTGAAAGCTCCCCGAGCATTCCCCAAGCTGCTCACTGGACAAAGCTGCTCCTCTTAAGCCAGTGTGGATGCTTTTCAGATCCCTTCCTTCCTGTTGTTTAACGGGGCCCCGGGTGTGTAGAGCTGGACTATGCATCATCTTTGTTTATGACACTCTCTGAGCTCCCCACGCAAGACCCTCTTCCTCTTCCCTGCCTCCCTCCCTGTCCCTTCCTCCTTCTCTTCCTTCCTGTATGTTAATCTAATAAATACCCGTTAATAAACATCCAACAAGAAAGCTGGAACCCTGACAACAATTGCCATGTTGTGTTCCTCCATCCAGAACTTTCCTCCCCCAACCCAAGGGAACAGATTTCCATAAATCTTCTGTTTATCATCCCCCTGGTTTCATTTGATCACATCTAAATATAACCTCAAAAATATTTTTAATTTTGGTCATGTTTAGCTTTAAAAAGGGCATTATGCTGTATAATTTAAAAAAATGTGAAGTTTTAGAACAGTTTCGGATTTACGGAAAAAATGAGAATACAGAGAGTTTGTGTAATCCTTTTGGACTTTCTTTTTTTCTCCCAAAATTATATTGCTGTTTTGGAAAGCATTTTTGGCATTGTCTCATGAATGAGCCTTTACATACCTCACATACCAGCAATTCTTCTCCTAGGTCTTACCAGAATGTTCATGGCAGCACCATTGCTAGTATTAAAACGTTGGACACAGCCCACATCCTGGCAACAGAAATAGACAAGTAGATAAATGAATTATGGTGTATTTAGACATTGGGATATTATGGAGCAGTAAAACTGAATGACAGCGGGGACACAAATATGAATGAATCCTAGAATCTAATTTGAATGGATATTCAAGTAAAATAAAAGGAAATCTGAGATTTTTCCCTCCTTGGTGCATAGGGGACTCCAAAAAGTTGTCCAGCATTTAGGGGCAATTGTGGTCAAAGGCCACCACCTTTTGAGAACAGGATGGGCAGATGTCAACAGAAGAGGGCGAGACTCTGTCTGCAGGAGGACCACCTCCAAGGTTGGTTTGGAGCTTGAGGTGTGGCCAAGTTGAATCAAGGTGACCAGAACTGGAGGTACCTGTAGAGGGTTATAATGCACCACAGTTGAAGCTGGGGAGCCAGTGTGGGAGGGGCCTCTGCTAGGCCTGGAGAGGGAGAGGGAGAGAAGACAGCTCCCAAGGGAGGGGGGTGGGGAGAGAGACACCCTGAAACTGGCTGAACAAGCATTGTGGTCACCAGGGAACGGCCCAGAGCGGGGCGGGGGAACTTCTCCAAATGCTGCCCCAGCTGAACAAACTGTCCCTTAGCCTCATCCAATTTCCATGCTCACTTAGCAACCCTCATATTTTTCTAAAATAATTTTTATTATAAAACAGTGCATCCTTATAAAAGAAAAAATTTAAATGCATAAAATAGAGAGAAGGAACAAAAACCATCCATGGTTTCAGTGCTCACTTTGGACTACATTTAGGCGTATTTTATTTCAGCCTTTTCCATATACTAATAATTATATCATGCCCATTATTTTAACTCATGTCTTTTATCCAAGCACACTTTTGCAATGTAAACCTTTTGTGGTCATCATCTTTAATGAATGTATATAGTTCATTGAGTGGAATCTGTCTATTTATCTATCCACCTATATATCTACCCATCCATCCATCTATCCACCCTATTGATCACTGATCTATCTATCTACCCATCCATCCATCCATTTATCTGTCCCATCTTCACTTCATAGAATATATTCTATAGAAAATATATGTTTTTTATTCCAATGGTTGTCCTCCAATGGCTGGTTATTTTGGCTGTTTCTAGGTTTTCACTATTATAAGTAATCTTGCCAGGAATATCTTGGGGCAAAAAGCTTTTTCAGTATTCAAATTATTTCCTTAGGAGACATTCCCAGAAGTAGAATTATTAGATCAAAGGGTTTGAATATATTTAAGCCTCATGATACTTGCTGCCAGATTGCTTTCCAATTGTATGGCAACAACTCACCCTCCTGCAGGCATCCTGTGATCAAGCGCATTTCACTGCACCTTCATGAGCATTGAGCATCTAATTTTTAAATAGCTCTGCTAATTTCTGATGACCGGTCTATGGAAATCAGTGACATCCTAGAAAAGACAGGAGCTGTCCTAGAGGGCCAGGTCCTGGGAAAACTGTCCTCCAGTGTGAATTATGCTGCTGTCCTATTGACCACAAGTTTGCCATCATTTGACTCCAAGTGAGCCAGCCCCTTGGGCAAGACGACCAAATGGAGTTCTATGGTCAGCTGAGCTGAGGCCCAAACCCATGGATTTGAAGGCCAAAGGATCCAGTCAGGAGTCTCTCTGGCCCCTCGTAACCGCAACTGTTTCTGGAGAAATGAATGCCCTAGAAGGAAAGAAAAATATGAGGGTGCCAGTCATTGGGGCGCCTTCTATTTCACTCCTATCAGTGCAAAATGAACAAACCTTTTCAAACATTATAAAGAGAAAGGGAAAGGATTTCATTCAAGCCCAAGGTAGGACAGCTGCCCGGCATACACAATCCTCACGAAGAAGAGAGTGCTCCGGGGAAGGAACATTTGGTGCAGGGTGATGTGTCTTTTACATAAAGAATGACAAATCATCATGATGAAGTACATTCCAGAAACTTACAGACCTTATCTTATGTTTTTAATATGTGCAAGACTGTATGACTTGAATATTTGGGAACCAAGGAGATTTTTTGTTATGTTTTTCTTATCTTTATGTCTGGAATGCTCCTTTTTGGTTATTTATTTATTTTTTTTAAAGAAGCAGACATACAGTGTGTGCTCGGGGCAGAAATAGAGCCCGTGTTTTGAGATTTTGCCGAGTCATTTTGGACTTTGGCAAAAATGTTGAAGGAGAGCTTTCCTGGGAGCCTAGAGAAAAGTTGAAAATTTCCCTTATTGCTCCTGTGTTCTCCTCACCAGTAGATCTGCAGTTTGTTCAGGCAGTTTTGTTGATGCCCTGAGCTCAGAGTGGGAGCCCGGACCCCAGCCCCAGGAGACGAATCACAACTGTAGTACGGCTGGCATAATAACATCATTCCTGCCGGCCAATCAGTGGTCCCAGGCAGGTATACGATGCCATTTTGGTCAATAAAGTGTAAGTAGAAGTTGGCCAGAATAGAAGTAGAGTAAAAGTTGGGACACCTTTGACTCGCATGACTCTTTAGCCCTTTGCCCTCTGCTCTTCTTGCTGCCTGGAATGCACATGGAATGCCCTCTTGTGACTGCGCTGACAAGCATGAGGACAAAAGCTACCACAGCCAGAATGCCTGAGCAGAAAGATAGATGAGTCTGTGTCCTTGAGGTCCACTCTTCAATCGCCTGTTCCAAGACTTACTTCCTGCTTTGCAGAAAAACAATCTTATGTGTATTTATGTCACTTTGACGGGCTCCTCAGTTACTTGCATCTGAATGCATTCCTACCAAGAGCTGACATTCTGTGGGAGCCAGGATTAATAATGCTAGCTGCTGCGACAATGTCTCCGTGGCTGAACACCATTCAGTTTGTTTCTCACTCGTGTCACCATCTGATGTGGGTTAGGCAATGCTCCTCCAAGCTGTGACCCAGAGATCTAGGCTCCTTCCATCCCGAGACATTATCTTTTTCAACACATGCATGGTCTCCGTGGTTGCCGTGGAAGGGGAGGGGGAGTGCAGACAACCAAGTCCATGATCTTATGGCCAACCCTGTAAACAGCACGGATTGCTTTTGCTGGCATCTCCTTGGTCAAGACCCAGTCATAGGGCCTCAATCTAACTGCAAAGCAGAGGCTGGGATGTCGTCTTTCTGTATGCTCAGGAGGAAGAAATGGGGTTAGTGAGCTAGCAGCCGGTCTCTACTCCACACTCGCTGAAAGGGAGCCATCCCAGAGATGAACACGTTGGCATCACAGTTTGCCAAAGACCCATCTGGGAATGTGGGCTCTGGATCTGGAAAGCAAGACTGCTCTAATGTGCAGTGGCCGAGCTATGTCTGAAGATTGGCAGTCTGTCATCGGTGTCCAGGGGCAACCTTGCCAAATGCCTGATTTCTGTTTTTGTTGCTTTGCTTTGGAAAAAAAAAGTGATATTGACATTTTTCAGAAGTGTGATTTATTTAGGTGTTTTTTAAAAAAGATTTTATTTATTTATTCATGAGAGACAGAGAGAGGCAGAGACACAGGCAGAGGGAGAAGAAGGTTCCCTGCAGGGATCCCACTGTGGGATGCAATCCCAGGACCCTGGGATCACTACCTGAGCCAAAGGCAGATGCTTAAATGCTGAGCCACCCAGGTCACCGCAGAAGTGCGATTTAAAAAATACTAAGACTCCTTCCTTCCTTCCTTCCTTCCTTCCTTCCTTCCTTCCTTCCTTCCCCTTCCCCTTCCCCTTCCCCTTCCTTCCCTTCCCTTCCCCTTCCTTCCCTTCCCTTCCCTTTCCTTTCCTTTCTTTCCTTTCTTTCCTTTCCTTTCCTTTCCCTTCCCTTCCCTTTCCTTTCCTTTCCTTTCCTTTCCTTTCCTTTCCTTTCCTTTCCTTTCCTTTCCTTTCCTTTCCTTTCCTTTCCTTTCCTTTCCTTCTTTCCTTTCCTTTCCTTTCCTTTCCTTTCCTTTCCTTTCCTTTCCTTTCCTTTCCTTTCCTTTCCTTTCCTTCTTTCCTTTCTTCCATTTGTATATCCTGAAGAGTTGGGTGACCTGTGGCTTGGTTTGGAATGGACTCATCGGGATCTAATCAGTTTGGTCAGAATGTCTTCTCTTAGATGCTATTTTCACAAATTCTTGTTAACAGTCATGGGTACTGACTCTGTGCAAAACTCTGAGCCACCCTTGGGGCCCAGATACAACCAAACAGTGTTCTTGCCCTCAAAGAACCTGTCATTTTGCCATCATACATGTCCACAATAAGAGGGGAAAGACAGGAGGCAGCCAAAATGGGTTCATGGCCGAGAGCCCAGGGTTTATTGCACCACATGTGGTCACACAGGGGAAGCTCACTGGTCAGGGCCTTTAAGAAATCTTGGTGCCATAATTCATTCATTAATCAGGCAGTGTGTGCAAAATGCTAAGGACCGTATCTGAGATGTGACACACTCTTTCCATTCATTCATTCATCTAATTGGGAAGGAATCCCTGTTATGTTCCAGGCCCTGGGCTGATGCTGAGGATAGGTAGAGAAGGCTCTATAGGGTTGTAAATCTGGCAATCCAGTTCCGAAGCCCCCATCCAGCTGAGGAGCTGATCAGACAAGCAGACAATTATAGCACAGTGAAGCGAGGTGTACTGTTCATTGTGGGAGCACACAGATGGGAGGTAGGGAGGGCTTCCTGGAGGAAGTAGCACCTAAGCAGAACCATGAAGGATGAATAGGCAGGAGCTGGCCAGGCAGAGGTGTTATAGAATTCACAGGTCTCAAGGCAAAACGAAAATGCAGGGCCTCTTATTTAAAAAGCAAGAACCAGTGCCATTTCAAGGCGCTTAAATACAAAGCTTTCCCCATTTCTTCCACATTTACCTCTCTTGTCTTATCATAGGGTTTTTACTTGCTATTTAATGATTTTCTACATAAGCAACAATTAAAAATTAAAATTATTGGCACACATTTGACCGGTCATCTTTATATTGTGCAATACCGGTTTTAAAAGGAGATCTAAGAGCCTTTAGCTTGTAAGCGGAATCGCTGAAACGACATGTCCTATTTCAAAGGTCCTGCCCGCACATGAACTTCATTCTTACCAGAAAAGTGAGAACACTCAACTATTTTTGTTTTGCTTCTTGACGAAATCACATTCTGCCCACGTGCTGGGCCTTCGCCTTCCTGCTGAGCCAGGAAGGGCTGAGTCAGAGGGAACTATGGGGGGGCCGTCTCTCCCGGTCCTTCTGCACCTTCAATTTTGGCAGAAGTGATTGGCTAATGCAGGGACCTCATGTGACTAAGAGAGGGTGGCGCAGTGCCCCAGTCTTTCTCGTTTCTCAGAATGCCCCGTGCGTGTGTATGTGTGTGCATGCGCGTGCGTGCGTGTGTGTGCACGTGCGTGTGTTCTGAAGAAGCTCTGATCAGAATGGTTGCAGACATGACCTGCATACCTAGGGCTGCCTGTGAGTGCAGCTGAACTGCGCACGTCTGCGGGGCCGCCGGAGTGGCACGCTTGCAGCGCGGTAAGGAGCAGCACACGCACACGCACACACTGCATGCACCACCACCCTCCACCCCGCCGCTCACGGGCACACCTCGTTGTCCCATCGCATCTCATCTCCAAACCACAGCTGCGAAGACGGACCTATGGCTTTAAGATAGTGACCGCAGAGCATTAAGCCAGGTGAGGAGTCCTCCTGGGCGTCGGGCCAGGTGGGCCAGGTGCGGTGCTATGGGAGCTGTGCCGGGCGAGTGTGAGAAGGCAGGGAGCGGTGGCAGACGTGCCCACTGCACATACCTCCCGCCCCGCACGCAGGCTCCGGCCCACGGCACTCACAAGATGCAAGAGTTCAAAGATAAGGTTAAGAATTTCATGATGGCAGCCAGATGCATTAAGTACCCTGCCCTGGTGAGCACCGGGCCCTCCTGGGGCTGAAGCCCGTGTGACAGCAGGGGTCACGAGCTCCCGGGGCTGCCCCAGGGACCCGGTGACGACAGCTTCCAGTAACAGGGAAGATACGGTGGGAGGGCTCCAAAGCCTGCCCAGGCTCTCTGTGTTTCCCTTCTGTGATGTATAGGGGGCTCCCTGTACCCCAACTTCTAGCCATTCTCCGTCCTCTTGCCCCCACTCATCTCAGCTTCAGGGATCCCCGGAAACGAAGGCTTGCCTCTGGGCTAGCCCCATGTGACCACGCTGAGAGCTGGGAGCTCCACAGCAGGCAGGACCTGAAGAAGGCCTGGCAGACAGAGGGCTTGTGGAAAGCCTAACTGGAGTCGGGGTGGGGGGTGTCTCTTCCTTGGACTGACTCCAAGGCTCCCCGGAGTAAGGGAGCCCAGCACAGCCCACCAAGTCCACGCCCAGCCTCCACTGGCCTCTTCTCCTCCGTGGGCCTTTACGTCGCCTCGACCCTGCAGAGAGCAGTATTTGGAAAGCGCCCATGTGCCAGCATCCCAACCTTGACCTACCAGTTTGGCCCATCGTCCTTGGCTAGGGTGCCGGTGTCTCCGCGCTCAGCCCCCTGCCCACCTCTCCAGCCTTGTCTCCGCCTGCCCCAGTGTCTCTCCAACCACCTGGCCAGGGTAAGGGTGCTTCAGAAGGGGCGCAGCGATGCAGGCTGCCAGGTGGCCCCGGGGGTGAGGAGTTGTGAACGGGCTGTGAGGAAGCACGATGGCTCAAGGACTCTGCTTCCAGTTCTGCTAAGTCAGCTGGAAGCTGGTAAGGCTGGAGCAGATCTGCTCAAGGAGATGCAAAGCAACAGGAAGTCTGGAGGTAACACAGGATGGGGGAGGAAGTGGAGGACACAAGCTCCCTCCTGGCCAGGCGCCCCCTCTCCCTGGCACCGGAGCTGCCCGTGATCAGCTGCCTTCAAGTCTCCGTGGCGTGAGCCGAGCTGCCCCGAAGTGTCAGGAGGCCCCAAGCATTTCTGGCCACTTCCGGTCCAAGTGGCTCTATTTCTGGCAGTTTAATTTTAGATGCTCTGCTCCGGCGTGGGAAGGAGGACAGGAAGGGCACTTAGGTGGCTGGACCAGAGGGGAACCACAGCTGCACGACTTTTCAGACTGTGTCCCGTTAGCAACAGGCTGCTTGTGGCTGCTGAGCTGTGCCACCCACACCTACTTCCAGGTCGGAGGGCTGGGAGGGCAGGGGACCAGGCTTAGCCGAGGCCAGATACAGCTGGGAAGCTCTTCTACACCGAAGAAACCAGGGTGTGTTTGCAGAAGAACCAGCACATTCTGAGGAACTCGGGCCTCCTTGTAAGGATGGGGATGGGCTAGGAGTCAGCCAGGCCCTGGTCATGACCCCAGGATGATGTGAGGATTCGTGGACACAACAGCAGGTCTGGGCCAGCTCAGTGCCTGGCACCCGGCACACCATCCGTCAGTGATCGCCTGTCTCCTGCCCTGTCCCTCTCTTCCCTCGTAGAGGCATCTCAGGGGGGAAGAGGCTGCCCAGGACCAGATAGCTCGCCTTGGGGACTCCGGCCAGCATGGAAATCCACAGGCCTGAGGGTGGAGGCCAGTAGGAAAGAATTTGGGTGGGGATGGTCTTTAAAAACTGGTCACCACAGGAGTGGTGACGGACGAGTCTCCTGATACTTAAGAAAGGGAAAGGGTAAGTTTCCAGATCTAAGACTGATGGATTATATTTTTGATTGACCTCATCCCTGGCCCGAATTCCGGGACACGTTATAAAACAGAAAAGAAAGTGGAGATCACAAAGAAGTCTGGTTTGTTTGGTATTACAATATTTACTTGTCTGTTTACTTATAGGGCTGAGCGGAGGGCTAGTGCTCGATCCGCACACTTGAAAATGAACTGTTAGCAAGCCAGGGTGATGCCATTTGCCCCTGGCCACGGGGTTCCTATGGGTGTCCCAGGAAAATGCCCTATGGGTAGGCTATTTGGAAATTTGGCAGGACATTTCAGAGTCCCTCCTGAAATCTTCGTGAACCACAGAGGGGAAATGGGAACTGAATGTTGGCCAGTTGAGGTAGGACTGAATTTGGTTGTTCGACTAGATGTGAATCTGGTAGAGCTGTGAGATTGCCGATATTTGACCGTTTTGACCTACAAACATGGCCAGGTCACACGGTTCACCGGCTATTTATTGGACTAGGGAACCGCATAAATCCCTTCCAGCACAAGGGCTCTGTATTGCTAGAAGACTCTGCTTGCCCAGAGAAGCTGGAACTCCAGCCACTGCATGGAGGTGAAGACTCCGATTCTGGGGTCAGAGGCTCTTGGCTCAAATTCTGGCCCCTACCACTCCTAGGGTTCATGAAGGAGCATGCACAGTGTGCCCAGCCTGGTGCCTGCCCAGGGCTGGCCCCTCTCTCTGCTGAGGGTCTTTGCACCATCACCTGCTCTCTGCTCTACCCCGGGGTGAGAGGCGAAGCAGGAATGAGGCCAGAAGGTGTAAGGTCAGAGCTGTAAGTGGCAGTGCATTGGGTCTGGGATCCAGGGGGAAGAACAGAGGTAAGGGAACTTTGTGCAGCGGATAGAACCAAAGGATGGGGAGGCGCTAGGAAGATGCCATGAGCATTGAGACTAGCATTTGCCAAAATGTAGACAGCAACCGGGGCCGAAGCCGTAAGTAGGGCGCTCAAGGATCTAGTTTGTTAGTTATTGCTGCAAAACCAACTCTCAGCCCCCAACTCAGTGGCCTCCAACAGCAAGTCTTTGTTCTCAAGATCAACGGTCTATGGGAAGGATGCCGGACCTGGGGGTGGCTATTTAGACGTGGGCTGGATTTTTGTTCTGGGGTTTAGGATGAAGAGAAGGAGCATGGCTAGGGCATGTTTTCCTCAAGGGGTGAATGGAAGCATGCCATGTCCCTTGAGGCCTGTCACTTCTACCCAAATCCCATTGGCCACAGCAAGGCCAGGATGGATGAGGGAGGAGGGTGCACAAACCCTATGGAGGTGGAGGAGGGGGAATGAATGATCACCAGACAAGAATCCATTTTGCGACCATGTTTATCTGTAGGACAGAGTCAGCAGCCACTAACACGAGTACTCAGGTATGCTGGAGAGCTTCTCTTTATTTTCATTTTTAAATTTTTCTTAGAGAGAGAGTGCAAGTGCATGTGTATATGTAGGGGCAGGGGCGGAGGAGGGAGGTGCAGAGGGAGAGAGAGAGAGTCCTATGCACTGTGGAGCCCAACATGGGGTTTGAGCTCATGACCCTGACATCATGACTGGACCTGAAATCAAGAGTTGGATGCTTAACTGACTGAGCCACCCAGATGCCCCTGGAGAGGTTCTCTTTATTATTTATTTTAAAAAAGACTTTATTTATTTATTTGATAGAGAGAGCACAAGCAGGAGAGCAGCAGAGAAGGAGAAGCAGAATCCCCACTGGGCAGGGCGCCTGACATGGTGCTTGATCCCAGGACCCTGGGATCATGACCTGAGCCGAAGGCAGCTGCCTACCTGACTCAGCCATCCAGGTGCCCCGAGAGCCTCTCTTTAAAAGGCTGGGGACACACTCGTCACACAGCTTCATCAAGCTGCTCTGTGACCCTGACAGATTCTAGTCGTGAAAGCAGCCACTCCCGTTATGCTCCTTCTATGGAAGCCAATTAGTGCCAATCCTCAAATCA
Source organism: Vulpes lagopus (assembly GCF_018345385.1). NCBI lineage: Eukaryota > Metazoa > Chordata > Mammalia > Carnivora > Canidae > Vulpes > Vulpes lagopus. The sequence continues at coordinate 7,625,160 of NC_054825.1, forward strand.
GCCCTGCCAGGTAGTGTTATTTCATTTTCTCTTTGAGGAAACCGAGTCTTTGAGATGTCAGTTGACCTGTCCTGGCCCTTAAGGCATTTCAAGGCAGAACCAGGACTCCAAGGCAGATCCGGGTGCCCCAAGGTCTGTATGCTTTACCTTGTGCCAGCCTTGAAGGCCTGAGACCAAGGCACAGGAGATTCCAGCTCACAATAGGCTGCAAAGAGGTGTTTAGGGGCAGAGAGGGTGCCCTGTGATCCCACTTCTAAAACGGAGTCCCATGCCTATCTGGCTGCTTTGAGGGACTGGCCGGAGTGACTTTCCTTTCATGAGACTGGGTGAAACTCATACTTAGTCGCCTTTATGGGGTATGTTAAAATGGCCAGCTCCAGACTAGCAGGGGGGTAAATTTGGGTTCTTTATGGTGAAATGTATCATGCTGAAGACATCACATTGGTCCCCTAGGAGGCAGGAGACGATGAAGTCATCATTGCTCATAAAGCTTATCTGCCCTGAACTCAGCTCTGCTGCTGGCTGCCCTGGCTATGGATGCCCAGTAAGGGGACAGATTCTTAATTCCATACCTATTACTGTGGATGCCATGGGAAGGACGGCTCAGCCATTGATCCTGCTGGGACAGATGGCCCTGTGTTCCTGCCAGGGCTTCCCAGAGATCCCGATTCTGAGTTTTGGGGGCCTGGCATATAGGTCACCCCTGGAAATGACCTTGGAAAACCATATGTTGGGGCCCTGCAGCGGGAACATTTGTATTCATGAGAAAATTGACGATCTCATACCTCTGGGCTATAAAAGGGCCTTGGTGCCAGGCTAATAAAACTCCGAAATCAATATTCCACGAGGTCCTAAGTGTTGCAGAATGAGGCGCTGTTTGCTTCAGGTTTGCCTCTGAAATTAGATAAATTAACGTAATGAATTCTCACAACTCATTTGCATACATCGCCAATTTGATTTTAGAGGGAAGCATCGGAGAAGACGGTGCTGTGGATGCGTGTGTTGGGTTTGACCTATTTTCTGAGCTCTTTGTGTCTGCAGCGTGTGCACATTCTCTTCAAATGAAGCCGTGGCGCCGTGCTTTAGAATGAGTAGGAGGTCCTCCGCCGGCACAGAAATGAGCCAATGCCCCAGGGAAGATACTGGGTGGCGTGTGGACTTCAGGGACTGTGCTTCTGGCGGCCTCCGGCTCAGCCAGTGACATTGGGAAGGCGTCTCGACCTCCTAGAAAGTCCATCTGTGTGCTCGAGGCTGGAATTCTGGGGGGGCCTGCCCGCAGCCTGCGTGGGTGCTTGGAGGAGGCCGTGCCGGGGCTGAGGGTCCTCCGTCTGTGCTCGCTCCCTTCTCTCTTCTGTGCAGCTCATACCAGCTCTCCAGGCCGGGAGAGGGGACCCCACGCCCCAGGCCATCTTCACAAGGAGCCTGAGCCGGCCACACGGTGTGGCGAGGAGCACTGCGATCCTCGGGCAGCATGCCACACACGCGGGGAACGAGGTGCCCTCTGCAACGTGGAAAGAGCCAGACATGGGACTGGTCCCGGGGCATGTACCATCCCTGTCCCCAGGTGGTCTTTTTTTTTTTTTTTCTTTTTTTTTCCCAGGTGGTCTTCAACACCCTTTGCTTTCACTGATGAGCCCTGGGAGCGCTGGCTCCTTCCTGGGCTCCTAGTGGAATCTCACCCGTGGGAGAGATGGATCCATTCCCCCCATACTGGGCCCTGTGCAGGCCCCAGCTCCAGGAAGTAAGGCTTTCCCATTAAATGCGCTTGTTCCTCCTGATGGGTAGAGATGGGGTTCTAGAAGCCTGGAGTGTGAGTGTGAGAACCTGGCAGACGAAGAGGTGAAAGCTATGTGAGAAGTCAAGGTTTCTCAATCCTGAGAAGGAAGCAGGTGAAATAGTAAACCTCCTGCCAGAAGCTTTGATAACAGCATTGTTCATCTGCCAGCAGGTGTCTTGTGTGTCCCCTTGAGGACGGTCACACAGGCATCTCATTGCTCCGGGGACGTGGCCTCAGGTCCCGCCTCCAAGTCTTTGGCCTCGAGAGCCCTTGCTGACTTCGCTGACCCGGAGCCTGGCTCCCCACAGCCTCTTGGGCCCGAGTGCGGCACTGTCGACAATGCTGTCTCCATCAGCCCCATCACCTGCCCTTGTCTTGTTCTTACATTCTGGAACATTCTGGGCAGAAGTTTTAGCCAAATGCCAGTATAACGCCATGCACTAGGTCAGAGTGTTCTTGGGTGCCATTGAACAATGGGAATTGGCAAAAATGCGTCATCAGTTTGCCAGTGGCAAGAACCCCCAAGTCAAGTGGCAAATGCCCCTGATGCAGGACAGGCAGGAAGAAAGTTCTGCCCAAAGTCTAAGCGTCTTCTAGGCAAGGAGGCCCGGCGCGGCGGTGTGGGGTCCCACGATGCCGGCAACAGCGAGGTGAGGATGAGGTGGTTCTCACCTCATAGGGCTGAGGAGCAAGCGTGCAAGGCCAGGCTCCCCCCACCTCATTTCAGGGTTTGCTCCTCATCCACGGCGGGGATGGGCCCACCAGGGGCCTCCTCAGAGTCACCCTCACGTCCCCCTGCCATTCCCCACCGTTGGAAAGGGAGGAAAGTAAGGAAGAACAACGACCCCTGGGGTCACACGGCCACCACACCAGGCCTTGCAGAGTGCTTGGGTTTTCACAGACAATATCTGCCACCCCAGATTAGCCCCACCCTTGGGCAGGGATTCCCTCTGTCCCATCCTGCCCCAGGCACAGGATGTAAAGTCTCAGGATCTGAGTCTGGGTTCTGTGCATTAGAGTTCAGGTTTTGGGCAAATGATTCCCTGTCTTGAGACTCAGTTTCCTCCTCTGTAAAATGGGTCTAACCCTGCCTCCTTTGCTGGCTTGTGGGAGAGGCAGAGGACATGCATAGCAGGAAAGGGCTTTGTAAATGGGGGATGCTCTTGATGCATCTTGGTGACGATACATCCGGCTTTCAGGGGTGTGAAGACGTGGTCTTCCAAACAGTCTACCCTGATTTTTTACAAGACCACTGAGGACCTGTCAGTAGGGATACCATTGTACGAATGACAAGACTTCTATGAACCTAGAGGAGCAGGAGAAGCAAATGCCAAAGGTGGGTGCTCCTTGGGTGAGTGTTTCAGCTTCAGTTAGTTTTTGCATTAGAGACACTCACAGCTGGGCTGGACCAGCCCTGAATGTGTGCTGCTCTGTGGGGCTGCGGTAGAAGGCACAGAAGGACCAGACTGGGGAGGTGGGGGGCAGGGAGGAGGACATTTAGTGGGAGAGGCCTCCCGTCTAAGAGTTGCTACTACTGCAGCTCTGTCCTGGAGGTAGTGGGGGGGCTGAGTAGTAGTCAGTTGGCTGAGGGGGACCAAGGGGTCTGCATCTGTCTGACCGGACCCTGCTTCCCTAGGTTACCAGAATCCTCCAGGGGCTGACATCTGCCCCAGGGGACACTTTGGTCAGTGTGTTGGATCAAGAACCCCCCCGTCCCCCAGGCATTGGCTCGGTGGAATGTGACTGGGTGACACACCATCCTTCTCTGTTCTCCTGGGACTACGATCTAAGCTCAGGAAGAGCCCTGACCACTAACCACAGCCTTAGCTAGGAGCTCCCTGATGTACCTGATGCAGGTATGGGGTCCAGGGCTGCAGGTGTCAGATGTCTGAGGGTCCAGGCTGCTGGCTTAGATGTGGAGAGTGGATGGGGCAAAGCCACTCCCCAGGGAGGGGGGGACCTGCAGGGAAGTGGTGAGCCCACCTGCTCTGAACCAGCAGCGTGCTCAGCACGAGCCAGGGAAGAAAGCTAGGCCTGCGTGCAGGTGTGCGAAACCTCCCAGGTTTTAACATTTTTAATTCCCGTGTATTCACATACAGTGTTACATTAGCTTCAGGTGTGCAGTATAGTGATTCAACTCTCCCGTGCAACACCCGGTGCTCATCAGGGTAGGTGTAATCAGCATTCTCTTCATCCCCATCACCTATTTCCCCTGCCCCCCCCCACCTCCCCTCTATAAACCACCTGTTTGTTCTCTATGGCTCAGTTTTTTGGTTTCTCTCTTTTTTTCATTTGTTCATTTGTTTTGTTTCTTAAATTCCACATATGAGTGAAATCGTATGGTATTTGTCTTTCTCTGACTTATTTCACTTAGCATTATACTCTCTAGATCCATCCATGTTGTTGCAAATGGCAGGATTTCATTCTTTTTTTATGGCCGATTAATATTCCATTGTGTATATATGTATATTTGCAGCCTCTTCTTATCCTTCATCAGTCAATGGGCATTTGGGCTGCTTCCATATCTTGGCATGAATAATGCTGCTATAAACAGAGGTGTTCCCAAATCTTTCCAAATTAGTGTTTTAGGTCTCACATTTAGGTCCTTAATCCATTTCGACTTTATTTTTGTATATGATGTAAGAAAATGGTCCAGTCTCATTCTTCTGCATGTAGCTTTCCAGTTTTCCCAACACCATTTGCTGAAGAGACTGTCCTTTTACCATTGCATATTTTTGCCTTCTTTGTCAAAGATGAATTGACCATATAATTGTGGATTTATTTCTGGGATTTCTATTCTGTTCTATGGATATGTGTATGTATTTTTGTGCCAGCACCATATTGTTTTGATGACTTGTAGTATAGCCTAAAGTCTGGCATTGTGACGATGCCCCCAAATTTGTTCTTTTTTTAAGATTGCTTTGGCTATTTGGGGTCTTTTGCGATTCCACACAAATTTCGGGACTGTTTGTTGCAACTCTGTGAAAAATGCTGTGGGTATTTTGATGGGGATCGCATTCGATCTGTAGATTGTTTGGGTGGTATAGACATTTTAACAATATTTGTTCTTTCAATCTATTAGCATGGAATGTCTTTCCATTTCTTTGTATCCTCTTCAATTTCTTTTATCAGTGTTTCCTAGTTTTCAGAGTGTTTCCTAGTTTTCAGAGTGCAGGTATTTCACCTCTTTGCTTAAGTTTATTTCTAGGTATCTTATTATTTTTGGTGCAATTATAAATGGGATTATTTTCTTAATTTCTCTTTCTGCTGCTTCATTATTAGTGTATAGAAATGCTATGGATTTCTGCACATTGATTTTGCATCCAACACCCTTACTGAATTCATTTATCAGTTCTAGCACTGTTTTTTTTTTTTCTAGCACTGTTTTGGTGAAGTCTTTAGGGTTTTCTATATATAGTATCATGACATCTACAAACAGTGAAAGTTTGACTTCTTCCTTACCAATTTGGATGCCTTTTACTTCTGTTTTTGTCTGATTGCTAAGGCTTCCAGTACTTGTGTTGAATAAAAGTGGTGAGAATGGACGACCTTGTCTTGCTCCTGAACTTAGAGGAAGACCTCTCAGCTTTTCCCCATTGAGGATATTAGCTGTGGGTCTTTCATATATGGTGTTTATTATGTTGACATATGTTCCCTTTAAACCTATTTTGTTGAGGGTTTTTTTTAATCATAAATGGGTGTTATATTTTGTCAAATACTTTTTCTGCATCTATTGAAATGATTATATGGTTTTTATCCTTTTTTTTTTGTGGATCTGATGTATCACGTTGATTGGTTTGTGAGAAATCTCCCAATTTTTTAAAAAAGATTTTATTTATTTATTCATGAGAGACACAGAGAGAGGCAGAGACATAGACAGAGAGAGAAGCAGGCTCCTCTCAAGGAGCCTGATGCAGGACTCAATCCCCGGACCAGGATCACGCCCTGAGCTGAAGGCAGATGCTCAACCACTGAGCCACACAGGAGTCCCAAAATCTCCCAATTTTTAAGTGATGGAAGCCCTTCAGATTTCTGTAAAATGATGTGAAGAGCTAAGCCAGTGCAATAGAGGACCAGTTGGGTGCACGGAAGACAGAGAGACAGGAGGCCACCCCCCTCTCTTCCTTCCCCAGGGCTGGCTGGTGCATGACCTACAGGCCAGGGGATCCCTGACCCTTCCTCCCAGCTGCTCCTCCCCAGGACATATCACATCTTCCCTTCCTCCCCTGCCATATCTGCCTTCTTGTCCCCTACTATTTATTTATTTATTTATTTATTTATTTATTTATTGTCCCCTACTCTGAGCGTCACACTGCTGTCCCTTTGGCCCCTCCCAGGTCTAGCTCTGGATTTTGCCTGGTCTTCCTCTCTGACCACCCCCCTGCAGGTCATGCACTACCATCCCCTCCCTCTCCTGACCTGTCCTCCAATCTGCTAGCCCCAGCAGCTCCCAACAGCCTTTACCCCAATCAAAAACTGCTGGCTCCCAGGTGTGTCCCTCGGAGAACATGCTTGGGAGGAACAGCACCTCTTGCTCCCCCAGTCGCCCTTCTGTTCATGGCCTCATCCTGGAAGGACTGGGTGTGTCACTCTTCGTGCCGGCCACACCCCACCTAGCCCAGAGTCCTGGTTGATGTCCTCCCTTCTCCCCCCACTTTCTATCTTTACACTTCAAATTCACCCAGGACCAGAGCGGAAGATGGCAGAGAGAGAACCTGTGGATCAGTCAGTCACCCCACAAGCAACCTCTCTCACATGCTTCTTTCCCATCAGCCCCTGGCCTGCTCCTCTGGGTTAGAACCAGCCTGAGCCTTGGACTGTGAGGCCGTGCAACTCCAGGGCTGCAGCAAGACCACGGTCAGTTCCCATGGTGCCTTTGCACTAATGAGAGCCCAGTGCTCCTCGCTCAAGGAAGACATTTGGTGGTTAGTCCAACATTGCAATCTGAATTTCTGGGGGAAGGGCACTCCAGACCCTGGCACACAGCAACTCTGGTTGCACATATGTGTGTGTGTGTGCAAGTGCACACGAACCCGAACCTACCTTCCTGCCCAATTACACAGCTCCCAGGCACTGGAGCATTTGTATCTGTTTAGTCTGAAGGAGTGCAAATCAGGCCTCAGACAGCAACAGGGGAGGGGGGCAGGAGAGGCAACCTGGGGATGTCTACGCTCCAAGTGTCCACAATGAGTGCGTGTGAGTATGTACATGGCAGGGTAGGTTAATGTGGAAGGGATTTCCCGCTGACCCTACTCCTCAACCTTACAGACTGGCCAGGAAGTCTAGAACTCCATGGCCCCTTGTGCATTCTATGTGCGATGTCTACAAGCTGTGTGAAGCCCCTCTCAGTGAAAGCACCCATGTGCAGTGTGCAACCTGAACATCCATACAAGGCCTTCTTGGGTTAAAAGTATAGGTTTGGATAATAGTCCCCTGGGCTTGTATCTGGGCTCTGCTAATTGTTAGCTTGAGACCGAGCTTTGCATAAATTAACCACGCACCGTGTGTAGCTTTTACTATCAGGGAGCTACGAAAATGGGCAGATCCTGGCGACCGGGGGCCCTGGGTACCGTCGGTGTTACAGCCCTCAGCTAACAAGACAGGCCCGAGGGTCCTCAAATGTGGAGTTCAGGTCTGAAAGGGAGGGCAACCCTGAATCTTTTCAAAAGGTGCCCTGGGTAACTCCAGCAGACACTCCCTGAGCCCACTGCCCCCGGATGGGCCAAACTACCCAAGGTTCTCCAAACCTCTAGCTCTGCCATGACTTCTGCCCTTGTTCCTGCTGTCCCCTGCCTGGGCCGTGCAGACCTGGCAAGCTGACCTCATCCCTCTGGGCTCCGTGTCAATGCCCTGACCCCTGCATAGAAGGAATCTGATGGTCCTCCCTTCTCTGAGCGGCCTGGCCCTGTGCTTGGTCTCTGACCTGGACGGTGGGCAGCCCGAGGGCCCCTGGGCTCGAGCAGACTCATGCCCGAGCCTCAGCGAGGTACTGGGCACACAGGCCACCAGCGGATATGGGTGAAGGACCATGGCATGTCACTGTGCCCCTTCGTGTCCCCTGGGCTGTGAGCTCCTGAGGGGCAGACGCTGGCTTCTCTGGATCTTGGAATCTCCCAGTCTCTGCCAGGAGGCAGGGGCTGAGCGGTGGTGGGGAAATGGGCTCAGAAAGCCCATGTGGGAATTCAAGAAGCTGCTGAAAGAGCTATTGCCTCCTCAGCAAGAGGAGAGAGGGGAGGAGTGACACAGCTTCTGGGCTGCCCGACAGGATGTGCGTTAACTCCTCCAGAAACCACAGCACCAGGGGCTTTGGGGCTGAAATTCCTGCAGGACACCAGAGATTGTTCTATAAAAATACCCTTTTAAAAATAGCAGCTGGTTTGGTTTTGTTTCCTAAAGGCCGTGGAGTGCGGCTTCCTGATTTGGGAAGACAAGTGTCTGAGCAGCACAGGGAAGGCCAGGGTTTGGGCCCTGGAGGGTCAGCCTGGGAGTTCAGGGTGCCATCCGCACTCTCACGGGGGCCCTGGGGGCCGGACCTGGTGGCCAGACCCATGGGCAGTGACCCGTGACCCACAGAGGCTTTTCAGGTTTTATCCTCCCCCACTGCTTCCTCCCCCTCCCCTCCTCTCCTCCACTCCCCCTCCTCTCCTCCTCTTCCCCTCCCCTCCCCTCTCCCTTCCTGCTCCACATATAGACCTGAGCTTACAAGAGCTCCAGAGACTGGCACCCGGAGGTGTGAGTCCAGATCCATCACTTCCCAGCTCTGAGATCTTGGTCAAATAACCTCACCTCTCTGGCCTCCTTTCCTTCTTCTACAAAATAGGAGTAACAAGAGTCCTAGCCTGATAGGGCCCTGGTCGGATGATAGAGGCAGCGGCCTGGAAGTCACCGACTTCCCCATCCGGCCACCCCTTGGGAGTCATCAGAGGGTGACGAGGGGGAAGAATGGGAAGCCCCTGCTCTGGGTGGCTCGAGGGGCCACGCGGCACAGCAGGGGCCCCTCTGTGGCTGCGTCCTCCCGCCGTGGAGTAGGAACGATGTGTTTCCCTTTTGGTTTTCTGTTTTCCCAAAAGTTGTGCCTTTTGCTGCACTGTGCTTGCGGTCAGAAAGACAAAAACAATAAATGCCATTTAGAAAAAAAATAGCATTTGCTGAGAACTTCTGCTTTCTGGTCTCAGCTGGAACTCAAGAGCCTTGGGGGGAGGACTTCGTGGGGGCTTCAGGCTGCCACGCAGTAGGTGGGAGCCACCAGGGCCGCGGCTCTGCAGGGACTTGAGCCGACCACCCTGGGCTGGGTGGCCTGCAGCAACCAGCAGGGGCCTGTGGGGAAGATCTGGGTTGGGTGTGTTTGCTCCTGTGTCCCCCACTCTCTTCCTCCATGGTGACCGCCTCCTGCCACTCTGCCTTCGGGGGCCCTGCTTCCCCCCTTCTCTGTCTTTTGGGGCTGTTGACAAAACTCCAACTCCTTGGTCAGGGGCTGGGATATTTTGACCCAAAGCTCTGTTCCTGTGGACATTTTGTCCTCGAGACATTTTGAATTCAAGGCTTTTAATCAGAATTAGCCAACAGTGATGCGTTTCCCTCTAGAAAGTACCAGAATTCCACAGGGAACTCCATTAAGCCAATTTAATCCCTTTACCATTTTTCTGTCCAGCACAGTTAAACCATTTCCGATGTTTCCATCTCCATTTTGCTGAAATTATTTTCATAGAGATCAATTCTCTTGCATTTAGAATTTCGCAGCGGAGATTTGCTCCATAAATCAGTTCCTTCTCTGACTCAGACTTTACTAATCACAGCTGCCGCCGTGGCGTGGTGTGGAGTCCGTCAAGGTTGGTCTTCCTGGGTTATGGTCTAGTTTGCGTTTTTCTGAGTTAATCCATGAGGACACAGTGAGCAGTTTCAGGAGACAGGGAGCTAGTGGGGCAGGGCCCGTGGAGGAGGGGAGGGGGAAGGGACAGAGGGAGACACAGAGAGGGGGACCGAGGGGCCTCTGGGCAGAAACAGAGCTGATGCTCAACTGAGGCTTCTGGTGAAAGACCACAGCCCTTCCTCTCTGCCAGTCTGAAGGCCCTTCCAGGAGCATCCCGGCTACTACTGCAGGTGTGCTGCCACCTGGCACACGGGCTGGAAGGTAAGACGGAGGGGCTGCCAGCTGCCACGTTCTGCTGCACGAACAGAGCCTAAGTAGGAGGGTCAAGGAGCACAGAAGAACAGTGGACCAGGAGACAGCCAGGAAGGGAAGTCCAAGGGCCTTGATCATCTCAGACCCTGGATCCAGCCATGCCTGACAGCAGCGCCCCAAGCTGCCCTGTTATATACTTCTCCAATTTTTTTTTTCTTAAGGTAATTGATTGGGGTTCTTTCACTTGCAACCAAACATATTCTCCTGAACACCCTCCAGCTCTGGGCTCACACATCTGTGGTGTCTGTTCCCGCTCATGTGACTTGATGTTCCTCAAAGCCTTTCGGGAACCCCCTTGTCTCCCCCCCAACCCTGTGTCTTCTCCCTCGGCTCAGCGTTGACCTATCAGGAGTCTATGGACTACAGACATTCTTTTTTCAGATGCCTCTTGAGTGCCCAGCATGATGCTGGGGACCAAGAATGGGGTGGGAGCATTGGGACAAACTCCTCAATCTCACTTCTCTGTTGCCTTCTCTGCGAAACAGGTAAATCACAATTCCTGCCGGCAGCTCTGTGAACAGAGACTGTCGAGGTGCTAGGAGACGCTGGTAGTCACTCACTGCTTGAACCATGATGGAAAGAGCCCCCCGGAGGCTGGGGAAGGAGCCTCAGGATGGCTCCCACGGTCTCACGGCTCTTAGAGGCCAGGGAGTTAGTGACCTGTGACCCGCCCTCATGAAGGGAAACCTCTGGATTGAGAGGCCAAGAGGGGTCAGGGGTCCCGAGGGACAGGCTGAGTGCCCAGCACGCACCTGCTGCAGCGAGCAAGGCTGCAGGTGGGCAGCCCGTGAGATGGGTGCCCCGGAGCCCTGGTCTGGCGCTGGGATATTCATTCCCATGCTGTGTCTGCATTGCTGATGCCTGCTGGAAGCCAGATCCTCAGAAATAGCTGGCACCCTCCTTTCTCGTGGCGCCTCTAACCACAGGTACATCAGTCTCTGCTGTTTACCAGAGTCCAGAGTGGGGCCTTCTGTGGCCTCTTGGAACCTGGTTCTGGCCACGATGTTTATTGGAAACACGGGGGAAGCCTCAGCACGGCTCCCTGGCGGTGGGGCCTCCTGTGCAGCATTACACATCTGTGGGGTGCTCCCCTACATTCTGGGGGTGTCTGCTCGGTGGTGGCGTTCCTCTGTAGGCATGTGGAAATTTGATGGGGGGGGGCGGGGAAAGCTGTGACAGGTGTTTTTTGGAGCAGTGAACTCAATCCTCAAACATGATTTTGTATTTTGAGAGCTAAAAAGCAAAACCAAACACCAACCTTTGTTTTCATAAAACAAGAAAGCAAAACTGAAAAAATTATCTTGGTGGCAGGGAGTCCTCACGGGGGTGGGAGGGAGGCAGAAGCACGCCTGGGGTGGGGGTGGTCACCGTGGAAAGCTGTCTCCCTGCGCTGCTCCAGCCCGCCTCGCCTGGATTAGCCCTGACCTGATGCAAGATCAGCTGTCCTGTCCCATAACTTTAGGCATTTCGAAATGTGTCGGAGACGTCCTTCCTTACCACATACAAAGAACATGTATCGTGTTACAGAGAACCGAGGTGATAAGGGTTGTGTGACCCCCATGTATTTTCCATCCAAAAATGCCAGGGAGTAGGGACACCTGGATGGCTCAGCGGTTGACTGCCTTCAGCCCAGGGCATGATCCTGGGGGTCCCGGGATCAAGTTCCATGTCGGGCTCCCTGCATGGAGCCTGCTTCTTCCTTTGCCTGTGTCTCTGCCTCTCTCTCTCTCTCTCTCTGTCTCTCATGAATAAATAAATAAAATCTTAACAACAACAAAAAAGGCCAGGGAGGGGTGGGGCTTGAGCCTCTGCAGTAGAGCAGGGTTGTGGCCGTGAGGAGCAGGGTGGTGGCTGTGAGGGACAGAGGAATCCACTGCGGGTGTCCCCAGAAGGTCTGTCCTCCTTCTTTGAGTGCTCGCTGAGCCCTTGGACCTCAGGGGACCCTGTCAGAGAAGGCCAGGAGCCGTGGACTGTGGTCCCCAACACGGTCCATGGAGACCGTGAAAGACAGGAGACGGACCAGATGACCTGGTCTGAGCTGCAGGGGTGGTGTCATAGCTGCGTGACCTTGGACAACTCGCTTAACCTCGGTTCCCATCTCTATAAGCTGGGGCGGCCGCTCCTCCCCCGTTCCACTGGTTGGCATCAAGACAACCCCTGTCCTCCCTCCCCTGAAAGGCTGTAGGCAGCGAACGTATCTGGACGACCCTCCACGCTGATAACCAACATCTGTCGAGAGCGTCTGTGTGCCGGGCACCGCTCAGATGTTTTTCCCTGTGCTTATTCAACAAGTCCTCCCCACGACCTCATGGGGCAGGTGCTATTCCTATTCTTTTTTTACAGATGAGGCGACCGAGGCAGCGTGAGCTGAGAGAGGAGGCGCCAGTGTTTGAATGTGGGTGGCCTGGCTTCTAGTCTGGGCGGCTGGGTGCCCGTCCACCCCACCTCCAATGACAGTCCTGCCAGTCGGTGGGTGGGTGACAGCAACACCCTGGTGACCTCTGCCGAGTGCAAAGGGGAAAGGACACCACCTGATCTTCTGAAATCTAGGAGCTTTCTGTGGGCAAAGAATCATCCGTGTTTCTTTCTCCACCTGCTTTTCCTCTTCGACTTTCTTCAAACTTCCATGTTGGCTTCTTTTTTTTTTTTTTTAAGATTTTATTTATTTATTCATGAGAGACACACCACAGAGAGGCAGAGACACAAGCAGAGGGAGAAGCAGGCTCCCTGTGGGGAGCCTGATGTGGGACTCGATCCCAGAACCCCGGGATCACGACCTGAGCCAAAGGCAGACGCTCAACCACTGAGCCACCCAGGCACCCCACATGTTGGCTTTCTGAGGCAGCTCCCAGTTGGGGAAGGTGAGGCATAGAGGGGTGACTTGTCCAAGGTCATGCAGCACGCTGCCGGCAAGAGGAGCTGGAGCCTTCTGGCTGCAAGTTCAGGGCTTCGTGGCGCTGCCAAAGTAATTTTTAATATGACAAACGTAATGGGGAGGGAAACAGAGCTAGAGAAGGGGCTCCCTTTTTTTCTGTTTCGGACTGAGATCCTCCACTTGGGGAAATCTGCCTAGTGGGCAGCTGCCTCTTATGACGAGTACCAGACCAAGAGCACAAAGGTGGGGTCTGTCTGCAGGCTCAGGAACAGAGCTTAGCTAGGGACCAGAGAAGGACGGTCAGGCCTCGCACTCCCTTCCCTCTGATAGGTGACAGACCTCGTGGAACCCTGCTTGGCCTGGGGGTGGCTGGGGATAGTCGAAGGGCACGGGGAGGTACACCAGTGCTGCTGGGCACACTCCTGCCCACAGCTCGGTAGCTAGCACGTGGGCTTTGGGGCCCTGCTTCGTAACCCGGCTCAGCCACTCACTGGCTGGGAGACTTTGGGCAAGTCCCTTATCCACTCTGTGTCCTGGTTCCGTTTGGTGCAAAGTAGTGATTATAAGAGTAAACACCCCAGAGGGCCTTGTCGGGTTAAATGGGACGGGTGGGTACGGCGTGTGTGCACTCGATAAACGTTAGCTGTTATTAGGATTCATATTATCATTAGCCGTAATGATAGCTGTCGGTTGCATATCTGGTGTGTTCCAGGCTTGTTCCTGGGGTCATGCACTTGAGAAATGTGACAGGCAAAAAAAGTTTGCAGAGTTTATGCATGTGATTCCTGGCTTAGGCCAGGACCCTGACGGTAGGGTCAGAGTCAGAGTGAATCCTAGAACCACTACTTACCTTGGTGGGGACGACAGTGGGTCACCTCATGTCTCCGAGCCTTGGTTTTCTCATCTGTAGAATGGGAATCTGTTGGTTCAAAACGTTCTTCACTGGGACTAACAGAATGCTCAGCTAACACTGGCATAGATGAAGAGGGGTTATTTTTTCAACTGGCCTCACCAGAAGTTTGGAGTAGATGGTCCAAGGTTGTTGGCGTGGCTCCCAACAGCAGCCCACATTCTTCTTCTCCTTTTTTTTTTTTTTTTTTCTTTTCCAACTCTTAGAATATTGGTTCTGTCCTCATGCTTGCTGCCTTATGGACTCAAAATGATCGCTCCAACACCTGCCTCTGGTGCCTCTGGTTTGTGTTCTAGTCAGAAAGAACAAAGTATTCTGTTTTCAGAAGGGGAGGCTGCCTTTGGCTGACGTCTTGTTGGCTAGAGTTATGGTGAATGATCACCCCTAACTTCAGTGGGGCCTGGGAAATAAATTATTTTCGCTCCCTAGACTCATCAGCAGGGGGAAGACAATTGTGGGTCCCTTTAGGTAGCAAATCCCCAGGGCCCAGCGTGGGGCCTTGGAGAGGATGTACGTGAAATGCTAATTCCAGTGTCTGACACAGATTAAGTGCCCAAGGAGGGAACACTTTATCCTTATTAGCTAAATTCGCTAAGGAATGAATTTTAAGAAGGGGAAGGATTAATATCTTACAGTGCAAACCGGGCCTTCGTAAATGGATTTCCTTCTAGTTCTTCTCTTGGCTTCCATTGGCCTGCGTGGGGTTGCCCTTGTGTCTCCCAATCTCAGACAAAGCTTCCACTGAAACCGCCTGCCAGGGGGCCATTCTGAGGCCCCCACCCCTCTTCCTGGGCCCTCCTCAGACTGGAGGCTTCGTGCTGTCTGGAGAGACTTGGCTTTGGGCACCCGTTACAAAACACCTGGAGAATGTGTTTGGCCAGGGGGAGGCCGGACTGCCCTGCGACCTATAGGTGCAAACACGGGGTTAACCTGCGTGTTCTCACCCCATCCTGATGCAATTGGTGATTTCGCCCAGGAGGCCCTGAGAGGTTCCTCCCAGCTTCCTGATTTTCCAGAAAGCTACCATCCTTTCCTGCATGGTTTTGTTTTTAAGAGTGTTTTTTTAAAAATGTGTTCATCCAGATAGAACTCCGAATTCATGATAAATTCATGATAACACCGCGGGTGTTTATGGCAATAAGTGTTTTCTTTGGGCTCTTGGTTGTTTACTGCCTGGGGTGATTATGCATGCAGGGGGGTCAGAAAGGAAAGTCATTAATTTCACAGCCAACCACAGGTCTCCTCGCGTAGCGGGCACCTCACCTCCAAACTGTCTCAGCAGCTAAGGAACGTGAACCTCAAACCAGGGGTCATCCCCCCAGCAGATCTCCGTTGGTTCGGGAGCCAGGGCTTGGGGAGGGCAGGAAGGAAGGGTTGTTATCAGGAACTACCCCGAGGTCTAATCAAACTGACTTGCTGATTCCCAGGTGCCAGTGACCACTGGACAGCACTTTGGCAGGACGTGGGGGTGGCAGCCGTTGATCTGTGGGTCTCCCCCTGAGCAGAGAGGCTGGCAGCTTGTGATTCACTCTGGGGGTGAAGGGGGTTGAGCCGAATAACAACCCCGTGGAAAGTGGGAATTAAACAGATCTTTCAGCCTTGGCTCCCCGGCTTCATGGGCCTTGCTAACAAATCACAGGCCCCGGTGCCAGGCCATCAACACAGCTGCAAGAGATGGGACGGCCGGGTTTTGATGGCTGACTTGGTTGATGCTTGGACCGAGGGTATCATCAATCTTGCAACTTTTGGAAAGCTGTATGGATTTTGTTGGGGGAGGAGACTAGCTATATTTGTGGGTTAGGAAGGCTTATAAATTAAAAGCATGTTGCTGGTAGTTTTTTCGAAGTTCTCTGTGGCATTTTACATCCACCCTTACATAAAAATATCTAACATTTATTGGAGTACGTCCCATGTGCCAGATAGTGTGGAGGTCTCCCATGGATGAGCCTCCTGTGTTAATCTTCACCATGATGCTCTGAGGGAGGAACAATTCTTTTTTTTTTTTCTTCTTTTCTTTTTTAAAAAAGAATTTATTGGGACACTTGCGTGGCTCAGTGGTTGAGCACCTGCCTTCAGCCCAGGGCATGATCCTGGAGACCCAGGATCGAGTCCCATGTCGGGCTCCTTGCATGGGGCCTGCTTCTCCTTCTGCCTGTGTCTCTACCTCTCTCTTTGTGTCTCTCATGAATAAATAAAATCTTAAAAAAATAATAAAAAATAAAAAGAATTTACTTATTTATTTGAGAGAGAGAGCACCAAAGAGAAAGAGCATGAGTGGGGAGGTGGGGCAGAGGAAGAGGGAGAAGCAGACTCCCCACTAAGCAGGGAGCTCTATCCCAGGACCCTGAGATCATGACCCGAGCTGAGCTCGGCAGACTGAGCTCCCCCAGCACCCCGGGAGGAACAATTCTTATCTTCAAATTAAGGATGAAGAGATTCAGGTACCAAGAACAGAAGTTGCTCATCTGGGGATGCATCTGTTGGACCTGGCCTGAGAATGTGTTTAGTGTTTGATGGCTGTTAATGACAGCTGGCAATCCTTAGAATCACCATTTCCATGTGTCTCCCATGGTAGAGCTACTGCATTAGCAATAGTACTAATTAGCAAATAATAACAACTAGCAACTAATAATAATAATTGCTAATAATTATGGTGTTATAATTAACTAAAATAATATATCAATTAATAATAATTAGCAATGGCTAGTGTATCCCCTTGCACCTGTACTCTGTCTTAGTTGTTCTAAGGCAGTTCTGTTCTTTCTTTTTTTTTTTTTTTAAGTAGGTTCTATGTCCAGCATGGAGCCTAATGTGGAACTTGAACTCATGGCCCTGAGATCCAGATCTGAGCTGAGATCAAAAGTCGGACACTTAACCGACTGAGCCACCCAGGCGCCCCCCTCAAGGTGAGCGTTCTTAGCAGTTGTGATGCGCAGAACACCAGGGGTCATCTGGCCACGCACAGTGGCACTCTTTTGCTATCAGGAGGACAAAGGATCCGATTCTAGAATAAGAGTTTACTTCCTACAACCACTTCTTAAGCCATCTTGGATTGGTCTCCCCCAGAAGCAGACCCTTGTAGTAAGTAGTTTATCTAGGAGGTGATCTCAGGGAACATCTGTAGGCAGATGAGAGAGGAAGGGTACAGCAGCTGATGGGTGGTGTACTATCAAGCCAGTTTTGAGCTGTGGGCATCTGGAGCTCATTCCCACCTGAGAACTCTGTGGCGGTATGACCACAGCTCAGAGTCCCCATGCAGAGGGCTGTGGCAGCTGGGCTACTTACCCTCCAACCTGTGTCACTTATGGCTTGAGGGCTACTTCTGGAGACTTTTTACGCTGCAGTTCTTCTGGCCCATACAGCCCATGGGCTGAGCGTGGCTGACCGTGCTCCTGTGGCAGGAAGAACCTTCAGGCAGTCATGGGTTTGCAGTACGCAGCCTTTGGCATCTGGAGAAGAATGCCAAGGGGATGGGTGAGCATCTGCCCCTGGGGGCTCACTGCTCCCAAGCCGTCTGTTCTGACCTCAGACTCCAGGTTGCTGGAAAGCCCTCTCTTCAGATCCAAAATCGGTCTGGGGTAGTCTGAAAACGACCCCACAAGGGTAGTGAGTCCCAGTGCCTAGACCCTGTGAATGCTGCTTTATTGGGGAAAAGGTTCTTTGCTGACGTGAACGAATCAAAGACTTTGTGATGAGAGATTATCCAGGATTTTGGGGTGGATCCTAATTGTTATCCTGGGCGTCCTTGTGAGAGAGACGTGGGGATCTGAAGATGGAACAGGAGAAGGCAAGGTGACCACGGGGTGGAGATTGGAACAATGCCGCAGCAAGCCAAGGAAGGTTGCAGCCCCAGAAGCTGGAGGAGGCAGGGGAGAAATGCTCCCCCGGAGCCTCTGGAGGGATGCAACCCTGCCCAAACCTTGATTTCGGACCAAGGATACTATTTTGGCATGTTGGCCTCCCAAACAGTGAGAAAATAAATTTCTGTTGTTTTAAGCTACCGAGCTGTGGTAGTTTATTCCAGAAGACCCAGGAAATTCATATAGCATGGCTTCGAGCTCCCCTGCTCTGCCAAGACTGCTCTTTCAACATCTGTAGAAGGACCTGTGCTCCCTGGGCCTTTTTCCCTGCAGGCGAAGCAGAACACCCCAGTGTCCTCTGCTGGTCCTCCCACAGACACACTCTCTTCTTCATTCCTTTACTTGGGTAAAGAAAGAAGGCATAGCAACAGACAATAGCCAGCCAGCCCTGGACCTTCTCCCAGAGTCTGGAAGCTGAACCCAAGAATTGATGCCAGCCCCAACCAAGCCCGCGCTTGCCATGCCTCATCATATATGGTAGACTGTGCCTCTGTGTCCAACTTCGTGGCTGGCTCAGTTGGCAGCATTGTCTCTCTACCACCTCCCAGTCCTTGCCCTGAGGCCCCAGAATGCCTAGTGGCCAAGTCCAAATATAATGACCACAACTTGTTCGTCACTAGCTTCCAAAGAGTGACCAACTAAGAAATCACAGGTCACTGGTCTTCTGCAAGTCTCAAAGTCCTGACTGAATCCTGCAAAAGTTCCTGCCTTAGTCAACCAGGACCCCAAGGCTAGAGCCTTACTACAAATGATCCAGAGCAGGTTCTGATTTGGCAGATCTGGGATGGGGCCCGGATACTGTATTTCTAACAAGCTTCAAGGTGGTGCTGGGCTGCAGACCACACCTGGGGTAGGATGAATCTGAAGACACCAAGGTCACTGGCTGAGTACTTACCATGCTTCAAATGCAGGTCATTTTCTGTAGCTTTAGCAAATCTCAAACACAAATCTCTGTTTTCCATTGCGTAGAGTGGTGTTTTCATGGTTTGGTTGCTAAGATTATTGCATTTATAACTCCATTAGGAAACACCTCGTCCCTGTCTTGCCTAGAACAGAATGCCAATCGAGTTTTCCCCAAGAGTCCGTATCTGGCTTTGGCCCTCATTTCTTGTTGGGCTGTAGATTCCAAGTGGATTGACAGTGTGCCCTTCTGCAGACTCTCTAGGACTTCTCTTCTAGAATGAATGTCAAAATAATCCTGACTCCACGTTCAAATGGAAGGCACCAGAGAACTGGCTAAGACAATGACACTGCCTTGTGCTTGAGTGTGTGCCAAAGCAGGGGATTCAGAATAGTGCTCACTACCTTTCCATCCAAACCCACACCCTCCACACCTTGCCTTGGTGGAGACCACCACAGTGCTTCCAGCCTGCCTCCCTCCCTGGCCTCTGGTGTCTCTGGGATGGGAATCATGTCAGCCCATCTCTGTGGCTCTGGTACATGGCTCATTAGGGGCCTAAATAAATGTATGCATTAAGTATATGCTCTCCAAAGACTTTTACTTTATCTCCCTCCTGAGAGGATAAGAGACCTGCCCAGAGCCCCACAGCCAATGACAGGGAAGGCAGATTCCTCATGGCTTTTCTGAACCAGCCTATAAACTCATGCAGAAGCAGACCTCATCCAGCCTGATGAGTTGATAAACTGAGGCCTGGGAGGCCCAAAGACTTGGCCAGGACTCTTACAGTAAGTCAGACAATAGCTGGGCCTGGATTCTGGCTCTCCTGGCATAGGTCTCTGCCAACACCTCCTTTGGGATTCTATTTGTTTCCACTAAAAAAATCAAGAGGAAAAATCATGAGGAAACTCTTCCAAGCTCTATAAAGAGAGGAGGCGGCTGAGCCCATGATTCTTGTCTTCTGGGCTTGGGTTCCCAGCCTGAAGCCCTGCCTAGGTTTACTCCCTGAGATTTGGGAGTGCTGACCCCATCTGCAGGAATGGCAAGACCCTGTGATTTTGTATGTTTGTTTGAAGGTGAAGTATGATGCCCTGGAAACAACAAGGGCCTGGCTTTAGAAAGTGTAGGTAGACCTTTTACCCAGCCAATTCCATTTCTAGGAATCTCTTTTACAGAAATTCTCGTATAAATGCACAAAGTTTTACGTATATGGATACTCATTGCGGTTATATTAGAAACACATCTACCCCTCTGACTATTCTGAACTCAGGGGAAAGTAGGGAAAAGCTTCCTTTATGTACCAACATGGGGAGATCCAAGGTATACTATTCAAAGAAAAAAGAACAAATCACAGAAGAATATATATGGGGTACCCTGTTCATTATTGAATATATTTATGTATGTGCATATATAGGAAATTCCTCAACGTACTCAAGAATTTGTGGTTCCTTCTAGAAGGAAGTATATGATAAGGGGTGAGGGAAGGGTGAAAAGGAGCCTCTGATTTTAATTTTACATATTTTTTTGTTTGAATTCTAAACAAAGAATTAATAAAAATCCCTTCTGTGAGTAAAAAAACATACCGAAGGAAGCAAACAATGGCTTTCGCCATTGTTCTAACATATGCTTGGTCCTTGTGTTTGTTGTCTGTGCTCCAAACCCAGGGGCATGAAGCCACACGCATTGATTAGCTCATGGTTTCTCTGGGTCGAGAATCTGGGCATGGCTGAGTCCGGTCCTCCCGCTCATCGTCTCTCACAGTGCTGCAACCGGGGGCTGTTGTCTCATCTGAGGGCTCCTGTCAGAGGAAGGTGATCTTCCAAGGCCACTCACGTGGCTGTTGGCAGGTGTCAGGTCCCCACGGGCTGTTGGCCAGAGACCACCTTCAGGTCCTTGCCACAAGGGCAGCTCACAACATGGCAACTGGCTTTCCTCAGAGTGAGCAAGTGAGAGAGTAGGGAAAGGAGCTAGGGGAAGCCAGAGTCTTTTTGTAACCCAACCTCTGCAGTGACCTCCGCTCACATCTGACATATCTTATGCAGACCACAGTGTCTCTAGGTCCCACCTGCAGTCACGGAGAGGGGATTATACTAGGAGGTAGAGGCTATGGAGAGCCAACCCAGAAGTTGCCTACCATACTCCTGGTCTCTTCTCTTCAGTGTTCACAAGCTTTGAGACATTGGCCAGGTCATGGAAAACCTCTGGACTCTAATTCCTTATCTGTAAAATGGGCTTCTAGCAGCTGTCACACAAGGCCATTGTGAGGATGACATATGACGGTGTGTGCGAAATAGCCAAGCACAGCACTTTCTCAGGGCAAGGCCCCATCTCCTTCTCTCCCCTGGCTGTAGAAGGACTGTGGATTCAACATTTTTCATGATTGTCTCTACAAGTTAGAAATCTATCCACGCAGACCCTGCTTCTCCGGAAACTCACTTTCAGGGGACTCTCTAGATAAAATTATGTTTATGTCAAGGAGCCTGGAATAAAGAGTCTCTATTTAAAGGCTGCCAACACGGTGAGGAGGCAGGATGGAATGCAATGTTAATAATTGCTATGTGGGCATGAAGGTGCCATAGATTATAGAATGCTGGGAGAAAATGGGGCCTTTTGCTGTGGGTCTCAGTCATTAGCAAAATTTCGCATT
This sequence comes from Vulpes lagopus, assembly GCF_018345385.1. Classification (NCBI taxonomy): domain Eukaryota; kingdom Metazoa; phylum Chordata; class Mammalia; order Carnivora; family Canidae; genus Vulpes; species Vulpes lagopus. The sequence goes on from NC_054825.1 coordinate 7,646,309, forward strand.
CAAAATTAGTCAGAAAAGGTAATTAGTGTCAAGGAGTGATTGCAGCACTATCGTTAACATGACGGATGCCGGTGTGGGCTCACGCTAATGACTTATGGAATTTTCATTCGGGAGAGAATCGGAGCAATTTGGTGGTCAGCAGACAGTCTGAGAATCAATCACCATGATAGTCAATAATTTATCATTTCTATTTAAAGTCTGAAATCTGTATCAGCTTAAACAGAAGTGAGCCCCAATGAAGGAAGGTTAGCATCCAGCAAAATCCTGGGCCATGCATCCATCTGCCTAAGAGGCATCCATTTCTTCCCAGTGCAGAGGAAACAGAGCTTTGTTAGAAGGATCCGCTTCCGACTCCATGTTGGGGTGGAAACCATCACCCCATCATTGGGAATCATCATTCCCTGTGGGCGGCAGGAAAGTCAGGATTTAGATGCTAAACTAGATTTAGCTTCACAAGTTCATCTCTGGTAATTAGCAAAACAGCTCCTACCATTCAGCGATCCCCTGGTAACTGCGAGGTGGGGAGGGGTCAGCTCCCCCCACGGGGAGAACACGGACTCAGGGACTCTGGTCCTGACCTTGGTCTTGTCCTTTCAGCACGAACAAGGTTGATAATGTCAATAATAGTAACGACACCAGCAAGTAGTTTCTGGGAGCTTACTGTGTGCCTGGTGTTTGCTGAGCATTTTGCACGTGTTATTTCAATGCGACCTTAATAGATGGAGGCTTAGAGAGGTTGAGGAAGTTGCTCAAGGTCACACAGCAAGCAATTACAGGGTAGATCTTCGTACCCAGATCCTGGTCTCCTAAGTACCACGTTATGTTGAACTGCTGGATACAGGAAATTGTAGCTAAATTCTTATTACCTCAGCCATCTCATCTATAAAATATGAATAATAATTAGTGCACAATTTCAGGAATGGGTTGCCTGGTGAGCTGTTGTGCGGGGTGTCTAAAGCCTGAAGGTAACTGTGATCTGGTAATTGGAACACATGGGAACACAGCAGGCACCCGTGTGCTGTCGCTTTGGGTTGAAAGCTCCCGTCTCCACCTCCTCCCTTCTCACATCCACAGGGGACCCCCAGTCCTGCCCTGTCATCCCTGTGATCCTGTGTGTCCACAGCACCCCATGCTCTTATCATCCATGTGGTCTATAGATGCTCTTCTACTACTGCATGTCTGTGAGTCCCCTCTTCTTAAGCTCCTGGTGGGGCCCCATTTCCTTTAGGATTCAATGCGACCTCCTCAGAGTAGTATTCAAGGCGCCTCATCTCCTTGCATAATCTGGCTCCAACCTGGGCCCAGAATACTTTCTTGCACAGCTTGCACAAGTCTCAAGTCCCTCTTCCTCCTCCAGCTCCTTCTCTCTCCTCTCCACCACCATCGTCACAGTTACCATCCTCTTCATGACGACCACCACCAGTCTTCAGTTCCTCGTGACCCCACCAAAATCCCCAGCCCATCAGGTTCCTGGGAAAGGGTCCCTGTCCCTGTCTCCATGCAGGGACCCATGTTTGTTGTCCCGTTCTCCAGACTGGGGCTGCTCAGATACATTCCGGCAATATCTCCATGCCCAGGAAGCCCCAGAGAGACAGTTGGGGCTGGAGACAGTCTGGACTGGAGAGAGGGTGAGCTCGCTGCACATGGATGGATCCTCCCAGCTCCATGCACGTGGTGCAAATTTAAAGCATGTCCTTTGTCTTCCTCTCTGTTTTTCATATCAACCATCCGGCCACAAATCCACATTTTTGGTTCAAATTGATGGTCACCAAACTTCCATTCTGGGATATTGAGCTTTCAGGATAGGAGAACCCCCTGAAATCACATATAAATATAAATACAAATTTAAGACAAAGGCCTCCAGCTTTCACAATTACTCCCAGAAGCCCATGACCCAGCAAGACTTTCCCAGGAGATGTGAGGTACTAGGGGCGAGTCCCATGGGGTCCCCAGGGTTCTGAGACCAGGGACCAGAGGAGGCACACAGTAGAGCATCAGCAGGCCTTGACTGTACTACAAAGGATTACAAATCCGCAATCACAGCAGATTTTAACATGCTTCTCTCAGCAACTGTTAGATCAGGCAAACATAAAAGTAACAAGGTTGTGGAAAAGTTGAAGCGCACATTGATCTAACGACAAATCAAAGAGCTCGGGTACCCGCCCGCTAGAGAATACGTATTTTTCCAAGCATATGAGTATATTTATACCAAAACTGATAGTATTAAGCCATAGAATACACCTTGACAGATGCCAAATCATCAAATCCTAGAGAAATTATGTTCTCTGCTCACACGTAATAAAATTCGAGATCAAAACCTTCTATATGCTTGGAAATAAGAAAAAATTAGTATATAATTCATATATCAAAGAAGAAATTATAACGGAAATTTCATAATACTTAACACTGAACAATAACAGAACACTACGTATATCGGCCAGGACGGGCGAGGTTATGCTAGGATAACAAGCAGCTTCCAAGTCTGCGTGGCTTACACACCAACGGCTTGTTTCTCCTTTCCGTTACGTGTCTGTTGTTGGCCAGGAAGACATTCTACTTCACACCTTCTTTACTCAGAGACAAGGGCTGGTGGAACATCAACCATCTGGAATGTCACCAATCCCTGTGGCTGGAAAGTCTGGAAAAGAGACTGGAAAAGAGGAGAGCCCTGGGAAATGGAAGTGTCTGGAAAACGCTTCCACCCAAGAGCAGCACTCACCGGTTCCGCTAGCATTTCTGCACAGCCAGGCTGAGCTTGAAGGGGGGAAGAGATATAGTCCTGTCATAGGTGGGAGGGTACCAGTCACCAGTGGGTGGTAGTAATAGCGGCCTCCACCCATGACAACACATGCGATTCAACACAAGCAATGGCTTGAGAGAAACAGATGGCCTTTGTGTGCCAAAGTTCGAAGGGAAGAGAGGCTGAGAACCAATGAGCTAGGAGTTCGACTTAAGAGAGTACAAGGATCATGAAGCAGAGAAGCCCCAAAGAAAGCAGAAGAAAATGACGAAATGACGGCAGAAATGAATGAAAGAGAAAATAAAGGGATCATTGAAAAGATCAAAATGGAAAACCGATTCATTTAAAAAAACAAACAAACAACGAACTAGCAAGATAGAGAAACGTATGACAGGATGGAGTAATTCAAAGAGAGGAAAAAACCCGCCACCAATCAACAATATTAGGCATTTCTTGTGAAAATGACAGAAGAGGTCAGCTTCGATGACAGTGGCAGCCAAGAGCAGGGAGGAGCACAAGAGGTCTTTGTGAGATGGAGGTGGAGGGGAGGCCAGGGTCAGGCTTGCTGTCGAAAACTGGGGAATGAGGAGGGTCTCTCAGCTTCTGAGGAGGGCTTGGCGGGGAGAACTCGGCAGCCGACTTACTGCCGGTGCTTTTAACCAAAGTTCTAGAATGTTCTAAGCACTGATCTAAGCATTTCATATGTAGAAACTCATTTATTCTTCCTCACATACCCAGGACTGGTGAAGTCCAGAGAGTTTAATAAACATTTTACCCCAGGTCACAGGGCTGATATGTGCTGGAGCCAGATTCAAACACAAGTACCTGGGCCCCGGGCCCCACGTGCTCAACTAGGGCCATTTCTGTGGCCTCCCGTCCAGAAAGCCAGTCCAACCACCCAGTCACCCAGGCTGATCCAGGCTGAGGAGCCCTCCACCCTGGTGTCATCTGTCTATACTTATGTATTGTGGTTTTGCTGTGAGAAAGGGTTTATTTTAACATGCTCAGATTCAACAATGTGTGCCCTCACTGCTTCTGGTGAAGCGCATTCCATTCCCAGGTTATATGGGCCTTCACCCATGTCTTCCTGTGGTACCTATAGGGTTTCAGCTTTTATATTTAAATGTCTGATCCGTTTTGGATTTTGCCCCAGTGTGTGGTGTAAGCTCCAGGTCTGACTTTTTCCATATGGCTATCCAATTATCTTAACGCTACTTAAAAAAAAAAAAAAAATCATCTCTCCACACAGACTTGCGAAGCCGCCTTTCGCATATAAGAACTTTCCAGATGCAGTTGGATCTATTTCTGGATTTTCTTTCAGTCCCATTGGTCTGTTTATTCATGTGCCAATCCCAAACTCCTAATTACAGGCTTTGCAGTATGTGTTAATGGCGGGTAGCCCTGCCCCCATATGGCTCTTCGTTTTCCGGGTTCTTCTGGCTAGCTTTGCTTTTTTTGTTCTCCAGGATAAACTTTTTAATCAACTTGCCTCGCTCCAGAAAAAAACCTGGTGGTATTTTTTTTTTTTTAAATTGGAAGTGCATTAAATCTGTAAATTAACTTAGGCAGAAGTGACATCTTTATGATGATGAGTCTCTTGAGTCAAGAGCCTCATATGTCTCTCCCTCCAAAATAAAATTTTCAGGGGAAAAACAAGCTTCTGGGGGACACCTACAAAAAACATTCCTACTTAGGTGAACTTTAAGGACCGTACAAAACAACAGTCTATACAGTTTACGGATTCATACATTTGTTGTAAGCAGACTAAGATTAGCATGTGAAGGATTCACACCATTTTAGGGCAAGGAGTTACTTCTGAGGCAGGGGGTGGGAAATGAAATGTGTGGCTTTAACTGATTTTGAGTGCTTTCAGAGGGAGAGAGACAGAGAAATCTGAAGCAATGATGGCAGATGTTTGATCTCGGTGGAGGATAAATAGTCTGTTGTATTATTTCTCTATACTTTTGGATATGTTTGAAATGTTTCATACGTTAAAAACAAAAGAAAAAAGGAAATATGGCTGTTCCATTGCTTATGGGGACTCCCCAGAAAATAGCACACTTTAATTTCTTTTTATGTGGCTGTGGAGTCGTGTCTGCCGGTTAGGCCTCTGTCGGGGGAAGCCGGTAGATCTTTCTGTGGAAAGAGATTTTATTAAAGACTTTGCAGCCGGCTCAGCAGCTGGAGTGGGAAGATTTCCTTCCTTTAAATGGGCAGCCTTAGCAGTTCCAAAGCAGACACGAGATAGTGTGAAATTTAGGGTTTAATGAAATCTTCCTTCCGTGCCTGAGTTTGTGATAGGAAGGGTCTCATGGTATTAAAAACGTGTTTCTCGGTATGTTGTAAACATCTCATTTTCTTCCTCTAACTCCAGCCACAAGATTTAAAATCACTTGAAAAACAAAAACAAAAAAACTCCCCCAAAACCCCAAACCTAAAAAAAAAACCCCAACTTCCAAATGGAAGAAGGAATGGTTTCTCCTCCCGACTACACAATGGTCTTAAAAGACCCTTATTTAGAACAGCTGACAGGAAATTGTATTTTCATAAACTGATTTATTGTGCTGTCCTAATACCTCCCGTTTCAATAGGACTTAGGAAAACAGTTTCAAAATTGAGTTACTGAGTCGGTTCATTCGGAACAATTTTCCTCTATGAGGAAAAGTTTTCATTACTGAAAGTGGCCCAAATCAAGGCAATCGTGTTTTTCTGAATTCATCGCCTCCCAGGCACGCCCTTCAGGGGGGCTAGGTGGCCTTGCCTCGACATTCTGAGCTGTGCTTGTTTGCTGAAGCGTGTGAGCTTGGTGGGAGCCCAGCCGTTGCAAACAATTCCTTCATTTCTGTTCTCGGCAGTGGGCTTGCATATATTACAATTGCCTCCTCAGGCCCACACAGGATTTCCAGAGAAATGAGCATTGCATTAAGACACCCTGTTTTATGTGAGGAGAAACAGTGATAGGTAATTAGGCCTGGCAGCCGCACTTGGTCTCCACAGATACCAGAGGGAAGGCCCCCGGGAGCCACTTATACTTCAAGGAATAGTTCTCCCACTCCCGTTCTTCCCTGAGGAAAGTCCCCACCAACATCCTTAAAAAAAAAAAAAAAAAAAAAAAGACTTAAATTGCTGGTGAGATAGTTAACTCCAGGAAAGAACTGCTAATACATGTGAGACAGCCCGTTGTGAAAAATGCAAAGTCCAGCTGGCATTCCCAAGAAAGGCTTGAGAGAGTCTGTAGCGTCTCAAGGAAGAGAAAATCTTGAGGTAAGTTGACACGAGTTGTTTTTCCTGAACCGGAACCCGGGAGTGGAGGAGTGCACTCCATGCAAGAATTTACCAACAAGAATTTCCCGAGGAAAATCTTTGACCTTGATTGAGTTTTTAACTGAAATCATGAACATCAAGAAAGGGACCGGGAAGGCAATGAAACTGGTTTCCGGTTGAATTGTTGGTCTTTCTGTTGAATTGGACTTGGAAATGCTCAGTTTTGCCTTGTATGAGGGAGTCAAGGCAGACCATGGGCCCCTCATGTTTGGAGAGTGATGGGGAATGGGCCCCACAAGGGAGACGTGAGCGGTGGTGATTCCGGAGGTTCGCATGGTGGCTCTTCGTCTTTGTCCTTATACCTTCTCATCCTGTTGTTTCCTGATTCTATTTGCCAACTTATCGGTCTCCCAGGGGCCAAGCTGGCAGACGTGATGATATTTGTAGCTCCTCCCATTTCTGGGCAACCCACAGTCATCAGTGGTCACATCATGTGATTTCACCTCCCATTGCCTCTTTCATCTGCCCCTCTGGCCATGGATGGCATAACCACCCAGGGAAACTTCCTGACTTCCAGTCTGGTCTTCTTGGACTCTTTAAACAGGTCTTTGGGGATCTTAAAATATCCCTGGATTTGGGTTTTCCCAAAGTATAGCTGGGATTGTGTTACTCCTCTGCTCAAGAACTTTCAACTGCTCCCCATTGTCTGCAGCATGAAGTCCGTGGACACTTAGGCTTCCCTTCCCAGCTCTGACTTGCCTCCAGCTTTGTCTCAGGTCCCTCTGGATTGGCAGCTATCCTGCCCCTCTTTGGTTCTTGAGTTCTGTAAGGTCTTCCAATCTCAGGACATTTACACAAGATGTTCTCTTTACCCTGGACCCAGGACTCCTCTTTTGTCATGGCTGGCTCTTGGTCCTTCAGATCTTGGCTTCCATCGCACCCTCTCGATGGAAGCTTTGTGAGCGTCTATTAGCGATTCTGTTATGATACCACATTAACACAACATCCTTCTTAGTAGTGATCATCTATCCTTAATTATTTACTGGCTTGTTTACTTGTTTACATATGTTTCATCATTAAATTGTAAACTCTGTTTACTCTGTGTTTTATCATTAAATTGTAAACTCTGTGGGGCAGGACATAGGTCTTTTTTATTCACCCATGAATGTTTAGTATTTTGCACAGCACATGCTACATGGTAGGTAGCAGACAGTCAACGATGATTTATTGAATACATGAATGAATATTTAGATTAAATGATTAGAAGTAGAATTATTGTATCAGATGGACGGTGCACATTTTTGAGATTTTGGATGCATGTTTCCAAACTGCTTTCCACAGAAGTGTAAAAATTTGCACTCTACTAGCAGTGTGTGCTATTGACCATCTCTCTACATGTTTCCCAGCACTGTGTTTTATTTTTAAAATATTTGCCGGTTTGAAGGTGAAAATAGTTTACGTGCTAACTAATGGAGTCCAATGGTTTTTCATATTTTCCGTTTCCCATGAATTTTATTTATTTCCTCTATTCCTCTTCCTTTGGGGGCTTTTTGGGAGCTATTCATACCTGTTCCTGTGAGAATCACTCACTTTACTGCTGTTGTGCCGGAAGATGGTAGCTTGTGATCACCCCTGCAAAACAACATACAAGCTTTTCGCAGACACTTAGCAGGGGATCCTTTTCTCTGTTTGGAAATGTGGTTTGTATTTAAAACTCTTTAGACGTCATTCGTTGTCTGTGTCTCCATGACCCCTAAACCAGTATGGCAAAAACAAAACCCCTCACACCAGTGGTTGACATGATTGATTATGTTTTGTGTGTTTCATCTGGAACTTCGGGTGTTGTGTACACATAGACTCTGGTTCCCTGGGGAGAGTTAAAGAGCTCTAAAAACAGTTGCTTTTTCTGTGTTTGTTTTATTTTCCTCATAAGAATGTCCGGCATTTTTTTTTTTTTTTTAATGTGGCCGATGAGATGGGGTAGGTCCTTAAGAGTCAGGGAATGTCTTGTGCCCAAGCAGATATTAAACAGGCACCAGGTAAGAGGGTACTGAGATGCCTCAGGGGTGGCCCCAGCTTGGGCCATAGGCATGCAAATGTTTTCATAGTGGTTTCGTGGCGAGGGGCACCTGTGTGCGTGTGTCCTTGACCATGGGCAAGTGTCAGAGTCTACACCTGGGTCCTTCATCTATTCATCAGAAGGCCTCTCTCCCACCATGGACTCGTTTTTTGGTGGGAGAGACAGTTAATGAAGAAGTCAGCAAGTAAATAGGGTGTCAGGGCAGGGAATCCTGGTGGGATATGCTTCAGATGAAGGGTTTGGAAAGAGCATGCTGGCTCTTTCGGTCAACCACCAAGAGCAACAAAGAGATGCATCGGGCAGGTGTGTCTGATGGCTGGAGACTTGTGAGGCCTCCACCAGGCCCTGGGAAAGAAATTGTTCATTGCCCGCTGATACCCATTCTCTCCTTTCCTATCCTAGAACCCCTGAGTTTTATTTTTTTTATATTTTTTTAAGATTTTATTTATTTATTCATGAGAGACAGAGAGAGAAGGCAGAGACACAGGCAGAGGGGAAAGCAGGCTCCATGCTGGGAGCCTGATGTGGGACTCCATCCCGGGACTCTGGGATCACACCCTGAGCCTAAGGCAGGCGCTAAACTGCTGAGCCACCTGGGGATCCCAGAACCCCTGAGTTTTATTTGGGCGTAAGGCTGCAATGAATAAAAACTGGCCCTATGACTAAGTTCTGGCCAATAGAATATAAACACAGAAAGGGTGTGTGCAATGTCTGCTAACTGTCTTGAGGGTTATCCTTCTTTATCCCTTTCTTCTTCCCTGGATAAAAGGGATGTGATGATTGGCACTCACGCAGCCTTCTTGGACTAGGATGTAGAAGACTCATGCTGTTGATAGCAAGGTAACAAGATAGAAGGAGCCTGGGTCACTGACCCGATGGAGTGCCATAACAGATCTAGATTGTCCACCTCTGACCTTGGCTTTTTTTTTGACCTTGTTTACCTAAGGGACACCAACGTCTATCTTGTTTAAGTCACTGTTACTGTGTGACCAATAGCAGTATCATACACGGAGCCAAAGTGACTCCTAACTCACATATGCCCTGCAAATGCATCACCTTGACAGCTGGGATCATGCTTTGACTTATTTAATGTCCCCTCTCCCAAAAGCTTTGTGTGCTGCAGGGCACTGAAGGGGTGCTGGGAGGAGGGGTCCATTTTCGAGAGAGTTCATTCATATCGCTGGCAGGAACCATTAGTTCATCATCATGTGGTTGTCTCCATAGGACTCCTTGGTTGTCTTGGTGACATGGAGGCTGGCTCCTCCCTGAGAGAGTGGTATAAGAGGGAACAAGGCAGAAACATTGTCTTTCATGACTGTCTCCAAAGGACTCTCCTGCTGTTTCATGATGTCCTACTCCACCTTATTCACTGTGGAGGGAACTATGCAGTGTGTCACCACGAGGAGGCTGGCATCATTGGAGGCCATCTTGGGTCTTGTCCCATTTCATCCTCAAGACAATTTTCCATCTTACTGGAGGGTACCTCATGGTTCTCTTCTTTGTCCCTCAGCAAAGACAGTCTTAGCTGCAGGTGCCACAGAGGGGCCTCCTGTGCCCTTGGGTCAGTCGGATAGAGCCAGTATTTGACAAAGGGTCACCTTGGAGATGATCGGATGGAAGAGGCCATGTATGCTTTAAAGATGACAGGCTAGTGTCCAAATCTCCCTGCCTGCAGGAGCTGGACGTAGAGTTCAGGGACCAGATCTTATCTGTGGAGGGAGCAAAATATGTGATAGCATTTGAGCTCAGCAGCTGCTCAGGCTGATTGATGAGAAAAGGAAGTACCTGCCAGTGATTGGTCCTTCCAAGTTGGTGTCTGTTTGCAGCTGAGCCTGGGAGCCAGTGCCATGGCTCTTTCTCGGGTATGTCCACACTAATAAAAGTGACATGTGGCCAGTGACTTTCAGCTGAGGGAGCAGTCGTGTGCTGGAGCCAACCTGAAATACCTCATAACTGCCGATTGTCCAATTTTCAGGAATTTTGAGAGCCGGTTGTTAAACATTACATAAACTCATAATTAAATCCTATGAAAAACAAAAGCGATAAATACTCACAACTCATCACTTGCTAATTCTTTTACTGTGATGCATATTGAGGTTATTTGTGTCTATTGTATCTGTGTGGTGAAGATACTGTGTCATGCTGAGCCTCTCTCCTGGCCCTGCACCTCACACTGGTAGCCCGAAGCTGGCCATGGTGGGACTATTTACACCACCAAAGTTGGCAAATGCTACCAGTCAATGACACCTCCACCCCTGGAGTCTGTTGTTGAACATTTGCCAGCGCACCATTGTGAGGGACATGGCAAGGAAGGATCGCCTGGCTCAACAGGTGCTGTCACCCAGGGAAGAGGGCACTTAGGTGGCAATGACCTCTCTCAAAGCTCTGGTCCCTGATCCACCTTGATCTTGATTCACTGAACAGGTATCTTCCTCCCTCTGGACCTTAGGGGGATCTGGCAGTCTCTGGGTACCCTTCTGGCCCTAGAATGTAGACAGAGCTATTAATTTTAAGAGAGCTATTCATTTTAAAGAGCACCCCTTTAAAATACCCCAGATGTCAGCCACCAGAGATTTCCTGTCTCGTGGAGGGTTATGGGTTCTAGGTCTGGATGGTACTGAGGGTGGGAAGGCGAACTCCTGGTAGACCTTGAAGGGGTCCACAAAAGAAAGATGAGCTGGATCTGATCAGAAGGTCACATCCTTCCTGCATATTGACAGACAGGCAGAAAAGGAGAATTCCAGAAGCTGTCATGTAAACCAGTTCCTGACTCCAGCACCCTGCTGTCTTGACAACCGGGTGTGCTGTGCTGCAATTCGTTTCCCTGGAAAATCGGAAGAGACCAGAAAAGAAGGAGTTAATCCATCGCCACCACAGGAATGATCCCTCATTCTGCCTTTGGTGCTGCAGACCATTAAAATGTAATATTACGTGTATCACGGTCCATTTCCTGTATGTGGGGAGTGTGGCAGTATGTCTGGGACTGCGGCATCTTGCGCTCTGTGCTCCGAGTCCCCAGAGCCATAGATCACGCTGGGATGGGGAGCGGAGAACCTGGGCGTGAGGGTCAGCTTGTGGGGGGGGTTGGAGCACTTTGAGTCTCCCTCAGAGTTCCCCTGCCTTGGAGACCTTGCTGGCGCCCATCAGGCAATGGGGATGTGGAATCGGGGAGCCATTCTGCGATCCCTTAGGTGATGATCATGGGGTCGTTCACACTGGAAGGGACCCTGAAGGGCCCATTTTTCAGATGATGAAGCTGAGGGGCAGCAGGCTCAGACCAGAGGCCCTCCGCCCGCCCCCACTTCCCCGGATAAAGGTCAGGCGGGTGCCGTGGGCTCCTGGTCTTGGCGGGGGAGAGGCATCTGGTCTGCTGTGCAGGAAACAAGGCTGAAAATCGGTTAATTGCCAGCCTTGGATCCGCCTCCTCCACCTCCAAAGGGTTCCAGGATGCAAAGTCAACAGGACCCCAGAGCTGTTTGTGCACCATCGCTCCTAAGTGCAAATCTACAATCCTTTCAGTTATAACTGCCAGCTCCAACCTGGAATGCCTGGGAAGCAAGGTGGGACTGGGGAATGGAGAAAGACCCCTGCCACCCTCATCCAGGGCAGCTCCAGCCCTCCCTCAGGGAGGCGTTGTGTCTGGGTAAGGCTTCACAAGGCCATTGTCACCCCCTTCTTCTTTAAGTTATTTATTTATGTATTTGAGAGAGAGAGAGAGAGAGAGAGAGAGGAGAGAGAGAGAGAGGAGAGAGAGAACAGAGAGAGGTGGGGGAGGAGCAGAGGGAAAGGGACAAGCAGACTCCATTCTGAGCATAGAGCCTGATAAGGGGCTCGACCTCACAACCCTGAGATCGCAACCTGAGCCGAAATCAAGAGTCCCATGTTCAACTGACTGAACCACCCAGGTGCCCCCGAACCCACAACTTCAGTCTGGACCTGGGCAGAGGCTCACCACCCACCTCCTCTCCAGCTGTCACTGCTTCCACCTATGCTCCCTCCTCCTGGCACTCGGATGGGTCAGGTCACTGGTCCCCAGCAGTCCTCAGTGGGCTCCTGGGGCCCACAGCAAGGTCCAGCAGCTTACCAGGCTTGCTGGTCCTGGGAAGACCCTGCCCTACACATCTGGCCTGGGTCCTCACGGTCCGCTCAGCTGGAAATCCTTTCCCAGCTTAGGCGAATGAAACTCCCTCACTCTTGGGCCTTTTCTTCCTGCTTTTTCCTCTACTTAGAATATTCTTCCCCATTGTTTGATTTGACTGATGAAATAACTAATCCACCGAGGCCCGGTTTTCTGTTTCTGTAGCCTTGGAGCTCATCACAGTATGTGGCACTTTGGTTTGCTCTGGACAGCTTTCCACCGTAGCCTGGACAACATGGCAGCAGGGGCCGCATCTGTCCTGGTGGCTATTATAGATGAATACCCAGCACAGGGCTTGGCACAGAGTAGCCACTCAGCTGAATTAACATCAACCAATGGACACAAGCCACCAGGGACAGAGCTTTCTAGAATTTCCACAGGTGCTGCACACTACCTTAGAAAGTAGTGAGTTTTCTGGCACTGGAGATATACTAGTAGCAGGTAGACATCCCTGGCAAGTTTATACATTATATTGAGGATGAGATTCTATGGCTAATTAAGATTCTAGAATTTCCCTCCTGTACCAATGTGGAGGTTGAGGAATGAGGAATGTGTGGCAGCATAGGCCAGAGTTGGGAGGGAGGAGGATGGCATCACAGAGGAGAGAGAGTTTGGATGGTGGCTTCTCTTTACCTGGACATGCCCGGTGGCTCCATTTACTCATTTACTCATGAGTCATGTGCCTTTTGCTGTGCCCAGGGCTTTACACGTATGTGCTCAGTTAAGTCCTGACTGTGGCCCTATGAGAAAAGTTCCATTATTATACTCCTTTTGTAGAGAACGAATGAGGCCCAGGTCATGCAGCAGATAGATTGTGGAGGCGAGATGTGATGGAGGCTGTCTGCATCCGGAACCCGGGTTCTTAGCTAAGATACTCCACCACTTCCCCGAGTCTGAAAAATGCCTCCATTGCTTTGTCCCCTTCAGGCTTTAACTGCTCTGCCCAGACCTCCCTTCCTGCAGGCTCCTACCCTCACTCAGCTGTGCTGTTTCATGAACCTGCCCTGGCTAGTCCTATCCCTGGACTTCTCACCTTCAGGTCCAGGAGTTCATTTGTTACTGATTGCATGAACTTCACAAGTATCTCTGTTCAAGGGTTTCCCCAGAGATGGCTGCAGTCAGCTTTTCTCCAAAGTTTCCTGTGTGATGCCCACCACCAGGCAACACTCTCCTTTCCTATGCGAACCCTACACAATGGCAATGAGTGGTAGGAGGATAGGGGTGGGGTTCAGAGGCTGATTCCCTTTTGCCCCAAAGAGTACTTTCCTAATTGGAGTTCAAGAAGGAAACGGATGTTCTCCCTGCAAATCCTGCTCAAAAACTGCTCTTTGTAAGAGTATTAACAATTATAATGAAAACATTGACATAATCACTCTGGGCATAGACCATTGTAAGTGCTTTGTATGTATCATCTCATCTAATCCTCTTATTATCCCAAGAGGTAGGATCCCTTTCTCTTTACTTTATAATCTCATTTTATGGATAATAAACTGAGGCCAAAGAGGTAAGGTCCTCACAGTGCTACACTTAAGTGTCAGAGCTGGGATTCAAATCTGGGTCCATTTGATTCCAAGACTTGAATGCTTAACTTCCTTGGCCAGTTGCCTTCTAGAAGAAGGCTGTTAACAACTAAAGTGGACCTTGCTGGGAGAGATTGGAATCGGATGATGACAGACCTCAGAGTTGGACAGGCACCCACTTGGATTTCCCCATGCAGCCACTGTCCTCTCTAATGCAACATGCTGGAGGCAGTCACTTGGAAAATTGAAAAATGATGAAGGCCCAAGTGAGGTGACCATTTTGATATCAGTCAATGGTTTTATGTTGTGGGAGAGCCCGGGCAAAAGCAGAGAGGCCTTTTGTCAAAGTTGTCTGCAGGGGGATGAAATGAGCCATAAGATAGAGCGAGGGCCAAGAAGAAGGGGCTAGAGCTTGGCCATTTATCCCCTGTGGGAACCCACTTAGCGGACAGCCTCTCTAATCCTCTCTTGGGGCTCCCTCCTGACACAGCAGTTTTGGTGGGGGTTCCCAGCTCTGTTCTCTCCCTGGGAGCCCAGATCACATCAGAAAGGGAGGAATTTGCCCTTTAACCTAGAGCTCCCCTTTCTCAGAGATCTGACTGAATGGGTTTTATTTTTAGAAAGAGTACAAGATTATTGAATTGACAAAATGGGCTTTAGTTAAAGAGCAGCAGGAGGAGTAGAGGGAGGTTTGGGAGGATTCTCAAAGACAGAGATGCAGCTTGGGAGGGCAGGCCCTGTGCAGGAGTAGCCATCTGTGCAAGTGTTTTGGTCCTGGCAGCCTCAGGGCCATACGGAACCCAGGAACCCAGAATCCCAGCTGATAAGGTGCCTGAGGGAGCATGCCATGGGTCTGGCCTTGACCTACACAGCCCACGTCCACCCCAGCTTCTGAGACAGGCTGGGGTTTGTCAGCATTTAGTTCCACTGTATTGCCCTAAACAAAAATTCAAATGAAAGATGAGGTAGCAGGCACTACCTCAGAAGAGAAGCTCTGTTTATTGAGTGTCTGCTGGCGCCAGGAACTATGCTAGGTACTTTATAATTTCACTCAATTCTCATTGCATTCCTTTGAGACACATATTAAGGAAACAGGAATTTGAACCGTTGGGCCTCTGCCCTGGACCAAAGCACTGTCATGCATGTTATTTATTTCTCCATCACAACAGCCCCCTGTGGTTAGGAGCACAAACTCAAACTCAGGGAGGTCAAGTCATTCGCCAAGTCCCCAGAGCTAATAGCTGGCAGAGCAGCAGTTAGTCTGTTGTTGCTTCCAAAAAGCCCACGCTGTCAATCCTCAAGGCTACCTTGTTCCTCCTCAGTGCTATTGCAACAGGCTCCATGTTAGGAGTGAAGCCCCTGCGGATGGGGCTCAGGGAAGGAGAATGACTAAATCCAGCACCACAAGAGAAAAATAGGGATTAGACAGGACAGCTAGGTTCTGGAGGTAAAGGAGGGGAGGCAGAAATGACAACTTCATGGCTACGAGCTCTTGCACCTGCTGGGCATGTGGAATGGAGGCTGATTTGCATAAGTGCAGAGTCACGGTAGATTGGTGGCAATGGGGCCTCACCCAGGCTGGATGATGCATGGAGGACACAGAGGGTGTAGAACAGCAGTGCCCTGAAGGTCAAGGCTGAGAGTGAATTCATGTGCTTGGAAGACTCCTGTGGCCCATGCTGTTTACTTAACTGTCCTCAATGTCAGCATAGGGCCCGAAAGGAGATGTGTTTCCTTTGCCCAGGATCGATTTTAGTTAGACATTTGGATAGTATTATCAGCCTTAAAGCAAGTGACTGACTTCTAGGAACCTATGTGCTGAGTCTACAACCAATGCAACACCACATATCAGGTAGTGCAAGCGATGTACATCCAGGCCAGCCTCAAGTCCCAGCTACAACAGTGAGCAGCTGTGTGAGCTCAGGCATTTGGGGCAACCTCTCTAAGTTCTGGTAAACCTCAGTTTCCTTGCATGCACAAAAGGCAGGCTAATACACCTTCCAGAGTTATCTTATTTTGTGCCCTTTGCATGGTGCCTGGCCTAGAGTATACAAGGCATTGTAGCCACTGAGACTGTATTCAAGGCAGAAACTGGGAACTTGGTGACAGGTCATAAGGTGAGGAGAGAAAGCCCTGGAGGGGCTTAGGCAAAGTGCTTCCCATCTGTAAGTTGGGGTGGGTTGGTGGGACGTGACTATCATATGGGTCCTTTATGCCCCTCCCAACTACTCTAGTCTCAGATTCTGGGATTTATAAGACCTGAGTCAGTAAGTCATGGAAAGATCATCTCAACCTGATGGAAAGATTGTGATGGGAGTTAGGTCAGTTGGTTAATTGCTCAGAGACCCAAGAGTTGAGCCTTTGGTTGGGTGTGTGCCTCCCCTCCCAGAGCAGCACTGATGGCTGAGGTCTCCACTTCCCCACTCCCCGGGGGAGGCCTCTGATAGACAGAACCCACTCCCTGCCTCAGAGAGGCTTCAAGCTGTCTACATTGATGGGAAAGTCACAAATGGGAAAGTGATGTGGTGAGG
Source organism: Vulpes lagopus (assembly GCF_018345385.1). Classification (NCBI taxonomy): domain Eukaryota; kingdom Metazoa; phylum Chordata; class Mammalia; order Carnivora; family Canidae; genus Vulpes; species Vulpes lagopus. The sequence continues at coordinate 7,662,582 of NC_054825.1, forward strand.
TCTGATTTCCTCTTGACTGCAGCCACCAGTGCCTCTGTCTCCCGTCTCCATGGCTCCTAATTGCTTTCTCTGGTCCAAGGCTGTTGGGACTTAAAGCTCTGGAACCAGTCCCTGCTTCAACACCAGCCAATATCTGCTGTCTCTGTTGCAATAGGACATCTTTGAGCAAGGATCAAAATAGCCCTAGAGTTTGGGGTGGAGAGCGTAGGCCCTCAAGCATGTTTCTTTCTAGTTCTTTCCCGTTATTTCCCCCCAGGGAATGGAGAAGACGGAATATAGTCAAAAACAAACCAATCTCAAAATAAAAAAAGGCCTTAGTTTAAGCTTGTTTATGGTTTGTAACCTATTCTCATGAACTACAGAAAAAAAAAGAGAATATTGTCACTTTTTCTTTAGTACTTTTATAGGGAGGGCTCTTAAGTTAATGTGGAATTCTATCACAATTTGTACTGCTTAGATTATGCAAAAATATCCCACTCTGGGTTGAGGGACAGTTTCTTTAAACCTCTCCTCTCATCAAAAATCATCACTGGTTCCCCACTACTCACAAAGAAAGTCTAGGCTCCTTAGTGCCCCATAGATTCAACTACCCCAGGCTCTGGTCTTCTCATCGTCTTCTATGGATGGTGATGGAATGAATGCTCATTTGTGTTTCCACCTGACAAAATCCATCCATTCTTCAAAGCCTCCCTTGAATGTTCCCTCTGCCCCGAAAGCCCCCCTCCTCCCCACAATATCCTGCTCCTTCCATTCTACAGCACCTTGCTAATACCTCCACCTCCTCCTCAGCCCTTGAGTCCTTCCCTGGGTGCTTGGGTTCTCTGAGCACATGCGTGTCTTTCTTCCCCAGCCTCTTCCCAGATTTGTAGTGATGGAGAGCAGTGTCCATGGGGGAGTCACCCTCATTGCCCAGCATTTAGCAGAGTGGTGGCATTCAGCCTCTGAGTAAAAAGCCGGGGACCATTATTGAGAAGACCCTGAGTGTTAGATGGCCCAGTGGGGAAGATGAATGAAGAAAGAGAACTACTCCTGAGTCTTAAACCAGTGCGTCAGTCAGGGGCTTGGCAGGCAGGAAAGGGAATCATTTATTTTTTTATTTTTTTATTAAAGATTTTATTTATTTATTCATGAGAAGAAAGAGAGAGAGAGAGAGAGAGAGAGAGAGAGGCAGAGAGACACAGGCTAGAGGGAGAATCAGGCTCCATGCAGGAAGCATGACGTGGGACTCGATCCCAGGTCTCCAGGATCACGCCCTGGGCCAAAGGTGGCACTAAACCGCTGAGCCACCCGGGATGCCCGAGAGGGAATCATTGAAAGCAATCATCTAAGGGAGTTAAATGAAGGGTCCATTTAAAAAATGTGGGCAGGCTAGAAGGATCCTGAAAGGGGTGGGATGGCATCCTAGAGCTGGGTGCAGGAAGAAGCCTTTGCCATCTCTAAGCTAGCAAGGTAGGAGCCTAAAAGGGCTTCCTAGTATGGGCATTAGGAAAGCTTTAGGGGAAGAAACGCAGTGCCCATCAGACCGTGGCCTAGCAGGCAAGAAACCAGATAAATAAATACCCTGGCCTTTCTCTGCTCCCACCCTCTGATCTCTAGCCTGTGCCCCTGCATTGGCCAAAACCAGAGCCAAACAGGGTTCAGCTGATACACATCACAAAGATGAGCCTCCTGGGCCACAAAGTGGGTGCAGAATGGGAGAAACACTTGGGAAATGTCCAATCACATGGCTCCTGGCTGTCCTTGTGCCTGGCTTTACCCATTATACAAAGGATTGTTGGCTTACCCCCCGTTGATCTCCTAGGAAAATCTGTTATCAGTACCACCGCCCTTAGACCTGTGCAGGCCAGGCCCCTGCTCCGGTCCAGAGCTTTGGAGTGCCTTGCAAAAACATTTAAAAATCTGTCTCTAGTGCTCAGAAGAGATGGGGTGGCAGTGCTGGCTGGGCAGGAAGCCCAAAGCCTGGACTGGGTCACAGGTGGGCCCTGAATCCCATTTCTTTCCATTGAGGATCACTCCAGCCTTCTACCCTCTGCTCCTTCCTGACCTGACATCTATTGGATGGACCAGATGCTCCAAGGAGCTCTGGGACTCCCACCTATGCAGTCATCCTAGAGCCCTGGCACCTTGGCATGGGGGATTGTTCCCAGTGGCTGCTGTGGTATTTATTTTTCAGCTTTAGGGAGATAAAGTTGACATATGGTGTAAGTTTAAGATGTGCAACGTGTTGATTTGATACAGTTATGTATTGCAAAGTGATTACCACTGTAGTGTTAGCTAATGCCTCCAAACTATAACATAGTTACCGTGTGTGTGCATGTGCGTGTGCGTGTGTGTGTGTGTGTGCGTGTGTGTGCGTGGTGAGAACATTTGAGACCTATTATCTACTTTCAAGTATATTATACGGTATTATTAAATATAATCACTGTGCTGTACTCTGGACCCCTGGGGCTTACTTATCTTGTAACTGAGAGTTTGTACCCTTTGACCAGTATCTCCCCGTTTCTCCCTCCCCCAGCCCCTACTAACCACCGCTCTTCTCTTTATTTCTAAGAGTTTGGCTTTTTTTAGATTCCGCATGATAGTGAGATCATACAGCATTTGTCTTTCTCTGTCTTATTATACTTAACATGATGTCTTCAAGTTTTGTCACACTCGGCAGGGGTCCTTCTTTCTGGTGGCTGATAGCATTCCATGGTCTATGGACGCCAAGTCTTCTTTATCCATTTATCCTTTGACAGACACTAAAGTTGTTTCTATGTCTCGACTACTGTGAATAAGGGTGCAATGAATGTGGAAGAGCAGTATTCCCTTTGAGATCCTGATTTCAATTTCTACGGTTACATGACCGGAAGTGGGATTGCTGGATCACATGGTAGTTCTATTTTTAAACTGTTGAAGAACCTCCATACCGTTTTCCATAATAACTACACCAAATTTCATCCCTCACAACAATGCATGACTGTTCCGTTTTCTCCACATCCTCAAAAGTATTTATAATCTCTTGTCTTTTTGATGACGGCCATTCTCACGAGTATGAGGTAATATTGCAGTTTTGATTTGCATTTCTGGTGGATTTTTTTTTTCAGGATCATGTGAGATTGGGTTGCTGATTTGGGGTGACTCAAATAGTACAGTATAGACAGAAGCCTGGAAACAATATTTGCCTGGGGACCTATATGCTAGGGATGGCACTCTCTATTTTCTCTAGGGGGTCCTTTCTGGGGTTCTAAAGTTTGATCCCATTGCTCCCAAGCTCAGCCTTGGTGCATTGGCAGGGCTGGTACAGGCCTCTGCTAGTTGAGTCCACAAATGTGGCCAACACTATAGAAATCTGAGAAATCGGGGATCCCTGGGTGGCTCAGTGGTTTAGGGCTGCCTTCAGCCCAGGGCGTGATCCTGGAGTCCCGGGATCGAGTCCCACATCCGGCTCCCTGCGTGAAGCCTGCTTTTCCCTCTGCCTGTGTCTCTGCCTTTCTCTCTCTCTCTCTCTCTCTTTCTCTCTGTTTCTCTCATGAATAAATAAATAAAATCTTAAAAAAAAAGAAATCTGAGAAATCACCAGCAGGCCCCCAAAGTACCACCATTCCCCCAAAACCCAACCACAAGCTCCTTCCAAGTGTGGCCAGGTTGGCGGAAGAAGCATTTTGCCTCTTATGCCTGACTTCCTCCGCTGACCATTTACTAGGACCCCCGTCACAATTCTGAGATATTACAATATTCCAAGGGATGTTTTGATTTCATAAATGATTTACCCACAAGAAATTAATACATTCATTAACCTTCTAGGGCTCCTGGAGGGCAATTCTTTTTTTAGGAGAAGAAAGAGCCAAGAACACAGCCAATATTTCAATAGATGTCTTTCCTGCTCTCATCTGCTGGTGGGAGGACAAGCCATTGTAATCTTTCTGGAGGGCGATTTGGCAACACTTACTAAAGCCTTTAAAATGTACTTACCCTGTAGTCCAACTGTTCTTCTAGGAATTTACCTGAAAGAAAGAATTCAGGATGTGCTCAGAGATGGGCCTCTGAGGATACTTTTCAAGCGTGGTTTACAATAGTGAGAGCTCAAAAAATATGTATATGGGAAGCCAACGATTCGGAGTGGGTTATCTAGAGCATACATGCAGTGAAGCCTTGTCTAGCCACTGAGAATGTTGTTCCCAGAGAACAACTGTTGATACGGAAAGATATTTATGATGCATTTTATGTGTCTGTAAAGTAACAAAACGGAACAGGCAGTGGGGAGTGAGCTCAGGAAGGGGTCTGCTTCTCCCTCTGCCCATCCCCATGCTCGCTCTCTCTTGAATAAATAAAAAATCTAAAAAAAAATTTATGTCTGGATATGTATGAAAAAAAAAAAGACTGGAAAACTTTATATCCGAATACAATAGTGGGATTATGTTTCTTTCCCTTGATTGGAATAGTTCGGTAAAATATCATACATTACACACGCAATCTTTTTAAAGTAAGGAGGAATTATGCTCTGGATTCCTTCAGTGCCTCCCCATGGGCAAGCCCATCTCACCTGTCACCTCGGTGAAGCTACTTTGGAAAATAGGTAATTACTGGGCCTGCTGGGAGCGCATGTCCCCAACAGGGCCTGTGGGGTGAAGCAAGAAGGCGGTTCCACGCTTGCCTTCAAGTCGCCTGAATTCTAGGAGAGGGAACGCAGCGTCTGTGCGTGTGTATCTGTGTGTGTGTGTGTGTGTGTGTGTGTGTGTGGCGGGGAGTAGGTTGGGAGGAGGCTCATGCAGAGCTGGACACATCAGAGTAGGTGACATGCCTTGGACAGATGGGCAGGGTCTCAAGGTACATCTGTGGGCAAGTGTCCTCCAAGGTGTGGAGAGTGAGACCCTGAGGGGCAGTGGCTGTCCCTTCTAGCGGGTCCTCCCTTTAATGTGACTCACACAGAGCCTGCCCCGGGGCGCCAGCACCTCAGGAAGCACCCTGACTCTATGTAGGTCCCCTTCCGAGGCCCCTTCCTCCTGGAGGAAGCAGGGCCCGTGCTGGCCTGGAAGCAAAGAACCCCCTCCCGTGGCTCTGACTTCCTCCTGTCTTCTTGTCTCATGGGGCTGGCGACCTGCACCTGCATCTGAGCATGAGGAACGTTGCCTCCCGTGTCCTAAGCCTCTGTGGGTCAGAGTTTCTTTTCCGTGCAGCTGGATTCCCGCCTGATGGCATCACCTCCAGGCTGCGAGGCCCCGAACCAGTTACGTGGCCCTTTGAAGACAACTTTCTTCTTGTGAGATGGAAATCGGTTCCCAGGGTATCCTGTGGAGGAAATACCATGAACACACACTCAGCACGTGGCAGGGGCTCCATCCAGGAGATGTGGGCTTGGCAGAGCATGCGGGGAGCCGGCCACGTGGCCTTGGCAGGTGCCCTCCCGGGGCAGGTGGGCCCTCCTGGAGTGGGGTGCACCTGCCCTGTCCACCATCCTCGGCGCCCCCGGCTGCTGGCACCAAGCTCCCTGGCCTCTCGTCCTCCCTGTGGCCTGATGGTCCCACACGGGGGGGGGGGGTGGTCCTAGGTTAACGGGGAACCCCCCCACCCCCGGCTCACTGTGGCGGCCTCAGCAGTGTGCACACCGGGCCAGCCTCCCCCGCGTCCCACCCCCAGGGACAACTGCACTGCGGCTCACCGATCTGAGTGAAAGCCTAAGGGGCTTATGCTTCCCCGGCCGAAAGCAACATCCTGACCTCGAGTTACCTAAAGGACATGCTCTCGGTGACAGCGTTTCTGGTGACCGGAGGGCCATCCGCTCCTCTCGGGGCCTTGGAAGGCCCTGATCAGCCTGAGAGTCCGCAGCCCTGAGCCCGCCCTGAAGGGAGCTGTGTCCTGCCCCTGTCACGGGCACAAACGATGTCCTGGTGCCATCCCCACGGGCCCCCCTCCCAGGGAGGGGGGCACGCTCACTCCGGCGCACGTGCCCACGTGGGCCTGGCTGTCCCCAGGCAGCAGACAGAAGCGACACCAGCCGTGCAGCCACACATCGGAAGTTAGCATTCCGGCCTTGCCACTTACTGGCTGGTGGCTTGTTGAGTGAGTTCACCTTTCTGGACCTCAGTTTCCTCGTCCGAAAAATGGGGATCATAACAGCAGCCACCTCAGAGGGTTGGTGTGTGATGGGAGGTGCTCACAAGAGGGCTGATGCTGTGACTCGATGATGGGCACGTTGGCATGAGCCAGGCCCCGGGGGTGGGGAGCATGGGCCTGACTGTGTCCACGTGCACGGGCGCACCTCTGCCCTCTGGACTGAAGATGGGTCACAGGTGACCCTGAGGGACGGTGTGGGGGCTGGGGAGCACTCGAGCTGTGTGAAAACTGAGAGGAAAAGGCAGGAGCAAGCCAGGAGGCTGGACAAGCTGAGCAGAGCCTGTGGGCGGGCATGGTGGGGGGCAGAGGACAGCTTGGGGTGGGATGCCCGGCTGGGGGGAGGCAGAGGCCGCATGTAGGCGGCAGTGGCCTAGGCTGGGGGGACGTTACCCATCAGTAAGGCTTTGCCCTGAGTCTGGTTGGGGGAGGGCTCTGGGGTCCCCAGGCCGGTGGGCAGTGGTAGACGGAGCCTCTGTTGTCAGGTAGGGGCCAGCTTCATGGACCAGCCTGGAGGATGTCCTGGGCAGCATTCCCCAGTCCTGGGACCCCTCCCATGGGAACAAGTCACCCAGCCTCCCAGAACTCTGCCAGAAGACTTTGGGGTTGACTCAGGCCACGTGCATCAAGGACCTCGCCTGTGGCGGGCCAGAGAGTAGAGGGAAAGCCCAGACCCCGGACACAGAGGACAGGCAGGGACTTCGTGTGGCCTGGGGAAGGGCTCTGGGGTCCCTGGGCCAGTGGGCAGTGGCAGATGGAGCCTCTGTTGTCAGGTAGGGGCCAGCAGAAGGGACCTCTCTGCTTCTCTGGGGCCACACTGGCTCCCAGAAGAGGATGAAGCACCAGAGGAATAGAAGGAAATGCAAAGAGAGGGCTGCAAACCATAAGGCCCCGGGCGGGGTCCCTTCCCGGGGGTGTCTCTCAGTGACTGCACGGGCCCCTCCGGCCCTGGGCTGCACCCTACCCCAACCCTCCCTCCCGCCGGGCACAGACGGCCCTGCAGACATACCCGAGACAGGTGCCCGTCTGCTCAGCTGAGGGCCCAGGGCCTGGAGACCCTGGCCCCATTTTCCCTTGGCCCTTTAATGAGCCTCGAGCATGTATTTTTGGAAGCAGTAATGACGGCTCTCCAGGAAATGAGGGGCCGGGTGAAATATATTGCTGCTGCCACATATTTGTGGTTGGTTTGTTTTTATTTTTAAAATAACGATGCTGTTGAATTCAATTATTTCTAACTATGAAAATGACTGGATCTTGATGGCGCTGGAGTTTGTGGTCTGGAGCCAGGAGCAGACATCCAAGGTGAGGTTTGGCCAAGTGAGATGTTGGGGTCCGGACCAAGGGGGCAGGGAAATGAGGAAAGAGGCTGGTGGGTCCGAAGCAAAATAGCTCTTTGCGGGGACTTGTCAGGTGTCCTGTGCCCATTTCACAGTCGGAGAAGCTGAGCCTGAGGGAGGTCTTGACTTGTCCCACCGAGGCCTCTGGACTGCCTGGCTCCCCTGACCCCTGCCTGATGGGGGTCCGGATGCCAGGCAGAGACTGAGGATTCCTGGCTGTGGGGCCTGCATGGAGGCGTCAGGCTCAGTGTTCAGGTTGGCTCTGCTGATCACAGCAGGTGTCCGGGGGCTGGGGACAGCACCTGTGGGTGACTCTGCGCTGCCAGCCAGCCCAGGATTTCCATTTCTTTCTCTTCACGTTCTGATCACTCTGGGGGATCACACTCCCACTCTCTGCCTTCTTCCCTGCACCTTCCTGACCCTGGGGTGGCTTGGGGTTAATTGCTTCTTTTCCTGTGACTACCGTCCTTCTTGGCCATGGATCCTCTCGGGAACTGGAGGGCACTGGGGTGCCCCAGCTGGCTGGATACACATCACCGTCGCCCACAGTTGCCCATCTCTGCCTGAGGAGGAGTGAGCAAGTCAGGATCACCCAGCGCCACCTCTGCCCTCAACCCCCGCCCCCCCCCACACCCCTACGCAGGTGCTGGGCTTTCCTCAAGCCACAGGGTCTGCTCAGACCCATGGAACTCTGTCTGCTGTCTAGGGGTGGATGTGGGTGGTCAGCAAATTCATGTTGGATGGTGGGCGGGCACGGTGAGATCTGGAATACTTGCGTAGGTGACACTAGTCCCCTCGTGTGTACCACCGGGTGTCCTAGTGCAACAGATGGCCAGGAGCTTGGCTTTAAACAACAGAATCATCTGTACCATTGTGGAGGCCAGAGTCTCAAGTCAAGGTATCAGCAGGGCCACAGCCCTCTCTCTCTCTCTCTCTCTCTGGAAGCTCTAGTTCCAGCTTCTGGTGGCCCCAGGATGTTCCTGGGCTTGTGGCCACCCGGCTCCATCTCTACCTCTGCATTCGTGTGAGCTGCTCCCTGTGTCTCTTTTCTGTTCCTCATAAGGACCCTCACTGGATGTAGGGCCCACCTGAATCCAGGACCATCTCATCTCAAGATCCTTACTTTACACCTGCAAAGATCCTTATTCCAAATAAGGTCACGTTCCAAGTTTCTGGGCGAGCATGTGTTTTGGGAGCCATGGTTCACCCTGCTACAGTGACGTTTTCTTGCTCTTAGGGAGCATTCTCCACCCTTTGCACAGGCCAGGCACCCTGCATGCCCTGCCTGCTGGCCTCTCCCCAGTCTGGCCTCACCCTGCGTGTCCTTTTCTCCTGCAAGCTCTTTCCCATTCATAGCCTGACTGGGATGCTGTGCATTGCTCTGCATGCTCCTAGGCGGCCTCCGAGCCTCTGCTCTAGAATGTTCTGTGCTAGTTCCCTGCAGGTACTGCAGTCCTGGCACAGAGGTCTTCACCGGCCCTCCCCCCCAGGGGTCGGTGCTGATAACTGTGTAGCAATTGGTTCAACATCTGCTTTCCCCAGTGGAGGGAAGAATCCAGAAGGCCAGAGGCCCTGCTCTGTGCTGCTCACTACTTATAGCCCCCAACACCTCAGGCCCTGGCCTACTCTACTGCTCCCAAACTATTTGCCGGATGCAGGAGAAAGAAGCAGGTACCAAAGGGAAGTGGGCTTGGGCTTTGGTCCAGTTCCTCCAGGGCCCACCTGACCTGATAGGGTCTGGATGAAGGTGGCAAGGGAGGCGGAGGGGTGAATCCAAGAGGTAACGAAGTCGGCGTTCTGAGGTGATATCGGTGATGCTGAGGATGAAGGAGAGGGAGCCACCATGAGGAAGCTGAGCTAGCTTTCTAACTTAGCAATGGGCACCTGCTCATCTTCACAGATGGAGAGCAAACCGAGGCAGGCCAAGGCAGAGATAGAAATTGGGCTTTGCTCCCTCCTTCTGCTGCCAAAGCTACCTTGTCAGGCCAGACCCTTGCCATCTCTTTCCTCTGGCTTTGTCACTGCCCTTCCTGTCTCCTGGCCCATCTCTCTCTGATCCAGCTTCTATCCTGCAACGGGAGGGTCCAACAAGAGGCAAGTCTGTCCCTCTTCTCACCTCTAAAATCTTTCTGTGGCTCCCTATTGCCAACCAGAAAGGTCCAAACCCATGAGTCTGGCTGCAAAGGAAGCGTAATGGTGCAGCCTCAGCTGACTGCCTAAGCCCCATTCCCACGCCCTTCCTGAGTCATCGTGGGTCAAGTTGTTCTGAACTCCTTGCAGTTCCCCAAACACGTCAGACTCCCTCACTTTTTACACTGTTTACACATGCCGTTCTCTCTCCCTGGAATGCCTTTCCCCACGATTCACCTGGAAGCCTTTATTTATCCCTTAAGGCTCCAGTTAAAATCATCTCCCAGGGTGGCCCTTGCTTAAATTCCTGGGGTGAGGGTGGGGAGCATGGCCATTGCCTATTTCTATAGGTGTCTCCTCTATCTGGGCCTGGCACAAAGTTGAATCAACAAATACTCCCAAGTGACCTAAGATATGGTCTGCTGTGCAGACAGCATCCGATCCTCCTCAGCAGGGTGGGGCCTGAGAAGAGGTCCCTGTGAGGCTGGCTGATCTTCCTTGGGCACCCCCAAGGCTGCCCAGCCTGATGCTGCTGCCTTGTGCTTGGATTGTGGCATCAGGCATTTGGGGCTCCCGCCCCTGAGCCGGTGTGCAGAGGGCTCTGAGAAGGGAGGGCATGGGGCTCTTCTAGTCCTGACTTTCTTCTTCCACTGGCTGCGACTGTCTGAGAGCAGGGGCACCTGCTTCCCTGTGATAACAGAACAGATCAGTTTGCGGCTCATCACCGGAGCAGCTGTGATGACAGTGGGAAAAGCAGGCCCGTCAGGGAAGCCAACAGTGAGGATGTGGACGATACATGTTCTGAGGATTCGTTTGCACACATCCCAGCTATAATTTTTCCCCTTGAGAGAATGGGATGTCACAAGTCTGACAGGCATTCAACAACTGGGGTAGGAAGGGGAAAAAATAGCAAGCTGCCAGGGCTTCAAAAGCAGCGCTCTCTTGGCAGAAAGGACATGAGAACAACTTGACAAGATAAAGGGTGCCGAATTCTAAGCTGCACAGTAATGGATGCTAAAGACGAAACTGGCCTTGGAAGACCAGGCTGTGTCGATGGTGGCTCTGGAAACATTGGAGAAAAGGGCCACAGACTGGTGGTGGGGGTGGGGGTGGGGTGGCATCCTATCTCCTGGGATGATGTTCACTGGGAAGGTGCATGTGTGTGTGTGTGTGTGTGTGTGTGTGTGTGTGTGTGTGTGTCCCACATGAGTGTTTGTGTAGACTTTGTATGAGCTTGGGTACTGCATCAGTCAGCTATTACCATAATAGTGCTGCATAACAAACCACTTCAAAATTCAGTAGCTTAAAACAATTACTCGTAATCACTCATTGGTCTTTGGGTCACCTGCAATTCAGCTGCACTCGCTTAGGCTTTTGGCTCCTGCCTCTGGGCTTTAGGCCGGGGTGGCAGTCTGAGATTAGGTGGGCCCGTAGGTCATGCATTGCATTTGAACTGGCAACCACCAGGCCATGTGGTCTGCTCCAAGTGTCTCATTCTGGAACGTGGCTGAAGGGGCAGCAGCTCCTAGAGCAACCTCTTCTCCTGATGATCCCCAGAGTGAGACAGCAGACGCCACTGTATAAGCACATTTCAGGCTGTTTTCCTGGACCTGACGACAACACCCACATGGCCAGAGTGAGGCTCATGGTTGAGCCCAAACGGGAGTATACTCTGCTCAGCATGAGGCCATTATGTAGCAGGAGCTGGACCACAAATCTCTTGTTATGTGAGATTTTTTGAGCTGCGTGAGTGTTCTGAGGGTTTGGATGTAGTGGTCACGTGTCTCAGTGTGTGTGGAACCACTCTGTGTGCATTTATGTGCTTTGCTCAACGATCAATACACTCCCAGATGAGCACCATAAAATTATTTTAGTGAGATGACCAATGGGGGTCACGTGAGACAAACGCCGAGGGTCACGGGACTGTTGGCACTGCTTGAAATTTAGTGCAAAGTTATACAATCTGGCCTTGGTCTCCACTAGAGTCATAAACTATGCGAAGCCGCTCTGTGTATCCATCACCTCTAAGGTGTGTGATTTCTGGTCCCTTCAGCTCATAGGAAGAGAGGGGGCGAAGCCAAGGAGGCTTAACTTTCCAGCCTATTCAAGTGAGCTCAGCAATGTCTAATTTGGAGGCCACCGGGGAGAAGTTGGAATGAAAATTAGGCTTGAGGAACTGCCCTCATGCCGGTGGAGATGAAAGCATCCCCACAGGTAAGGAGGAAAGCTGGGTGTCCGCTGGGGCCTGTTCCCTGGGGCGGGCAGGGGGCAGAGAAGTGAACCTGTCGACCAGAGAGTTTCAGGTATGAGGCTCGAGCAGTCGGCGTGCTCGGTGCACAGAGGCACCGTGGGAAGGCTCTCGGGCCACGCAGCCAGTCGGCCTCATCAGCTTTCAGGCGGTGGAGCCAACCTGCCGGTTAGTTACACTTGCCTTTTATTTTGCACGAGATGAATTTTTAATTTTTATGACAATATTGGGACAATTCCAAAGAGCCTCCACCTGGCAGCCTCCAAATGTGCTGTGTACATTTGGTCAAACCGTCAGGGCATCCAGAAGGGTCGATCCAGCTCCAGACATGGAAATGAACGTGGGCTTCTCCAGCCCTCAGGAAGGGGGCCCGACTTGGTGTTGCCCGAGACCTTTGGGAAGGGTCTGAACAGGAGCTTCCTGGGCAGAGGTTTTAGTGTCAGGAGCCCTGCTGGCCCCTGGGGCTGGCACACAGAACAAGGCAGGCGGGCGGAGCTGACATGCTGGTGGGCAGCCAGACTCAAAGAGAAATGCTGATAGGCTTAATAACTAGGCCATGGATGAACCCCCAAGGAGCAGAGATTGCAGCTGACAGCAGAGGCCTCTTTAGACGGCATCTGGGCCACAGGTGAGGGGCGGGAGGAGCTTGGACGATAGCCCCCAGCTCCCAGGCTACCAGTAGGGGGGCCTGAGTTAGCTGGCCCAGGCCCGCCGGGATGGGCGCCCATCACAGCTTCAGTCCCTCGCCCATCCCTGAGTGCTGGTCCTCCTTCCACCCTCGGCCTTCCACGTCGGCAGGTGCCCTGGCCCTGGCTGATCGAGTCCCTCCAGAGCCAGGTGGCCGTGATCACCGCCCGCCCCTGCACACTCTACCCCGCGTTCTTCTCTCTTCCTCCAGCGGGCCAAGTCCGCATCGCCCCACAATCCCAGGGCTTGGGGCACGGAGGAGATGGAAAGCCGGCCTCAGGAGCACTGCCGTCTCTTCCTGCACCATCCTCCCCGCTCCGTGCCCTGCTAGCTCCTGCAGATTCAGGCTGTCAGAACCTGTGACTTACAGCCCCTGCCTAGGGCCCGCAGTGAGGAACCTGAAAACGCAGGAAAAGGTCTGCCGCTGGAATGGAAGCCCGCTCAGATCCCAGGAGGGTAGGAGGCTGGAGGTGGAGGGCACTCTCTTACCCGCTCGGTGGCCTACCCCGGAGTACCTATGGAGCATGCATGGGGTGCCCTGACCGTGCCAGGCAGATGCGGGGCACCTCGGGTGCAGGCGGGCGCAGCCTCTCTCGCAGGAGGACACAGCAGAGGTTGTGTCCTGGGCTCTGAGAGCTGAGCTGCGTGCAGAGCCCAGAGGAGGTGGGAGGCAGAGCAGTGGCCCCACATCTTGTCCATGGTTGGAGGGGGGGGGTCGGAGGAAGCAGCAGCTGAGGCTGGGACGTTAACCAGGTGGGCGTGATGCTCATCTGAAATGCTCCTTTAGCCAACCTCCTGCTTTGCTCAGATGGATGCAGGAGAGGAGGGCCTGGGCCTCAGCAGGAGAGGAGGAATCTGGCCTGAGGTCACCGCCTAATGACAGATTTTGATGATTACTTGCTGAGCTGGGTTTTCACTGCAGGGAAGGGGGAAATTCCCAGGCGGGGACAGGGAGGGGATTACAGCTCAATGCTACTGGGCTTTGTCTGAGGTGCATCCTTCCCTGACCCAGATCCTTGGGGAGAGAGCATAATGGGGCTGGAGATGGAAAAACCGAGGGACCTCCCCCCACCTCGCCCCCACCCCTACCCTCTATCGCAGTGACGCACATCATGGACAACGTCCAGTTTCACTCGATTTTTAGGCAGAAAGAGAACGTCAGTGTTCTGCAGCGATGTGGCTCAGATGCCTTTCAGATTTTTACCATGTTTTCCAGGCTCTCACAGTTGGCAACCTACCTCTTGTTTGATTGATAGCCTCTTAGCAACTTGTCTCTATGTGGTCTCATCCGTGTATTCAACTTCGTTTTCGTAGAAACAGCAACTCTCTTTTTATACTCATATTTTATCAGCTGGCATCACATTTAATAAAACAACACCATTGCAATAACAAAACGGGCGGGAGCAGGTCTGGGACCATCACATCCCACTCTGGGCAAATTCACAGTTGGATGGATGGGAGCAGAGGTGCACAAGGTACCGGAAGGCAGCCTGCCCGGCCCAGCACTTTTGTGTGTTGACATCATGAGAGAGCAGAGAGGTGGTTACTCCAGACACTTGGTTAAGAGGAAGTTGGTTAAGCAAGTTTCCACTGTGTTTGCAAGACAATGTTTGTATCAAGACTAGATTCCGCCAAAGCAGACCTTGAAGACAAGGATTTGAGAGCAAGTAAAGCTCGTATTTATTTGGGGAGCGATACTGAGAAGCATGGGTTGGGTGAGGGAAGCCAGGCAAGGAAGGGAAAAAAGCCAGTTCAGTCAAGTTCCCTGACAGCAGTTCCACCATGAACCGCAACTGAGGTTCACGCCCGCTGTGGGTTTCTGTAAGAGCACGCAGAGTGCCCCAGAGGGTTCCCACCCAAAGGTCAGGAGGCCAGGGCCACTTACCGCCAATACCCAGCCATCCTTAGCTGGGGCTGCTCCTGGGAACTATAGCTGCTCAGCACAGAGGACTTCCTGCCTGCTGCTGAGCACCCTGCCGTGGCCCTAGAAAAGCCCTGGGCAGCACCCTGTAATCCATCAGGCTTGATAGGTACAATGGCCAGGACCCAAGACGCTTCTGGGGCTCATGAAAATGTTTCCATTATTTTTTATTAGAAAGAAAAAAATGAACTTTAGGGTTGAAGAAAATATTTTAATGTATAATGTCTATCTTGATACCAATACAGACATAAAATACAATTTTTAATATTTTTTTCTTATGAAGTGTCTAAGTCTGGTAGGCCTGCCATTATACAATATCACAGACTGGGTGGCTTAAACAACAGAGCTCACAGTTTTGGAGGCTGAAAAGTCCAAGGCCAAGATGCTGGCTGAGATTTGTTTCCAGTGAGAGCCCACTTCCTGGCTTACACATGGCCACCTTCTTGCTGTGTGCTCATATGGCCTTTCCTCAATACATGCATGTGGTGAGAGAGAGAGACTCTCACCCTCTTATAAGGCCCCAATCCCATCAGATTAGGACTCTATCCAAGACCACAATTATCCATAATTACCTCCTAAAATAGGGAAATACCTCCCTATCTCCAAATGTACTCACATTGAAGGTTGGAGCTCCAAAAGATGAATTTGGGGAAGACATAATGCAGTCCAGAGTATGGAGAAGGGTCCCACAAAGGTCAGACTGGAGGCCCTGGTTGGAGGTGCTGGCAGTAAGAAGCAATGGGTGGGTGAAGGCATGGGAGCCTCAAGGGGTTATTGTGTGGCACCAGTAGCCTCTAGCAGACCGTAATGATTATAGACTTGATCTGACATAAGCATGGAGGGTGAATATGGGGGGACCACTTGGGTAGTGAGACAATGAAGGAGCCAGTGGTTTGGGGGTCTCCACAGGGTCATGGAGCAGTGAGAGTGGGGTCATGAGTGCTAGCAGGCTGAAGAGATGGAAGGTGGTGTGAATTTGTGGTTTTGGAGGCCATGTAGTTTTAGGGTGGTGACAGGAGTCGGTGGCTGAGACTCAGCTCACCGCAGGCAAGAAGGTTGAGGAATCTCGGGCCAGGCCATCCTCCTGGGTCATCCAGGTGGATACTAAATAGTGAAGTAGGTGGGGCAGGTGGGGAGGGCTCCAGTGGCAGAGGGAATGTGACCAACAGGACGGATGAGCAGAGCTCTTTCCAGGAGGGAAGGAGACCAACCTATCTCTGACCTGAACAGCATGCAGTGAGAGAGAAAAACAAGCCATCTGCTGTTTCTCTAAACAATTAACCTGTCCAACCCCTCATTGTCAGGGTGGGAAAAAGGAGCACTTGCTGGAACTCTTCCACCAGGTAGAGGCCGAGTTGGAACTAGAACATAGCCCTTCAAACTGAATTATTCAAGCTGATTTTACAGGGGAGTATATGGGATAGACAGGTAAGCTACGCTTTTGGTTGTCAAGATAAAATATTGAATAGATGTCTGTCTTCCCCCAAGCTACTGTATGGATTCAACACAATTCCAATCAAAATCCCCAAAAGATGTTTTAAAATCAATATGCTTTGAAGCCCCCTCTGAAAAATAGGAATAGTCAAAAATTTCAAAGAATAGTCTTGAAATTAAGAGCAACAAAGTGAGGGGTAGAGAGAGAGAGTAGATGTGAGCTGAGGCTGCTATGCCTGAGAGCATGTTATCAGGCAAAATTATTGAAACCACAGAGCTGACTCAGGCCCAGAGAAATAGAGTTTGGAAAATGTTCACATTGATATAGTCCACTTTCCAAAATAAGTACAAAGGAAGAAGTATGTTTAAATCATGTTGGATAATAGCAGAGTAATTTGGAAGAAAAGATGAGTTTGGATCCTCAGAGCACCATACACCTCATAAAGCCCAGGCAGATTCAAGTATTAAATATGGAAAACTAAATTTTAGATAAACTAGCGGAACAGAAAATAGAGTATTTATCAGATCTATAGATGAATTGCTCGTCTCACAAGCAATGGAAACAACCACAATGACAAAGATTGGTGTTCAATAGGGAAGGTCTACAAACTTTGGAATAATGATAATCACAAAAAAATTTTAAGAAGAGAATGCTTACACCAAAAGTGAAAATAACATGATTTTCAAAATATGACTGATGAAGAATATAATATAATATAATATGATAATATCTACAGAGCTCACTCAAATTTATAGAAACAACCTGATTCTCAAGAATATCCAAGCAAAGACCTACCAAAACCATTCATCAGATAAGAACCAATTGCTACCAACAAAAAAGATGAATCTGGGGACACCATTTGGACTTATTTAAGAATGTGTTATTTTGAGCAGTTTTGGTTTGACACTGAGGTTGAGGTGATACCTGCAGCATGATGGATCCGTGGGCGCAATATGTTCAGAAAACAAAATGGGGAGATGAAGCAAGAACCACAAATACAATCTAAGTGCTTATTCCGGCATCTGAAACTCTATGCAAAGAAAACCATCAAATGGAACAACAGCCACACGTACAAAGATGCTCATTATCATGTACGTTAAATAGGAAAGCAAAACACAGAGAAACAGAAATGATGGTAATGCGCAAAAATAAGATAAGAGCTCAGTCATATCATGGCACACCTACTCAATGGAATGTATGTGGCCATTTAAACCTGTTAGAAAAGAGAAAAAACACTCAAGCCCCAATTGGAGTCAACTGCCCCCCATTACAGCCAGGCATGACTTAATTACAGTTTCAACCTATTCCAGGAATATTTTTTTAAGATATTATTTATTTATTCATGAGAGACACACACTGAGAGAGAAGCAGAGACAGGGAGAGAGAAGCAGGCTCCATGCAGGGAGCCCAATATGAGACTCGATCCTGAACCCCAGGATCACACCCTGGGCTGAAGGCAGGCACTTAACCGCTAAGCCACCCAGGCATCCCCTATTCCAGGAATATAACCTTTACAAAGTCAATCTGAAATGTCCTGATCAGCATTAGTGAGGCAATCACTAAAAAAAAAAAAAAAAAATTAAAAAAGGCAAAAGCCTTGCTGTTTCCTTCCCCCCAAAAGGAAGATGTCTTCGCCTGACACAATCATTTATTTTATTTTGCTAATAAACACTCGTGGTGGGGGGAGGGCACCATCCTGACTATAAAAACCTTTGATTTGACCCCACTCCTGGAGCACTGCTCTGCTTGCTCAATAGGATGCTACACGATTCATGGATCACTTGATAAAGCCAATTAGATCTTCAAATTTACTTGGTTGATTTTTTTTTTTAACAAACTTGTGTGGGGAAATGCAGGGAAATGTTGAGAAAATGTGAAGATGAAAAAACACAACCTCATGGGTGGAGACATGGTAACTCTTAAGATGTATATATGTAAAATTAGCACACTAGAAAAATAAAAATAGTTACTGTATGAGAACCATGGATTTAAAGATTATGCTGTAAATAATTTGTGGGGGGAAAGCCTAGTATTTATATCTTTCCTTCCTTTCTTCCTTCCCTCCCTCCCAAGCAGAGTAGACCACATACCCCATGGAGACACCAGAGCTTACACCTCAGCCTTCTGTGGCAGTTTCCTGGGGTTGGCCAAGTGGCATTTCGGGGGGCCCCTGGGCATAAGTGAAGACCTTTCATCTGCCAAATGTGCACACACTCCTTAGGTATGAAACATTAGAAATACGATCCATATATTTAGAAAAATCATGTGTGCTATTTATACTAGATATATTGCCAGATGACCCCAAAATACTATTTTGAGGATGGCTGAAAAAATTTCACCTCTTGGGCGAAAATGAGTCACATTTGTGGCAAAACCACAAATCTCAGTGTGGATTTCTCCATCCTGCGTTAACAGGAGAGCTTGTCTTGCCTGAGATCTTTCCATCCATCTATTCCCTCTGGGAGTTGCCATTGTGGGTTTGGGGTCCCCATGTGTAACTGGAGCTGTGATGTCCTGCCCCACAGACTCTCCTTCTCCAGTTCACCTCCAGTCTGCTGTGTTCACCTCCCTGCTGCCCACTATACGCTGCCATCTCAGACTTACACTGCCTCTGCCCACATCCCCATTGCCCACCCCAGCTAAGCTAGTGCCTTGACTCCTCTGCCTCATTACGGTCCCCTTCTCAATGCCAGCTCTTGGTGAGGCCTTCCATCTGCAGGGCTGCTGGCTCCTGGTGATATGGTCCATTCCTCTCTACTATGGATTTGTCCTCCCAGAGCACCAGGCCCTGCTGTGTCAGAGAACTGTCAGGTCAGATCCCTCTGTGCATATTTCCTGTGGCCATGGTCACCCCCTTCACTTCTGGTGGTTTCTCTCAGAATGTCACCATTCTACCTCTTTATCAGACTGCTTTTTAGGGACCTTTCTCCCAAGTCCATCATTGAGGACCTCAGAAGAGGTGTCCCTACAGTTGTTGACTTGGTTCAAGTTCTCACTCCCAGGCTCTGGGGTCCCATGTAAATCAACAGAGGTGGCTGGGCAATTGTTTTTGTGTTCCAGGGCATTTTGTGAGACCTGGAGGACTTCTCTGTCCAGGGTACATATGACACTTGAGGGCATTGAGGTCTTTGTCTCAAAGCAGCCTGATTGAGCCCCACCAGTAAGCAAGTCAGTGGAGCTGCAGAGGTGCCCTGACCCCCAGTGCCTATCTGCATGGGGGAGGGGGCCACACCTGTCAAGAGAAACAGAGGGGAGAGGGAGAGACAGACAGGCAGATAGACCCTGAACAAATCCTTGGGTATAGTCAAGCCAGAAGCCAACTCTGCCCCTCCTCTTATGCAAGACACTATTTCACTGAAGGGGAGCAGAATTTGTCATCCCATAATATGTCTCTTTGGCATAAGGATTATTTTAGGCTGATTACTTTTAAGAAACAGCAGATAGAGAAGCTCTGAAATCTGAGTAGACATTGCCCTTTTGTAGGAAGCATTTGTCTCCGTGCATAAGGGAGATCTCCCTGAGTGAGGCTGCCTCCCTCTCTGTAGCAGGAAGGAGAAAGGCTAAATCTCTAGCAACTCTTATTCACTCAGAGGGCAAGGACTGATATCTCTGCCTTAACAGCCTTAGCCTTGTTTACTGTGCTTTTCCAGGAAAAAAACTGGCCACCCCTACCTTGACCTAATTTCTTTTGCCTTTAGCTGGAGATGGTATTTAAGGCAATGGCTTGGGCCATTTTGGGGGAGTCGCTCAGTTTCCCCCTCTCTCTTCCACGTTATAGGAGGTAGACACGTTACTAAACTTCTGTTTGTTTTTCTCCCATTCATCTGTTTTGCTTATTACAGGGGTGCTTCTCAAGTGAGGAACCTTGAAGGGTAGAGGGAAAATGATTTTTCCCCATTCACAAAGTTTATCCAAGCGGGGTTTCTGAATGCATCCGAGAGTCATGAGGGGTGCAGTATTTGTTACTATTTCTTAAGTGTTGCAATTCATCTGTGGTGGGTGATGGTGGGTGTATGGGTGTGGCTGCCACAGGCCTGGGATGGGGCGGGGAAGGAGCACCGAGGCTCCCCAGCAGAGCCCAGCGGCCACTGTGCGTCTTGATAGCAGGAGCAGACAGGAACAGCTCTCCTTTGTGGCCACATGGGCTCAACAGTTGGCAAGCGGTGCCTGAAACCCTCTGGGTCAGTGTGTGGTGGCAGCAAGCAGCTAGGCTGGTCCCATGGGTGGTAACATCTGAGTCCCACAGTGTGTTTCTGAGAGACAGCAAGTGGCCTCCGGGGTGCTGTCCCCATGGGCTGCTGCTGAATATCTGACAGGGTGAACCTGGCTGATAAATTCATCTCAAATCCTGAGAAGGACCCAGCATATCTCTTCCAGAAATGTGAACTTTAATTTATTTAAATTTAATGGAAAAGCATATGGAGGGGAACGGAAAGCTAATTTAAAATAGTGCTCAAAGCAATCAATATGTTAACAGATTCCCTTCAACTTTTTGCGCTTGGCTGCAGGGGAAAAAAAAAACAACAAACCTTTAAAATGTAAGTGGATCCTTTCCATCCTCCTCCTTCTATTTTATAAAAACACAGTTTTTGATGTCTGGTGCTGAGTCCTAGGGAGTTAAAATCAGTCAATCTTGTAAACATTAAAATATGCTTTTGGAAACACAAATCATCTGATGAAGTTGGAAGTGGTACTGGAGAGAACTTTAAGTCAGAAAATACTTTTTTGGGTGTGCTGAGGCAGACAAGGAGTATGGAGTCTTTCGCATCAAGCTATTATTGTTTTCTTTGTGCACTTGAGTTTTCTCGTCTACAAAATAGGCATGACGATCCCCCTTCAACGTTCTTGTGAGAATTCAGTGGGAAGAGCGACGGGAGCCTGTTTTGCAAACTGCAAAGCTGTGCAGTTGTTCCTTTTAGAGACACTCCTCACCGCCCCTCGCAGAGGAGGCAGCCTGGGCCCAGCACCATGCTGGAGACATACTGGAGTCCACTGAGCTGATCCTAGTGGCTACTTGCTAGCCCGATGGGACAGAAGCACCGGTGTTGAAAGTTCCACCATTAGGGAGTCATTCCTTTGTTTCAACCTCTCCTCTTTTAGTCTTTTCTGGTGAGGGAGCAAGGTGTGGGGGTGGGGGGGTGGGCGGGGAAGAACCGAGGCTTTTTGCAGCCAAGATTTGGTTTGAATCCTGCCTCCAACGGACTTCCTAGCTGCATGGGCTTCTCCAGGTGGCTCCCCCACACCCCAGTTGGGTGGTCTGCGATGTGTTAAGGGTGGCTGTAGGGAAAGAATTAGACACAGAGTAAGTGCTAAGCGAGCACTTTCTTTTGTTTTTTATTTTTTATTTCTTTTAATTTTTTAAGATTAAAAAAAGTTTTTTTTTTGTTTTTTTGTTTTTTTTTAAGCGAGCACTTTATACCTTCCAAAGCACAGGTTCCCCGGGAATGCTGCATTGAGAAAATACTCTCCGTAGCAACTCCGGTGGAGAGAATGGACCAAGGCTGTTGGTGGGGAGGGGGTGGGGGGTAGGGCTCCTGAAAGCCCACGTGGAAGCAGAAGAGGGGAAGAAAATTGGGCCTGTTTGGAGGCCTTGGCCGGTAAACTGCCACCGCTCCCCCCCCCCACCTTTCCTTTCCGGAACAGAGAGAAGCCTTTGTAATGGTGATGGAGTCCTTTCTCTGTTCCTTGTTTCCTGATTCCTTAAATCACCTCAAGGTCAACTGTTTCCAGATTGAAATCTGGATGCCACTGGATGGATGCCAGCAGAATCCTGATTCTCCTGTCCCTCCCACCCCCCCCCCCACCCCAGCATTGACCTTCACGGGCCTGGAGGGTGTTAAGATCCTGGGGCTTCCCCCTGCTTTGCTGCCAGGTGCGAAGAGCCTTCATTTGCTTATATATTTTAAAAAGGGAGAAAAAGGCTGCAGGACCATTTTAGAATTTCATATGTAATCAAAATCTGCCTAATTGCATTTTCTCCTGGAAAAAGGAGAATTTCAGGGCTATTGAGTTACCTCCCTGCCGCATGAAAAGGTGGGTTTAATTTCCATAATGTGTCCCCACCAGGGTTTCCTGTTGGGAGAGGTCGCGATTGAGACACTGCTGGCACGCTTCTTCCAGAAGGGATATCTTAGCTTGCCAGGAATTTGCCAGCTTAAATGTCATCCAGTTGACGCAAATGTATTTCACCACGTGTCCAGAGGTGGCTTCTAGAAGGTTAAAAGGTTGCAGGGCTCTTCCCAAACAGGTGAGACCTGGAAAGACAAGGCAGTTCCTTTCTCCCAGGTAGATAAACACGCTTCCCAGAGGGTGAGGACCTCGAAGATCCAACAACCGGACTCCAGGTCTGGGGCTTCAAAAAAGACACCTCAGAAAGTGGTTAAAAAAAATTGTTCACAAATTATCAAAGAGCCAGGAGGGGCAACAAATCTGTAGCCCCAGGAGAGATACAAAGAACGCCTTCTGTACTAAGCAACTGAACAGAATCCTGATTCTCTGTCCCCCTGTCCCCCAAGATCCCCCCACCCAGTGTTGACCTTCATGGGCCTGGATGGTGTTAAGATTCTGGGGCTTCTCCCCGTGGCCAGGTGTGAAGAGCCTCATTTGCTCATATATCGTAAAAAGAGAGAAAAAAGGCTGCAGGGCTGTTTGAGAATTTCATATGTAATCAAAATCTGCCCGACACGGTTCTGTGCAGCAGCCAGAACGGGACCACAGGAACCAGAGGAACCAGAGGACAGAAACCCTGGGAACCAAGGCCCCAGCCTCCTGCACCATCTGAGGATTTGTAATTCACGTACCAACCTGGATGCCAGGAAATCATGGCTCTGACACGAGCAGCGTGGGACACAGCAGTGCGGGATCTAGAAAACAGGTGGTGGTGCCAGGTACACACTATCTGAAGGTCACTGCGTGTTTCCAGGCAAGGGGATTCTCGGGACGCACTTTTGTCATGTTCCAAGTCTGATGTGGTGGTCCCCAGGCTTGGGAGCCGCTGGGACTTGCGTGTGGTCTGTGATGTGCAGCTGGCACTCTGCAATCCCCCCAAGCCACACGGCCACTTACCTCACTGCAGAGACTCGCCCAGAAGTGGGGGGTCTTAGGGGTGCCTACCTGTGGCTGCGAGAGCTATATTAGATAAAGGGCGTTATGAGACTATTTGCGCGGTGCCTGATGGTGTGCTAGGAACCGCAACCCTTCCTCAGTGCCATCATCGGCATCGTCAGCGTCATTACTTTTAACTAATCCCTTGGCTGGTTTTGTAAGGATCTGGTTAAAGAACGCCTTTGGGTGATATTAAGAAGGACTTTATCCCTGTGACCCCAGCCGTGTCATTTGGACCGTGCTGGTGATCCTGCCCCACAGATCCCCCCAGGGGCGTGTAGGTGGTTCCAGTCCTGCAGCCCACGGCACTCCTGAAGTGGGTGTTTCTGGCCCCCTGATTCCAGACTCACTCTTCCTCTGGGAAGGGGACACCCTGGCAGGCCCCCCTCCTGGCTCACACGTAAAACAGAGCAGTGCGCTACCGTGACATATAATATGGGAACTATAAATGGGAGGCTGGCTCTATTTTTAGAAATGGCATTCACAAGTGTGCAGTGTTGTGAAGGGTCTGTAATTTCTCCTGGATTGAGGAGCCTGTGGCTTGCACCAGCGCTGGGGGATGTGCATCTAAAATGAAATTTGAGGGAGGGAAAGAAAATAAGACGCAATCAGAGAAGGAGACAACCCGTAAGAGACTCTTAACTCCAGGAAACAAACAAGGCTGCTGGAGGGGAGGGGGGCAAGAGGATGGGGTAACCGGGTGATGGGCATTAAAGAGGACACGTGATGGAATGAGCACTGAGTGTTATAGGCAACTGGTGAATCACTAAACTCTACCTCTGAAACTAATAATACACTATCTGTTGATTAACTGAATTTAAATAAAAAGAAAAGAAATAAAATGAAATTTGAGGGGACATGGTTATCTGGCTTCTTTGGTCTGGGGCTAACCTCTGTGGGCAGCATGGGCCCGGGCACCATGGTCAGAGAATTGAACTCTACTAGCCACCGAGGGTTAGCCCAGGTAGCCTCTGTCTGTGGCAGAGCCACAGACACCACCAGGGTGGAGCTTCCCAGGTGTTGGGAGTGAGGACCCTCCTTGGGGTCGCCTTGGGGGCGACCTCCTTGGGGGCGGCTTGGCAGGAATAAAGGCACCCAAGGTGCCTGGAGCAGTCTGGTCCGGGGGGGATGCTCAGGGAATGCCGGCTCTGACTACAATGGGACTTGAGTTCCTTCCCATCCTGCCCCCCTCCTCCCCTCTCATCATGCTCTGGTCATCACTGACCCTCTTCTGGGCAGCCCTGGAACTGATGGGATGCCATGGGTGGGATACCACACCTGGTACTGTCATCACAGCCTGTAGTCCGGGTGGGTGTGGTGGCCACACGGGTCTGGGTGGGGATGCGAGCCTTTGGCCATCAGGGACAGAGCACATGGCCCTCCACGGCCAGACGTTGTGGGCCAGGAGCCAGCGCTCCTGCCTGGGAGGGGCACCTGGGATGGGGCTGGGGGCTGTGGGGTGGGGGGCAGAGTGAGGGCCCCAGCCAGGCAGGCCGACTTGGAGCCCACCCTGTGTTATCCAAGCTGCCACTCCATCCCTCGTAGCCCCAGTCTTCTCTTCTGTGAAATGGGACTCTTGCTTCTGATCAGGTGAGTAAGGATGGGCCTTCCCCCAGGGGCTGCACTTTGTAGCCGAGGGCCTCAAATCTAGGCACCCCCTCCCATCGGAACATCCCGTTAAGCCCTCTCGGCATCTGTGCATCAGTCCCACCTGGCACATACCTGGGACAGAGGCAATTAGATGTAGGCCTGGGTGCCCCCCACCCTCCCTGTACAGAAATAAAAAGTGTTGACCAAACGTCTCTTGCAGCTGTCAAGATCTTCAGACTGCTGAGTAGGACATGTGGTTTTTAACCCGTATCAAAAATCCCACAGCAGACAAACCAGCCTGGTGCCGAGGGAGTCGGGTGTCAGGGAAATGTTCTGCTCTGGAAAGTCCAAGTTTGAGGTGGGAAAACTGGGTCAAAGGAGTCATGGCTGGGGCCGAGGCTCAGCCAGGCCAGGGCCGCTGGGACGGCACCCACCCTGAGACTACAGGGCAGAGAGGGAGAAGCAGGCTCTGGGAGCAGGGGCGACACGGGCTCTTTTGGGATCCTTCTTGAAATTAAACTTGGGAGGAGGGAAAAAAAGAGACGGAAAGAAGCAGAGGCTGTGCAGAGCTGAGTGACCACATGCATGTGCGTGCTCTGCATTCCACAGGCGCTGCTGCGCGATGGTCACCCTTCCCGGCAGTGGGTGGGCGGGTGACTCGGGTGCACACCCCGTGGGTGTCCCTGGTTGGAGTCATGGCCTTGGCCCAGGCCCTCCCTGGGAGGATCTCCCTCTGTGGCTCTGGGAGAAGGACCCGGCCACCGTCAGGGCTGTGAGTGTGCATGGAAGTGTGTGTATCTGTGTGAGTGTGTGTATGTGAGCACATGTGTGTGAGCCTGTGCATGTGAGTACATGTGTATATGAGAGGGTGCATGTGAGCACACGTGTGTGTGCATGTGAGTACATGTGAGTTTGTGCATATGGGTACATGTGTGCATGTGAGCACGTGTGTATGAGCGTGTGCATGTGAGCACATGTGTGTTTGTGCATATGGGTACATGCGTGGATGTGAGTACATGTGTGCACATGTGACTACATGTGTGAGCCTGTGCATGTGAGTACATGTGTGTGTACATGAGCGTGTGTGTGTGTGTGTGTGTGTGTGTGAGAGAGAGAGAGAGAGAGAGAGAGAGAAGACTTGCTACAGCACGGGTCCAGCTCTCCATCAGCACCCTTGCTGCTTCCCCTGCTGAGCCTCATTGCAGCCCCCCTGCCTCCTGGTCCACCCAGGTGTCCCTACGGCTCCCCTCTTCCTTATTTCCCCCCCGTGGGGGCACGTGCTCTGGGTCCCACGTCTGGTGTCTGTCACCCTCCGGGGCTGGCCCGGAGCGGCTTTACTCGGGCTCTACCCTGGGCCCGTGACTCCCACTCCTTGCCCGTATGCAGTCGTTGAGATTCTTTCCTATCTTTCAGTGCTGCCTCCTCCAGGAAGCCCTTGGATTGGCTGGCTCATTCCTCTTCTGAACCACCACAGCACTCCTCCTGCATCGGGCACACCAAGGGGCCACCTGTCCTGTCCTGGGAAGGAGGTGGTGGCAAGAGGGTGCCTTTGGAGCGGAATCTGGGCGCGGGCAGTGGGCAGCTGGGTGACCTCAGGCAGATTATGGGGAGCCCTGAGGGTCAGGTGGAGACGGTAATTCCGCCCTCAGGCTGTGGGCAGGATTGGGGGAGAGAAGGCCCACAGCTCCGGAGCGGGAGGGCCCTGGCTGCGGGCTCCTCGTCCTTCTGACCGTGAGGGTGGGAGCCGTGGCGCCAGGTCCAGGCCCAGTGCCCACGCGGCGCTGGTGAACACACGGACAGCGGCACTTGATTCATGGCCCGAGGTGGGGGGTCCCTCTGGGTGTCAGGGGTTCAGGGCAGCACGCAGAGCAGGGCCGGACTGGGCTCGCGGGGGCCCCACATCTGACTAGCACAGGCCACTTGGGGTGCCTGTCGGGGTGACGGTGCTGGCCTCACGGGGACCAGGTCCTGTCGCTCTGTGCCTGGCCTCACTCCACGCCGATGCCCACCTACACCTCGTCTCGGCCTTCACCCCACCTCCTTGGGGTTTCCTCTGCTCTGGGGAGAGCAGTCGGGCCATGAGGCCTTGGGAGGACCCTCTGGGTCTTCGGGAGTAAGACAAGTAGACATGACAGCCTGGCAACGGGGGTACCCCGCTTTGTGGCTCGGGGCGCCTCGAGAGGTCAGTCAGGCTTCCTTTACCGTGAGCAGCATAGGCAGAGAAGGAATGTTCTGGAAGGGTACCGGAGAGCTTGCAGATGGGCTGGCATAGCAGGAGCGCCCTCCAGGCTCCTAAACCTGGAAGAAAGCTCTGAGTGCCGGGCTCTGGCCCCCTGACCGCCCTTGACCGGCAGCCCCCCCCAGGCGGGGTACCCCCAGGAGGGCCGTGTCCCCAAGTGGGGGTCCCCTCGCTCCACCCGGCGCCCGGGGCAGGACACTCACTGGCCCCGAGGAGGCCAGGTGGGCGCTGGCGCTCCTTCCCGGCTGCCACCCGGTCTCCTCAGGTCTGGGACCAACCGTGGGAGGGAAGGTGAGCGTGGGCCACAGGCTGGCTGTGGTCGCAGACGGCAGCTGCGTCGCCCCGGGGGGACAGCGACCTGTGGGAGATGGGGCCCCGGTCTGGGGGCTGAGGGTTGCTCGCGGCCAGGAGGCCTCCTCCTCTGGGCCGGGAGCCTGTCCCCGGCCCGCCCTGGGGGCAGCGCCCTGCTTGCCCCCATCCCACTGGCTCCAGTCCTGGGGCTCTGGCAGGACAACGGCAGCCGGTTCCCCAACTTCTCCGAGCCGCGGAGTTGCTGACACGTGTTTCACGGGCCTGTGGTGAGGATGCCAGGAGCAGCGGCCGCGTGACTCCCACGTAGCCCGATGCCTGTACGCTGCCCATGCGCGGGACCCCAGAAGTGCTGAGAAAGATGTTTACGGGGTTCACTGGGGCCACACATGCTGACGCAAGGGGAGGTTCGTCCAGGAGCATGAGGGCTTCCCCGAATTCCCACTCTAGCAGTTCTCTCTGCAAACCCCCCACCTTCCCTCTCCAGGCCCTGCCCACCAAGCTAAGCCATCCTGCCTTCTCCTTTCTTCTCCCTTTTGCATTTCCTCCAGAAGTTTCTGAGCTGAGCAAAGGATTCCTTTTCCTCGTTGGATGAGGAAGGGGCTCTCGGAGGCATTCGTGATTTTGTTTTATTTCTTCTTTGTCGTGTGTGTGAAGTTCCCATGGTGGCTGTGTGATCAGGGGCACTTGCTGGTTCGCAGATCAAGGGGCCCCTTCCACCTTTTTACCCCCCGGGGAGAGGGATTCCTGCAGAGGCAGAAGTTCAGGGCTGCTCAGAAGGTGCTGGGGTTCAGAGCGCAGCTGCCCTCTGCATGTGAGAATCCCCTCTGGGTCTGGAGTCTCTGCCCAGACCCATAGATTCATTACGGGGCTGGACTTCCTGCGCGCCCACCCAGCCCAGCAGGAATCAGGGCTTGAATGACCCATTTCCAGTCCAGTTTGTTTTGTCTCCAAAATGAATACCAGGTTCATGGATACCAGGTGGGACTGCGATCTGGTCATGCTCTGCATGGGGTCTTCTCTGGCTCCCCAGGACTGTCTGCATCTCATGCCTCGGGGGTCTGGGCGGCACTCACCTCTCTGCAGGTTCTTGGAATGTACTGCTTCCTCTCGGCACCAACCTTATCAGGCCTCCCTTCTGTCCTTGGGCTCCCTCTGACCCATACCCCTGGCTCCCCTTACTCTCCTCAGCCTCCTAGCACTCTGCTCAGGAACCAGAGGCCCCCTCCCAGTGTCAAAGCTGTCCGACCCCAGCAGAACACTTCTTGGCCTGGCTCAGCATCACCTGCCTTCTCTGGAGTCCTCCCACAGGAGTCTGAGTTCTGTGAGGCCCGGGAGTGCCCCCGTCTTGCCACCATTGCGTCCCCAGTTACCTGCCATGTGGCGAGGACTCGTACAAGGCTCAACTGAGGGAGAGAACGTTTTGTTGAGATGCCACGCTTTGAAGCAAGGAAAGTCTCGGTTCTGGTTCACACGGATTCACTAGACATTCGTCTGTTACATGATGTCGTCATTGGCTTTCGGTCAATTTTTAAAATATACTATAAACATTTTGGTTTTGGTTCTTGGTTGAACACAAAATCTGCTTTGTCAAGTTTTTGGAATCCTGGTTTTGTCTGGTTTCTGTGAAAAGTAAGCTTCTCGGTCAAATGAATGATGTGTTCATGAAAAAAAAAAATTCACAGCCAGCGGTTTGATTAAATTAAATCCCCCCACCACATCCCTTACCCCTGCCCCTGCCCCTGCCCTAGATCTGGGGATCCCCAGTGAGACATACCCACAAGGTCCAACATCAGCCCAGCCCTAGAGTGCGTGGAGAGAGCTCCCTGTGCCCGCTCCATTTTCTATTTCCACTTTCAGATGATTTAATGCTCTGAGGGAGAGTGCTTTGAAAAGAGCACCCCCCCCCACCCCAGCCCTTCAGCAGGTTAGTTTAGCTTAGTAATTAGCAATCACAATATGAGCTGGGATAATTATCCCCAAAAGTCAAAAGAAAAACACAGATGTTTTTAAAGCTGCACAGTTGAGATTTTGCCTTTCGATTGTAATAATTTAGCATGCGAAATGAATTAGATGCTGGCTTTTCCTGGGACTTAATTTCCAAGGTAGGTTAAGGAAATTCCTGCTGTTTTTTTTAAAAGAATGGTCTTGGAAGGGGTGGGGGGCGGTGGGCAGCTGGGGTTGGGTGGTGGGGAGACACATGCAAGCATGACAATTTTCAAAGTCTAGAAAGAAGCAGGACAGGCCAGATTGAATAAATTAATGAGTTTTCTCCTCCTGGGATTTGAGTTAAATCTCTCTCATAATTGAAAACTTGTGAGATGCTCCTCTGTGCTGGAATACAAAATTACAGGTGTGTGCCTGTGGCCTGGCGTGGCTGCGATGCGCCTGCACAGAGGTCAAGAGTGAAATGGGTCTCGACAAACAAATCCATAGCCCCGTCAGCTCTCAGATGGCCGCAGAACTGCTTTCTCTGGGCTCCAGACCTTCCCCTCCATGGCCTCTCCCAAATACTCATGATTTCTCCACACCTACGGGAAGGTATTGACCAGAAGGGTCCTCAGCAAAACAAACAAGCTAACCTTGTTTTTTGGAAATGCGTAAACAGATCAGCTCATTGAGAAAGTAGAGAAGGCACGGCCAAACGGGGGGCCCTGGTCAGGGTTTGCACTGGGTCCTTTCTGGACGCCCCTATCTCTGCAGGATCCTCCCTCGGGAAGAAACAGAACCGTGACCTGGCCTTGGCACAGGGGACTCGGGTTCTGGTTTCAGAGTTGCTACTGACTCACTCGGTTTTGGTGAGTGAGTCAAAAGGGCCCCTATCAGGCCCTTAGCTCCTTCAACTACGATGTGGAAGTTGGTTTTGAAGATTGGTGTTTTCCAAATTGTGTTCTGCAGAATTGTAGTTCTAAGAGATGCTAAAAAGAAGAGAGAGAAGAGAAGAGAAGAAGAGAGAGAAGAGAAGAGAAGAGAAGAGAAGAGAAGAGAAGAGAAGAGAAGAGAAGAGAAGAGAAGAGAAAAGAAACCCCCAAAGTTGCTGGTGGACAGCACCTTTCCCTTATAGCAATGGTTCTCACTCTGCATCCCTGGGGAAGGGGGACACTTGGGAATGTCTGAGGCATTTTTTGGTTGCAATAAATTGGAGTTGGGGGTTGAGTGGGGAGAGGCCAGGGGTGCTCCTGACGAGCTACACGTCCAGGACACCTCCACAAGGAAGACTTCTCTGGCCTCAAAGCTCCACAGAGTTGAGGTTGAAAATTGTTGCCATTGGGTTGAAATGAATATGAAAGACTAAGAGCCAGCAAAGGGATCCTTTTAACTTCGAAGCCAGAATTTCTGGAATTTATGTGAAGCAGAATCCCTTTTGCCTTCCCACCTCGCAGTGAGATCGGTGTTCCTGAGAACCCACTCCGGGAAATACAGAGCTCTCTGTTGACAAAGGTCTCCCTCGGCTCTGGTCATCTTGGACCCTCTATCCCATGAGCAGAAATTGCAAGACCGATTATTGCCTGTGTCTGGTGTGGCGTGGGGCTTTGTTCAGAGCGAGTGTTCAAGAATCGCCGGAGAGTTAAATCAAAGCTGGTCTCTGAAGCAGAGCCTGAAATAGAGACACTCGTTGGAGTGGTTTATTGGAAAAGAGCTCTCAGGAGAAGAGTGAGGAAGCAGATGGGGCAGGGGAAGCCGCTGAGCAGGGATGTGGTCTCTGCTGGAGACTTGATTCCCTGGGGGGGAACTCTGGGGCACGACTTGTGTCGCAGTGTTGGGGTGACCTGTCACTCCATGGAGTGCCTCCAGCATCGGCCTTGGTCTAGGGGAGGGAAGAGCCCTGCAGGCAGAGGTCAGTTCTCCGGAGAAGGGGGGAGGCTGTGCATTGTGACCAGGCTCCCTTGCGTGGGTGCCAATGGGGCACCAAGAGCGTGCAGCACCGCCCAGACGTGCTCAGGATCCTCAGAGCAGGGAGCCCCTCGGGCTGGAGGGAAAATATGGCCTGTGCTTAGATAGCCTACTTTTGCCACTGGCTTAGAGTTGGGGCGGGGATTCGGGGGTTAATCCCATGGGCACACCACTCAGCGCTCCTTTCTGAAGCTCACTTACAGCCTCTGTGTACACAGGCCAAGTGTTTTCTACTCTTCTGTATTTTTTTTTTAAAGATTTTATTTATTTACTCACGAGAGACACACAGAGAGAGGCAGAGACACAGGCAGAGGGAGAAGCAGACTTCCTGCAGGGAGTCCATGAGGGACATGATCCCAGGACCCCCAGATCATGACCTGAGCCAAAGGCAGATAGATGTCCAGCCACTGAGCCCCCCCGCCTTTCTCCTCTACTTTAAGCCAATATTTGGGCTTTTAAAGTTTCTTTTCCCCAGCGTTCCAGCAATCTCTGGATTGCTGCTGAAAATCACGCATGTCCACGGGAGTGGGATAGCCGGTGGGGAAGACGGCAGGAGAACCAGCCACCAGTCAATCGGTCACCTGTGGAGCACCTGCCTAGGCCAGGCCCTAAGCTACAGGTGGTCTCGGATGAGGAACGTAGCGTTCCGAGCAGTCCACTGTCCCACAGCTGATAGGTGCCCAGGAACGAGGACTTCTGGTCTTCTCTTTGTGCCACTCCTCACACGGGCCATGTGCCCTCTTCAGAGTTGGCAGGGGCAGGGCTGGTGGTGGAATAAACAAGAGTGAAGTGTGCAAGATGCAATTATTTAATTAGCTTCTTATTTGAAAACATGTGGCTTCAAATCGATGCCAGTGGAGCATTTGGCCCACGTTCCCTATTCCTCCATGGCCTGAACCCGATGCCACCCTGCATTGTTTCGTGGGTGTTGGTTGCTGCCACCACCCTTTGGAATCACAGCCTCAGGAAGGAGGAGGCTCGTCTGGGGCGGGCTTGAGAGGCAGCCACCCCTCGTGGGAGGACACCAGACCTGGAGTTACAGATGCCGTGGAATTTCAGGCAGCGGCATTATATCTCTTCTTATGGAGGATTTACTCTCATTTTCATGGGCAGCGATTTATTGTTGGACCCCTGGGGTGTTTTCTCCAGACTTTTCAATATTATAAGTCACACTTGAGTGAATACCTTTGTATATTCAGCTCTGCCTACATCTCGACTGATTCTGTTGTGAGACAGTCTTAAAATATTTACTGGGTCACATTTACCCACATCCTAAAGTCCTCTTGTACACGCTGCTAGACGGCCCTTCAGAAAGACGGATTGAAATGGCCAATGCCAGGGGAGGGAGGACACATTTCTTTGCTTCTTCGCTGGGACCAGGTATTATCTTTGCTAATCTATTAGGAAAAAAATAACATCCCGAGAATTTTAATTTGCTTTTGTTTGTGTACCAGTGAGACTGACCATTTTTTCCTCTATGCTTCTTGATGGTTTCTGTCTCCTGTGAATTGCTGACTCATCCTGTTGCCCACTCTTCTCCTGGTTGTCCATCTCGTGAGCCTGTTTCTTAAGGCTATCAACCCTCTGTGGTGAGTGTCCCATGCTACGTTCCTAGTTTGTTGTTTGCCTTATTTTCATTTTGCTGGAATCAAACTTTGGATTTTCTGGAAACTTCGACTCCCCAGGTAGAGATGGTTCACCAGGAAGTAGCAACTGTGAAAGTTTAGGTTAAGGGATTATCTGCCCTGGCCCCATCAGAAAAAAAAAAAAAAGAGAAAGCACAACGAGGGCCAGAGAGTTTGGTGAAGAAGTTCAAGGGGTCAGGGCATATCCTGTACTTCATTTCACAAATCACTCTAATTGCCCAATTTAGAATGATTTGGTGGCAACTCTTGGCAGCAGGATGTGTGTTTCCTCACACACAAGGACAGCCCAGGATGTTTTCATTTTGTTGGGTGGCAGGTCAGAAAGTCCCATGGTGGCCTCTGGGGCCAAGTGACGAGAGCCCTGGTCTGGGAGTTGGAAAGATCCAGGACAGATCCGACTTTGTGTGACTGTGAGGAGTCATTTGACCCCTCTGAGCTCTCTGTGTCTAGAACAGGCTCCAACACAGCCCGCAGTGTTGTTGGGACAATCCGGGGGTTGACCGATGGGAAAATGAGTCTCTGCTAGGCACATGGTGATCTGAGGGATTGGAAAGGATGCCCCTTCACCCCCTGAGTTGTGACATGCGGACGAGAAGTGTTTATTCGTGCCTACACTGTGGGTGCTGTGATCCCATTTCCTCTCCCCTGCTGTACGACGTGATTGTTTTTCACCGCGCTGAGCAGACTGTGGCCACCACGTCCCCTGGGCCGATGGGGTTCTCTCTGAACAGAGCTCTGGGTCACACACTTCACAGGAATCCCTGCCGGCTGTGAAGGCCGCTGGTTCACTGGGGCTGCTGGAGCAAAATACCACCCACCGGGGAGCTTACAACCAGCAGAACTTTACTGCTCACTGTTCTGGAGGCTGGAAGTCGGGGTCACGGTGCCCCCCCCGGGGTTGGGTGAGTGCTCCCTTCCTGCTCATAACTGCGCCTTCTTGCTGTGTTCTTGGGTGGAGGAAGGGGTGAGGGGTGAGGGGTGGGGTCTTTTTTATGAGAGCGCTGATCCTGTCATGAGAGCTCCACCCAAGGCCCTACTCACCTCCCAAAGGCGCACCTCCTAAGAACATCACCTCTGGGGGTTAGAATGTCTACACATGAATTTGGGGGGGACACGAACATTTAGCCCATAGCAGGGACCCACCAAGTCCCCTCTTTGCAATTTCCCTTCCTCAGGAAATGGATAACCCAACAGGGGGACTTTGTTACTAGGCAGTGCCACACGATACGCTGCCTGTGACAGCCACAGTGGCTGAGTATGCTGAGCACTTCCTGGGCGCCAGGCCCTGTGCTCAGTACTTCCCGGACAAAGTCCCTACAGGCATGTGGCTGTCACCATGGAGGCCACAGCCAGATCTCCCCCGAAGGACGTCGGGGAGAAGACTCCCACACAGACATGTGTGTGCACGCAACACACACACACACACACACACACACGGACATTCTCAGGCATGTGGACACACTTACACAACACACACACCAACACTCTCACACACTCACACATAAACACAACACACAGAGACACATACATTCAGACAGGCACACCCACACAACACACACATGTTCTCACACACAGACACACACAACACACACACTCATATGTAGTCATTCTCACATACTCACATAGACACACCCATACAGTGTTCACACATAGACACTGTCACAACATACACAGACTCACACACACATAGATGCACCCAAGGAACACACACACACACACTCTCACACAATCACACACACACAACACTCACACAGTCATTCTCACACACTCACATAGATGCTCTCACACGATCACACACGCTCACACACACTCACACAGACACTCCCACAATGGCATGGGAGCCCAGTCCATGCCCGTGGACATGACCTGGGGTGTGGGCTGGTTCTTGACTGTCACACATGAAGAAGTGCAAGCAGCCTGGGGCACAAGCACAGAGCGCGGGGCGGGGGGGCGGCCCCTGTGTCCCTGGGGAAACCAGGGAGGAGCCTGGGATGTGGGTCTCGGGAAAGAGAAAACTCACAGGGGCCTCAGGGTTCTTCAAATAAACCATCCATGGGCTTTCCCGTGGAAGAGGGGTGATCGGTGAGGCCCGAAGAGCCACAGCATGAGGACTGGGGGCGTGGGCGGCATCCTAGGGGGCAGATTTTGCCTCAAAAAGGAGCAGAATTATTTGTGGATCAAGTCTACCTGAGCGCCCACCCTGGGCCAGGCGTGGGGACCAAGCGGGGAGGGCCGACCTGGTGCCCGGCTTCTCAGCTCCTGGAGACGGGGTCAGAGAGGGCAAGGGAGCCGGCGGCCTGTGTGCGTGTCACCGCCTGCGGCCAAGCGGGAGCAGAGCACCTGTTGGCGGCGATGCTGGCCCGGGGCCTCGGGGCCTCGAGACCCACATTGTGCTTATCCAGACCCAGAGGCCACCACTGGTCTATGCTTCACACTGGGCAGTTGCCACAGGAAAGAGACCAGCAAGAAGAAGTAGGGGACTTCATCACTTCCCCCGCCCCTTGTCCCCGGTCCTCTTTGGGTGGTCTTAGCTGAGCACACCTCTGGGGTCCGTGGCAGGGAATTAAGATGGTCCGGCAGCCCAGGTGACCATTGCCGAAACAGGAGGGGCAGGGAAGGAAGGGAGGGAGGGAGGGGGGAAGGAAGGGAGGGAGGAAGGAAGGAAGGGAGGGAGGGAGGAGAAGAAAGAGAAAGAAAGAAAGAGAAAGAAAGAAAGAAAGAAAGAAAGAAAGAAAGAAAGAAAGAAAGAAAGAAAGAAAGAAAGAAAGAAAATAGGAAGGGGGATGCGCCTGGGTGGCTCAGTGGTTGAGCATCTGCATTTGGCTCAGGTAGTGGTCCCAGAGTCATGAGATCGAGTCCCACATCGGGCTCCCTGCATGGAGCCTGCTTCTTCCTCTGCCTGTGTCTCTGCCTCTGTGTGTGTGTGTGTGTGTGTGTGTGTGTCTCATGAATGAATAAAGTCTTTTAAAAAATCTTAAAAGAAAAAAGAAGTAGTGCGAGGTCCAACACGCTTCAGCAGGTGATCATTTCAGGATGGGAGGGCCCAAGGTGCACAGCAGAGAAGGAGAAAGAGCGCGGACCACGGACCGGGAGGCAGGAAGACTACTTTTATGCTTCCGCTTTGCAGCTTACCGCTGTGTCTTTAGGCAAAGTCACTTGCCCTTTCTGGGCCTCTGCTATAATCTGGGGAAGTTGCACTGCTTGATTTTATGGCCACGCCAGCCCCGGAGGACTGCAAGTAACCCTGTACTTACTGAGCCCAGGACAGGCACCCACAGGGGTGGGTGGGCCGGCCCGCCCCACAGCAGCTGCTTGGGCTGAGATCAAACATCTAGACAGGGGTGTTTTTTGGAGTGATACTATTTATTCCTTTCTGGGTTTCAGAACAAAACCCCAGAAGCAGAAACCACTTCTCGGCTCCCAGAGGTTTCTCTCCCAGGATGATATGCGCTAACCAAAGACAGAGGCATCAGAACTGAGAGTTGTCTTTAAACTCTGCTCTGTAGAAGTCCAGGCATGACGCACCATTTTTTTCTGCTGCAAATCCTGGACAGTAGCTTTAAATAGATATCCTTAGGGCCTCAGATTTCAAATAAGGCAAAATCCACAAACAGCCAAAAAGCAAATGGGAAAATTAAAAGTTTCAGAAATTGGATTTCAAAATTTACCACGAGCATGCAACAAACTTTATGATTCAGTGGTTCTCAGCCCTCTCGATCCTTGGATTAAATCGATGCCAGTAACCCACCAGTCAGTCAGCATAACCTTTGCACAATTTCTCTAAAGCTCATGATGAAAGTTGACATCTATCCCCTAATGCAGCCTTTATCCCCCAAGCAGGACCCCCCACGGGTAGCAAAGGGTCCCATGCGTACCAGGGTCCCAGGCTTGGTTTGATGTCTCACTGTACTGTCTTAAAAGTCTTAGTAATTTTTGAACAAGCGGCTCAGCGTTTTCATTTTGAAAATGCAAATCACACAGCCTGTCTGAACCCCAGCACACTTTCCCTAGGCCGACACTGAACTGGTGGCAGTGTGCTCATTTCTGGTCCACATCCATTTAGCTTTCAGAACTAAATGTGCAACTTTTGTCTTATTCACACATGACTTAGCCAATTGATCTGTCCAGAATCAGTGTCCAAACACAAAGGAAGGATAGGTCCTTTGGGTCAGAGAAATAAAGTCAGATCTATTTCACATAAAATTGTTCTCATATGTAATTCCAAATACAATCGCTCAAATGTATACAAACCTGGTGAGGCACCTGTAAAGACCACACAGGAAAGTGCTGACCTTCCAACAATTGGAAGATTGTAGATGTAGATCAATGTAGATAATCTAGATTGGGGTGAGTAAACTATGGCCTGTGGGCCAAATCTGGCTTGCCACCTGTTTTTGTAAATAAAGTTTTATCGAAACATAACCACACCATTCACTTCCATATCGTCTACGGCTGCTTTCATGCTGCAATGGCAGAGTTGAGAATTTGCAAGAGATGGTAGCAAAGCCTAAAATATTTACCATTTGGCCCTTTACAGAAAAAGTTTGTTAACATCTCTCTCTAGCTACTGGAATTACTAAGTTTCTAGAATACACTAGCAACCTTCTGAAGACAGAGCTCTTAAGAATAATGTTGTACTCTTGGGTTAGGAAATGATTACTTGGATATAAACCATAAGTGAAAAAGATTTAAAAGTTTGGTTACATTAAAATAAACATTTTTGCATGGCCAAAGCCACCAGCAACAAGGTTAAAAACCAAGTTGCCAGCTGGGAAGAAAATATTTTCAAAAGTTTAAACAGAATGCAATTCAGATTATTTGAAGAAATCCTAAAAGGCCGAGAAAAGTAGAAAAAAGCAGGCAAAAGATGAATAGAGTATTCTAGAAGAAATAAAAATGATCAAAAAACATATTAAAAGATACTCTCATTTAGGGGCACCTGGGTGGCTCAGTTGGATAAGCATCCAACTCTTGATCCAACTCGGCTCAGGTCATGATCTCGGGGTCATTAGACGGAGCCCTGTATTGGGCTCTGTGCTGAGTGGGGAACCTGCTTAAGATTCTCTCTCTCCCTCTCCCCTGCCCCACTGCTGTTTGTGTGCTCTCTCTTGCTCTTCAAAATGAATGAGTGAATGAATGAATGAATAAATAAATGAATAAATAAATAAATAAATAAATAAGAAGATAGATAAGTAAATAAAAATAAAATAAAATTCACTACCTTGGGTAGTACAGTAAAAAAAAATGACACTCTCATTTAATAATTGGGGACATGCAAATTAAAACATGATGCTGTTCTCACCCATAAGATGGGCAAACATTGTTGAAGTCTGATAGTTTCGCATAAACAAGAATGCTGGAACATTGTGGATACGCACATGATTGATTGAAGAATAAATTGACACATCTGCTTTGCAATACATAAACCCTAGAGAAACTGTCAAAGACATGTCAAGAGAACATATGTGAGGATGTTCACCGCAGCACTGTTTATACTGAGAGAAAATAAACCAAAAATTGCATCTATGAAGAATGGACAAATTTGGCTACTTTGTTTTCTCTCTTTGGCATTTCTTAGCCAGTTTGGTAGTCAAAGAGGCAACATTTGCATGACGTGCCCCTTCCCCTGTGCATCATCCTTGCCTCTCTGTGGCTTCTTTACCAGAGCTGACCCACAGGTCATAGTGGACCTGGGCCTCTGGACCAGTGCCCTCCAGCTCTGCACACATGGATGAGCACAGAGGACCCTTCCGCTAAGAGGCCAGAATGGCCCATCACTGTGTCTGTATGGATGGCAGAGACCCAGAGTGCCCTCACTGGGCTCCAAGGTAAATTTGGCCTTACATGGTCAGAGCAACATGGTGGAACGGGAGGGCATGGATGTTGTTACTGACAGCCTTGATTTTAAATTCCTGCTACATCACTTACTGACCATGTGGCCCTGAGCTCCAATACCTACCCATTCTGAGTTTTTATCACTCTTCCCTAAGATGGCACATGCCCTTGGTGATTAAATGAGATGGCATATGAAAATACCCAGGGCAGGGCGTGGCACCCTGAGGACCCCCCCTGGAGTTGCCAAGCATGTCCTGCATAGGATCCAGGAACTGTTTGAGAGCTCTGAGCTGAGAAAAGCAGGAAAATGAATTTCTGCCCAAGTTGGAGCTGGGGTCTCTGCCTTTTGCTGTAATTCAAGGTTACAAAAGCCAAATTCTCAAAGCCCTCCTGTTGAGCAATCCTCTCCAAGGTCCTGTTGTTCTGTATTTAAACTTCAAACTAGAAGTAAGCTCAAGATGCATTTTTCTAGAAGCTCCTTTGCAAGAACTGGGATCTTGTAGTTGGTTTTGCATGGCCCCAATGGTCTCTTCACTCTCAGAGAAACTCTAGATTGGAGTCTGCAAAAGGGAAGACCTGTTCAAGAAGGGGTGCATCTGGGTGTGGGTGATGTCTCTAGAGGGACATAAGACATGATGGGTATTACCTCTGCAGAAAGGGAATGGGGGTACCCAGGGTGAAAGGGAGCCTCACCTTGTTGGCAAACCCTTTCATACACTGGGGTCACCCTCCCTCATTGATAGGAATTGATTGTTATTATTATTATTATTATTGTATTTTGTATGCTTAACAAAAGAAAAGAACTTTGGGTCAAGATGGTGCAGTAAGATTCTGTCCCAGTACCCTGACAGCTTCACTTCTGCATGTGTTTAGAACGGAACAAAAATGAAGAATGATACATCACAACCTGTGGGGTGTAGCAAAGGCAGCACTCAGAGGAAAATTTATAGCCTTAGCTATAAATTAGATACTCAAGTATCTAGAAAGAACTTTGAAGTAAACCTATATAAAGGAAGAAGGGAATGACACATGGAAGAGCAGAAGTTAATAGAACTAGTGAACAAAATGTTCAATTGTTGTACTTGAGAAATACATGAGCAGGGCTCTGGACTTTATTACAATTTTTTAATTGCCATTAATAATTTCCGCACTAACTGTATCATACACACTAACAATTGCATGGTTATTTGTTTAATACCTGCCTTCCCTGTGACACTATATATATTCTATGCTTGTTTATCCCCTCACTCTGACCCTGGGTAGATGTTCATCACATATTTGCAAATGGAATTAGTGAGAGGAACTCCAGGCCTGCCATCCACTGGTATCTCTGGGCAAGTTATTTCCCTAATCCAAACTTCCCCTTCCTAATCTGTCAAATGGGGAGAACAAAGCCCCCCTCACAGGGCTGTGGGAAGAAACAAATGATGTAATGTACTTGAAGTTCTGGTGCCATTCCTGGCACAGGGTGAAGAGTCAATAAATGGAGGGAGGTATAATTATGAGTCAGAGGATTGGCTCAGACATAGGAGCGTGATCTGCCTGCCTCGCAGCCCCCAGCTCTCTGAAGGGCAGCGCTCTGCACTGCTGGGAGGTACCAAAGAGCCAGGCTTGAACGGGAAGGGAAGACTCTGGCAAAAGGGAATCATGAGGTGGGGGGTCAACCAGATGACCAGTGCCAGTGATAAGCCTGGACTGTGATGAGGAGGATGGTATGCCCATCCCTGCCCGGCTTGCTCTGGATACTTTTTGCTAGAATTCTCTTCCCAGACTTTTATATGGTTTGGTCCTTTCAACATATGGGTCTTGACTCAATGTTACCTCCTCTCCTGGCCATTTGCCTATTTGTCCTAAGATCCAGCCCTTTCCTTTTCCTATCCTGCTATGTATCACAGGGCCTGGGGGAAATGAATTTTCCAGTCCTGCTTGCCCACTGGCTTGGGGTTAGGTTCAGCCATTGGGAGGTGCTGGCAACAGACTGGAGGGCAGGAGAAAGGGAGGAGTCAGAGTGGTTCTAGCCCTTGTCCCTTCGTTCTGCTTCAGGGACCATCTCCAGTGGCTGCTTTAGCTCCCTGTAGCCCAGAATCTACTGGGCAGCCGTTCCCCATATGGTGTCCATTCCCGGGCTCTGGGACATCACTTCTCTTTGTCTCCACTAGGGTTGGTAGTAGCTGCCTGTTACTGCTCGTGTCTGGTTACCCTCACCATCCTGTCTGTCCTTCCTGCCTACCCAGCACCTTTGTAACTCGTTTTCTATAATAAAATCCTTCCCTTGGACTATCTGATGCGGAATCTGCTTTCTCGATGGGCTCGCTGTTAAATATCTAGTGTTAAATACCTGGGATCCTGTGACTTGGCTTTGCAATTACTATTGTAATTCGGCCAGTTTGGAAATAACATTTTGAATTTCCTCGTCCAGAGTCATCAGACCGGTTAATAAAGGTCAGAAAGCGCGGATTCCTTAGAGTGCTTTGTTCTGCTCGCAGGCCATCTGTCCCGGGCGGCCACTGCTCTCTATTAAGTGCTCAAATGTGTGTCCTCATCAGAAAGAAATGGAACAGAGAGGCCATCACTCAGATTCAGCAATGACCTGACAACACGGGCAGTGCGCACAACCTGTTCTAGATACCGATAAACACGTAATCATGGCGTCAGAGGCCAGCAGAACGCAGCCAACTTGGTTGGAACCTGCAGTCCTAAGCTGCCTCTAGGAACACATGGGAAGGCTGGAGCCTTTGCGCTTTGAACTTCAAGGCTGCCACATGCTGAGCAGTCATTTCCATGTGGATGTGCCACAAGCATTAGAGTTGTTTTGAAATATGGCCTGGATAACCTAATATTTCGGCAGCTTCCCCCCATTACCACTGCCTCGGCCTTGGGGCCCCTCACTTCTGGTCTGGACCACTCCCAGCTTCCTACCTGGTCTCCTGCTGCCAGAAGCCCCGTCCCCTGGCCCATCTGTCCAAGCCGCCCCCCGCAGCGTCATGAAGCCTGTCCAAAATGCTGAGAGCACTGAATCACTCACCCACCTAATGCCCTTAAATAACTCCCCATCCCTCGGAGAATAATTTCCTGGCTCCTCAGCGTCGGGCTCGAGATTACTGCATGGTCTGCCCCTGACTACAACCTCAACCATGCCCTCCTGACGTGGTCTTTGAGCACAGCATTTCTCATGGTTCCACCCCTGCTCATCTACCCCTCGAGACCTTTGCTCCAGCTCTTCCTCCCCCGTAGACAACCCTTCCCTCCTTTTTTTCTTCTGATGAGAACTCATGGCTTTCCCCCCCCTCAATTTTAAAATAAAATATTTGACATCTAAGGGAGATAAGGAATATCCCGCCAAGCTTAAGAAGCAAAGTATCCCAACGCAGTCAAACCTCTCTGGACTTCCGGAGCTCATGTCTCTTCCTCCAGAACTTCCGCCAGGTAACCACCATTTTGAATTCAGTGTCTTATCATTTTTTTTTTTAAACAAAAGATTTTATTTATTTATGAGAGAGAGAGAGAGAGAGAGAGAGAGAGAGGCAGGCTCCATGCAGAAAGCCCGATGTGGGACTCAATCCCGGGACTCCAGGATCACACCCTGGGCCAAAGGCAGGCGCCCAACCGCTGAGCCACCCAGGGATCCCCTCATTTTTTTTTTAAGATCTACATACGTTTCTGTATGTATGAGTCCCTAAGCAATACTCACTGCTGCTTAGAATGTTCTAAAATCTTATATAAATGGTATCATATTCTATGTATCCTCCTACAGCGTGCGATGTTTGCCTAATAACATGTTTTTGAGACGTTCCTTGTTGCAGCTTTAGTTAATTTGTTTTTAATATTGTACAATATTTCAGTGTGTGTGCACATGTCTGTGTTTACATTGGTTCTCTTGTTGAGAGTATTTTGGTTACTTCCAATTTCTCTTTCCCCTTCCTTCCTTCCCCTTCCCTCCAACCCAGGACCCTGGGATCATGCCCTAAGCTAAAAGCAGACACTCAGCCACTGAGCCACCCAGATGTCCCTCTTTCTTTCTTTCTTTCTTTCTTTCTTTCTTTCTTTCTTTCTTTCTTTCTTTCTTTCTTTCTTTCTTTTTCTTTCTTTCTTTCTTCTTTCTTTTTTCTTTCTTTCTTTCTTTCTTTCTTTCTTTCTTTCTTTCTCTTTCTTTCCTTCCTCCCTCCCTTCCTTCCTTCCTTCCTT